>NC_033799.1:33679975-33709068 GCF_001876935.1 Asparagus officinalis | reverse complement strand
CAACGGTTACAACCGTTGGGCTGCTACATTTTATAGTAGTGGTAATAGGAGAGCTTAGCTCATCCTAATAAAAATTTCCCTCTTAATTATACTAATTTGTATTTAGAAACTTCTAAATTTGTTTGTTTTGTAGATTCATTGACACTCATATGTTGGTTCAATTAAATGATTGTTCATCTTAGAGGAACTTTTTTTTGGTGTCGATATAGTTAGTGTCTGCTATTCAATTTTTATTATATCTCATCCTCTAATAATATTGCGAGTTCAAGGATTGTTTAGAATTTAAAAAACTTATTCCTAGCTTTGCAAATGTATTCTCAAATGATATTATTTTTTGAGATTGATCTCGAATTAATTTGGTTTTTGTTTTTGTTTTGTTTTTTTTGGTACATATTGTGCAGCTCGAACAAGAAACCCACTCCCAGTTGCTAGTTCTCTCTCGATAACCGTTTCCGATGGTGATCAAAGCCTCCCGATCCGCTCACAAGCATTCGATTGCAGCCAAGGCGGTCATCAAGAAGATCCAATGTCGCATATGCAAAAAGTGCTTCCCCAAGTCTTAAATGGTTTCTCACTACTTGGACGTGCATCCGCAGTACAAGCATTTGTGCACCGTTTGCTATAACGGCTACAAAAGGGAGTCCGAGAGGATCGTTCATGAGAAGGAGCACGACAAGGAGGACGCTGAGGTTGTCAACCTCAAGGCGGCGATCAGGGCTGATGAGGAGCAGAACGCCGGAGAGCATGAGGAGATTGAAGAGGAGGATGCTTAGATCATGAGCTTATGGTAAGCAAGTAGTAGTTAAATAATGAGTTAGAATTATATATCTAATCTTAATCTCAAGTTGCTTTCAGAATATCGAACAGATCTGGTTCCGTTGGTTGCTATTGATGAAACGTAGTTGTTTGATTTGTTGATCTGGTTCCGTTGGTTGCTATTAATGAAACTTAGTTGTTTGATTTGTTTGATATGATCTTGTATCGAACAGATCTGGTTCCGTTGGTTGCTATTAATGAAACTTAGTTGTTTGATTTGTTTGATATGATCTTGTTTCTGTTTGATCTTAATTTTGTTGCTATTTTTGGGTTTCTTTTTCGGTCAGATATTTTATTAATTGTTTTGTTTTTGAATCATCTAATTAATATCCTCTCATCATATTTTCTATTCGATTAATGACAATTGTTTGTTGAATTGTTTGATGTTAATATAATCTCTAAATGGTAATTTTCTAGTTTCTTTTCTATTCGTTGATCAAATTTAATCGGTCGGACAAATATAGCGAATCTCATAACCTTTACATCAAATAGTTGAACCAATCTAAGACGTATGTTTTATTATTTTAATAGAATGAACAATAGCAAACTAGACGGAATATTCTAGACGAAATTTTTTCGTCTAGTTTAAAGCAAATTAGACGAATTTTTTTCCGTCTAGTTGGTCCGTCTAAAATAACAATAAAGAAAATTTCCTATTGTTCATTTTATTAAAATAATAAAACATTAGTCTTAGATTGTTTCAACTATTTGATGTAAATGTTATGAGATTCTCTATATTCGTCCGACCGATTAAATTTGATTAACCAATAGAAAAGAAACTAGAAAATTACTATTTAGAGATTAGATTAAACATCAAACAATTCAACTAACAACTGCCATTAATCGAAAATAGAAAATATGATGAGAGGATATTAATTAGATGATCCAAACACAAAACAAGTAATAAAATTTATGACCGAAAATAGCAACAAAATTAAGATCAAACAGAAACAAGATCATATCAAACAACTAAGTTTCATTAATAGCAACCAATGGAATCAGATTTGTTCAATACAAGATCATATCAAACAAATCAAACAACTAAGTTTCATTAATAGCAACCAACGGAACCAGATCAACAATACAAGATCATATCAAACAAATCAAACAACTAAGTTTCATTAATAGCAACCAACGGAACCAGATCAACAAATCAAACAACTAAGTTTCATTAATAGCAACCAACGGAACCAGACAAACAAATCAAACAACTAAGTTTCATTAATAGCAACCAACGGAACCAGATCAACAAATCAAACAACTAAGTTTCATTAATAGCAACCAACGGAACCAGATCTGTTCGATATTCTGAAAGTTACTTGAGATTGAGATTAGATATCTAATTCTAACTCATTATTTAACTACTACTTACTTACTTACCATAAGCTCATGATCTAAGCATCCTCTTCTTCAATCTCCTCATGCTCTCTGGCGTTCTGCACCTCATCAACCCCGATCGTCGCCTCGGGGTTGACAACCTCAACGTCCTCCTCGACGTGCTCATCCTTCTCGTGAACGAGCCTCTCGGACTTCCTTTTGTAGCCGTTAGAGCAAACGACACACGAATGCTTGTACTGCGGATGCATGTCCGGTAGTGAGAAACCATTTGGGACTTTAAGAAGCACTTTTTGCATATGCGATATTGGATTTTCTTGATGGCCGCCTTGGCTGCAATCGAACGCTTGTGAGCGGATCGGGAGGCGTTGATCACCATCGGGAACGATTATCGAGAGAGAACTAGCAACTAGGGTTTTGGGAACTGGCGATACCTTGGGGAGCCCGCCGAGTGTTTTGGGAAGCGGTGTGAATTGAGTGGAAGTGCAGTGGTCGTTTTATAGTAGTCTTTTATTGATTTCCCTCCCAAACTTTTTACTTATTTACATTTTCAATTGTTTTAGTAATTTCCAATTGATTATTAAATATAGAAGAGCAAGTAACAGTAAAGCCCCTACACAATTGTAGCCGTTTGCAGTAGATATGTTTGCTTTTGTACTAGGATGCAATACGTGCGTTGCACATTTTGCATGCTAAGAAACCATATGATATGTAAACCATTTAAAGGAAACTAAAATTTCGCACATGCCAATATCATCATCATTTATAAAAAAAACGTGCTTAATATAGAACAAAGGCTAACTACGTGACAATAATATTGCCACCTTAGTCACGAATAGCTATCGTAAACATAGCTTTCATTCCGTAGATGCTTTAACCTCTTTAAGGTAAGTATAAGATGCAAACATTTGTGACACATAAAATTTAAGTGGCAGCAAATTAATTATTACGTTATGCTAATATCATAATATTACCTCCACATTTATATAGTCTGCAAGGCGATAAAGAAGGTCGTGTCTATTTGGAATTGTCATTGCGATTTCAAATTTAATCCTTGCACTCCTTGCGCTATTTAAGAGCAGAACAATTATAAATAGAAAAATTATTGGACTTAAAATATGGGACCAATAGAGGGGACAAGTGAGGTGTCCCTATCCTATTGGATAATAAGTTGGCAATCATTAATGATGTCCAATTCATTAACCAATAGGAGGGGGACACCTCACTTGTCCCTCCTATTGGTCCCATATTTTGCGTCCCTATAGCAAAGCTCTTATAAATATTATTCCTCTTAACGCGACAGATATTTTTCGGTTTTCAAGAATCCATGCACTTAACCTCATAAATCAAAGGATAATCTCAAATGCATTAACAAAACTAAAATATTTCAAGAATCCATGCACTTAACCTCATAAATCAAAGGATAATCTCAAATGCATTAACAAAACTAAAATACGCAACGCATCACATTAACTTTTATAGAGAATCAAAGGATAATCTCAAATGCATTAACAAAACTAAAATACGCAACGCATCACATTAACTTTTATAGAGAGGCACATTAACTTTTATAGAGGCACATATTGCATATTAAGATCCTTGGAAATTCTAAATGCTCCAATGTTCCCCAAACTCTACGCAGTGCCTTCATTGAAAAATATTGCATCACAAAGGTCTTATGTCAGCTACATTCAATTTATTGTTCCATATATTAAATAAGTTCCCTGAGGTTAATAACTAAGAATATATTTTCTCATCTTTCATATTAATAATTTACATCTTTGGTAAAGCATAATAATGATCACATGTTTTCCAATGAATGGGCCGAAGTTTCATGTAAATACTGAAAAGACCTCATATCGATCTTCAAAAAGCTATTGGGCAGTCAAAATCTTTCCATCGAATCTTTATTTGACAGAACTTTTTTTTAAAAGACTTGTAGAAATTTGTAGAGTTAATTTCAACCTAATTATTATCCTAATTATCATTTATAAATTGATAACTAAATCAAAACTTTAAGAATTAGTCAGAAGTTCTTCATAGAGATGAAACTGGGGGAGCTAAACATATCATAGCTAACTTTAAAAATATATGTTATGTGTTACAAACCAAACTCCTTTGGAGCTCTCTACATGAGGAAAAGAGTATTAGACCCTAGAAGGGAGGTGATTAGGGTCTTATGCTAATCTAATCTAATTTTATACCAATTAAAACTAATTAATAAGTTATCATAGTAAGTATGAAATACAACAATATAAATAAGCTAGGATAAGCAATATGAACAAATGAATATATCCTAGCAATGAGATATTACAAATATATGAACAAGGATATATAAACTAACACAAGGGTAAAATAAACAATCTACAAAAGAGATAGAGCAATATGATGAGCAATACACAAAGGCGATATAAGATATGAATACAAGAATAAGAACGCCAATGCAATCACAAACAAAACAAGATATGAATACAAGAATAAGAACGCCAATGCAATCACAAACAAAACGATATGATCACGGAGTTCGGTCTAACCACTTGACCTACGTCTCCGCTCCTCACCTCGAGGAGATCTCCACTATCACAACAACCAGGTTTTCTACGCTTACCCGAACAACGTTTACACCACACAATACAGTTTTCTAGTTTACCGAAAACTCTACAACTAACACACTCTTGTAATCCCACTCTACACCCTCTCAAGTGTTGAACTAGACGTGTCTCTCTCTCAAGTGCTCGGATACAACCTCTCCCTATGTTCGTCAACCGACGCCACTCCTCTTGGGACGATCCCCGACTCTCGCCACACACTTCTCTCGGTGTACAAATGTATTACAAAGTGTATCTCACAATAAGCACAAATACAACAAATGATTGTTCTCTAATATGGATGAGAACACAATGAAAGCTCACACTCAATGTTACAAGCCCACAACCAAAATTATACTATGAATGTAAATACAATAAGCTCAATGCGAGTGTGTAAACAATGAGTAAAATCAAATCTAACTCAAATAGCAAACTAGCAATAATAAGAATATGAAAATCAATAATAATATTGCTAGAGAAAAGAGTTAGAAAACTTCTCTATAAACACAAAGAGAGGATGAGAGGATATTGAAGATGAACTCTTCAACAGATGATGCAAGCTCCTCTTTGTAAACGCAAACCCCAAAAACAAACTAAACAAACTTAAACTCTTTTAAAACATGTTTAAAACATTTCTTGGATTGCTTTAAGAACTGAGGTATAAGGGGGGTATTTATATGAAACCCCAAAGCCAAGAGAAAATCAAGAAAAGACCAAAAAACCAACTCAGTAACGGCTCTGGAAACTAGCCGTTAGAACTGATATGACAGTGCGGCGGGCGACCCCGGGCAACAAAAAACAATACTATGTGGACAAGCGACGGTCGACCGTGGCGGTTGACCGCGAAAGTCTCTAGACTTGCTACGGTCGACCGCCACGGTCGACCGCGAGCCAACAAAACATAACCTGAGTCTTGAATTCATGGCGGTCGACCGCGAACTGACACAGACTAGAAACATGTTTTGAAAGCTGTTATTTTGATTTTGAAACCTTGTTTAAAAATATTAAATAAATTCAGAAAAATATAAAACTTTGGGGAATGATTGTAGACATGATAATAAACATGCTACAACGACTGGTTTCCAATAAGGACTTCTCAAATGAAAAATATCATCATTTTACAAAATAGGTCAAAACATGAAAATGTAAACATGTGAATTTTGACATTTTGGCTAAACCATGTTTTGAAACTTTGCACAATGATTATGTAGACTTAATAAAATATGTATATGATTATTGTTAAGTCCAAAAACTAAGAATACAATATTTTTAAAAATACAATAGAAAATGAAACATGAGTATGTATATGAAAATATATTTGTTTCATATCTATGAAATTAAACCAAACCAATTTATCCACGTAAAAACCAACATGTATGAGTATAAATATTTATTTATATTCTTGTAAAAACTTTGTTTGTGGATAAACCAAAATCCAAAATGTGTACATATATATATAACTATATATATATACATAGAAACCAATAAATTGTGTGTGTATATGATATTGAGCTTAACGTACTTAACACACATAATATAACACCTAAACTAAATTACTCAAGTTTGATCTTGATCTTCAATAAGCTTGACTTGGTACACTTGCGGATGAAACTTGAACTTGAATCTTTAACTTTGAATGCATATGCTTCACCCACTATATCCACCAACCTCCATTTGATATGATCGTTATGGCGCAATCCATCCAACCTCCAAAACGTTGTTTGCCTAAAATAAATACGAAAACACAAATACTAGACAAACAATATTATGAGTAAATTGTTTGTTAAACATCATCAAAACAAGAAGACCAACAAAGAGATCAGTGAATCAGCCACAACAATCACAACATCTGCATATGTTACCTAAGCCCCATCGGACAACCTTCACTAATTCTACATCTGCATGATTAAGACCAAAAATTATCAACATCATTAAGACCAACATCAAATTGGCCGAGTAGCCATAGTCAAGTTCAGCAATAATAAAGCGCAGGTAAATTTGATGGTATTGGCTTGAATGGAAAATTGATTGATTCTTCTCCTCTCCGTTTGGATTTAAATGGAGAGGAATATGCTTCCTTGGACCTTAGTATCTCCTTGGTCAGTCTCTCTCATGTTAGCCTTCATAATCTTTCTTGTTCACTATCTTTTTCAATCACTGTTGCCTACTTCAGCTAACCCTACTCCTCCTGACTTTAGGCAGATACAAGAATATTGAAAACTCGTGAAATTCAGCTTCTCCTTGTCTCATTTCATCAAGCTCTTCCTTGAAACCTCTTAGGCTAACCAACCTGTGCCAGTAGAAACATTGATATTCATAGTATCTTCGAATGGAGATGCATGTATCATCAAAAAAGCAGCTTCATATATCCACAATTTACTACTTTATGTAATGTATAATTCTCATAACATCTCGATTCTAACTATCAAATGGCAATAGTTAACCCATGGGCAATAATTAAAGCACAAGGCAGCTACACAGAAAAAATAATTCGAAAGTATATTCACATATCATCATATGTCTCATCATAGAAGAAATCAAGTAAGGGCTAATGTGAAATTCATATCTCCTGATTAAACAACAAATATGAATTAGAAGAGACAATATTTACCTTATGGGAAGCACATCAACCAATATTATATTATGAGTTAGCTGAAACATACAATTTGTTGAATATTGGAAAATAAAACATAGAATGCTTGTATATTTGTAAGGACTATGACTAAAACTTGGAATATCTCAGAGAAACTTGACATTACTTGATCCCATTCACAAAGTCTAATGATTTTACTAAGCATAAGACATGTTTAATAACCAAATTAGATTAAGAAATTGGTATTGAAGAATGATAGGGAGCAGTGTATTCGGAATCAGCTTTGCGATATTAGATAGAGATGATACAATTTAATGTGGACTTATTAAACCAGCCGATTGAATACAACACGCTTGTTCCTACCTTCACTCAACCCTAATTTAATGTGGACTTATTAAACCAGCCGATTGAATACAACACGCTTGTTCCTACCTTCACTCAACCCTTGGATACAATAACACCTCCACTTCTCCATCATTGAATACAACACGCTTGTTCCTACCTTCACTCAACCCTTGGATACAATAACACCTCCACTTCTCCATCCAATTTATTATACAATTACATACAGTAATTAATTAATTAAAGAAACAGATTTTAAAGAAACACTAAATCTAGCAATCGGAATCCATGGCGATTCACCGCATTGAAACTCCTCTTCGCCTACTTCTTACAAAAACATAGCGAGCTAAAACCTTAGATGCGGTAAGGAAAAATATGAAATTGAACAAGAAAGATGTAAGTTACAGATTGGTGGATGAAGAGGCTTTCCCTTGATTTAGAGGTAATAAAATATTATAAGACATTTTAGATTAGAAGAGCATGGAGAATATAAAAAGTGAAGAAATGTCTTTGCCAAAATGCGGATGGAATATGAAAGAGATTAGAGATTAGAAGACGTGGTGAAAAAATTATTAAGCAATTAAATAGAGGGTAAATTAATTAATTAATTAAAGTAAAGTGGGAATATCAAATGTGATGCATGTTATGAAACCATATGAGATGAAACATTTAAAAGATAAAACATTTGAAAGACAACTAATATTGCATGTCTCAACCTCTGACCCACCTCCAGGTTTTGAGAATGCTAAAAGTAAAGCCAAGAGGATCAAAAAGAAAGCCAGTAGTGGTCTCCACATGACTCTGCCCTTCAAGAAGCATCTCTCCAAGATGAAGAAGGGTAAGCACTCAGGTATATCTAAACCTAAATCATCATCCTCTGTCTCCACTCCCCCCATCCATTCTAGTGAGCTGGAGAAATTAGAGGAAATCTCTGTTAATTGTGGTATCCAAGAACCGATAGACCCGCTAGGACTGCTTGAAATTCATAACATGATGTCTGGAGTAGCCCCTTCTACATGAGTATCCCTCTCCCTCCAAGTTGTATCAAGTCTGTCTTAATGCGTATAGGTTCCTGGAACGTTAGAGGTTTAAACAACCCATCCAAACGTAGATTGGTCAGAGAGTGCCTATCCTTGGCCAAAGTTAATCTTGTTGGTCTGCAAGAATCGAAATTGTCTTCCCCTAGCTCCTTCCTCCTTAAATCCCTGGGGGGAAGAAACATTTCATCTTGGATTTCTCTCGACGCCATTGACTCTAGAGGCGGTGTTCTATTGGGGTGGGATGATGATCTTTTCTCCAGTTCTTCTTCATCATCTGACATCTTTTCTGTATCGGCCACCCTTACCCATAGACCAACTAATTGGAGTTTTGTAGCTACATCCATCTATGCTCCATGTGACTCGTCTGAGAGGGAAGTTTGTTGGTGGGAACTAGAAAGAATTAGAGGCTCCCATGCTCTCCCATGGGTAGTATTCGGAGATTTCAACATGACCCTTAGCTCTGACGAAAGAAGTGGTCGTTCTAGTTCTATCCGAGACATCAAAGTTTTCCAAAAACTCATTGATTCTATCAATCTCTCAGATCTTCCCCTTAGTGGGAGGAAATTCACTTGGTCTAACCATAGACCCTCCCCATCGCTTGCTAGATTGGACAGATTCTTAGTCTCCTTGGATTTCGAATCTAAATTTCCTCATATGGTCCAGTTCGCCTTTCCTTCTGCGTGCTCTGATCACTGTCCCATCATGTTAGATACTAACTCCTCATCTTTCCTTTCCCCTCCTTTTAGATTTGAAAAGATGTGGTTATCTCTTCCATCCTTCCCAACTTTCATTGAATCCAGCTGGAAATCATTTTCTCTGAAAAATGATACCCAAGTACCTCTTCAATTCAAACTCAAACTCATCAGAAAAAGAATAAAATGGTGGAGAAAATCCTGTTTTGGTTCTTTATCTCAGTCCATCTCCAAACTGTCATCCCATATTCACGCTCTCAATCTCTGTGAAGAATCAAGAAATCTTTCCCCTCGAGAGTCTCAGCTTAGATCTGACTTGAAAGATCAAATTCTCTCTCTGGCCAAAGCTGATGAAATCAAATGGAAACAAAGGTCCCGCATTCAATGGCTGAAAGAAGGAGACAATAACTCTGCTTTTTTCCATAAAGTTGCTTCATATCACCGCAGAAAAAACTTTATTCCCCACCTCATTATCAATGATTCCATTATCTCATCTGACAGTGCCATCAAAGAAACTTTTTTCTCCTTTTTCTCCAATCTCTTTAACCAACCTCAAGCTTCAAGACTTTCTCCTAACTGGGGTCTTCTATACCCTAACGATAATCTTGATCTATCTTCTCTTGACCTTCCCTTCTCTCCCCAAGAGATAACAGAGGCTGTTTTTGACCTCAACCCTGACAAATCACCGGGGCCCGATGGGTTCCCCATTCTTTTCTTTCAGAGATTTTGGTCAGTAGTTCAAGCTGATGTTATTGTATTTATCCAAGGGTTATATTCTCAGCCTCACATGTTACATAACATCAATTACTCCCACATTTGCCTTATACCCAAAAAAGATGGTGCATCTTCTCCTAAAGATTTTCGTCCTATTAGCCTCATCAACCGTTCTTGTAAGATCTTTTCAAAAATTTTGGCTAACAGACTTAGAAAAGTCCTCCACCATCTTATTGATAACTCTCAATCAGCCTTCCAATCTGGTAAATCATCACTGGATTCCTTTCTCCTAGGCCACGAAATGGTCAACTTCTGCTCTTCGGGGAAAAAAGAAGTATGTGCTTTTAAGGTAGACTTCTATAAGGCCTTTGATTGTGTGAACTGGTCTTTCCTTCAGTCCCTCCTTAAAGCTAGAGGCTTTGGTCCCAAATGGTGCCTCTGGATCCAATATATTCTATCCTCCTCAAAATCAGCTGTTCTAGTTAATGGCTCCCCTACCAAATTCTTCCGATGCTTCAGAGCAAGGTTTTAAATATCGGATATCGGGGAAATATCGGATGACCAAAATTCATATCGGATTGCGGATATCGAAAAAATATCGGGGATATATGATAAATATTGGAATGCCATAATGAATGTTTGCATACATAGTATAATGCATTAAAATATAATCTCAACATATATAATGAAATTTAAGCATACAAAATATGAATAATATATGTTTAGGATCACTAATCAACCTTCTAAAACAAACAAAAGTGCAAAGCAACATTGCAACATTCGATCTGCTTTTTTTAGGGCAAAATGTTATTTGATATAATGGGAAAATCTTGATATCTCGCCCAAAAATTCCAAACACGGTATATTATTTTGCAACAAGCTATATAAAAAGATATATTGGTCGACATATATCGGCTAATATATCGGCCATATGGGGGATTTATCACTCAAAATAGCCAAAAAGCGGTAAAGGATATTTAAAGATCATATCGGTTGCGGCAAGCCCTGTAAAAGGATATATCGGGGGATATATCAAAGGATATTTAAAGATCATATCGGTTGCGGCAAGCCCTGTAAAAGGATATATCGGGGGATATATCGGGCCATGTCGGGGATATTTAGCAAGCCCTGTAAAAGGATATATCGGGGGATATATCGGGCCATGTCGGGGATATTTAAAACAATGCTTCAGAGGTCTCAAACAAGGCGACCCCTTATCACCCCTTCTCTTCCTTTTGGTGGCCGATGTTCTCAATAAACTGCTGAATCGCAGTGCAGCTTCGGGGGATTTATCTGACCTCAACTTGAAAGGGTAGCTTAATTCCATCAGGTCTATACAGTTTGCGGACGACACTATTATTTTCTCCAAAGCCATCCCCTCTGATATGTCCACTCTGAATACCATCCTCTCCATTTTTGCAAACATATCTGGCCTTTGTGTTAATCCCCTCAAATCAAATCTTTTTTACCTTGGCAAAACCCCTCACAAAGGAAAAATGCTAGCTAAGATCCTCAAATGTTCAGTTGGCTCTCTCCCATTTTCATATTTGGGACTCCCCCTCAAAAGAGGCTCTCTATCCAAAAGGTGGCAACCTCTCCTTGAATCGTTCACAAAGAAGCTATCACTATGGAAAAACAAAACTCTCTCCATTAGTGGAAGGTTAACTCTTTTAAACTCCGTCTTATCTTCTCTCCCACTATACTATATGTCTTTTTTCAAGCTGTCGCAGTGGTTAATCAAAGCCATAGACAGAATCAGAAGAAACTTCCTTTGGAATGGTAGCCAAAATCACTCAAATATCAAATGCCTTATCAAATGGGGGTAGAGTCTGCAAATCCAAAGATGAAGGAGGTCTTGGGGTCTTAGACATTGCAAACTTCAACAGAGCTCTCCTTTCCAAATGGCTATGGAGAATTTTCGATAGAAATTCTCACATTAGCAAAGTGTTTTTTTCTGTCTAGTCCAAAGATGGGTCCAATCCTTTTGCTCATCCTATAAAGAGCACGGCTTCAAGTTTCATCAAAGACCTATCCTCTATTCACTCAACTTTTTTTAACTTGGTTAAATGGAAAATTGGAGACGGGAAAACTGGCAGCTTTTGGCATGATAAATGGTCCACGACAAACTCCCTCTGCAGCCTTTTTCCAAAAGCTTATAAGTTAGCTCTCTCACAGAGCTGCTGTATCAGATCCCAAGGTAGAATGATCAACAATGCTTGGTTTTGGCATCCTCTGATCAGAAGAGGAATTTCACCCCCAGAAAGGTCAGATCTCAACCATCTCCTCTCTCTTCTAACATCTTCCAACATTAGTATCTCTTCGGCTCCAGATGAGCTCTGGTGGATGCTCCTCCCATCGGGGATTTTCACAGTTAAATCCTATTACTCATTCGTCAACTCAGGGGGCATTAAATCCAAATTCTCTAATACAATTTGGAAATCTCATATTCCAACCAAGGTAAAAGTGCTATTCTGGATTATCTCCAACAAAAAGCTGAACACGAAAGCAAACTT
Organism: Asparagus officinalis; assembly: GCF_001876935.1. Classification (NCBI taxonomy): domain Eukaryota; kingdom Viridiplantae; phylum Streptophyta; class Magnoliopsida; order Asparagales; family Asparagaceae; genus Asparagus; species Asparagus officinalis. The sequence goes on along the minus strand of NC_033799.1, from coordinate 33,696,435 downwards.
GATCCTAAAGGGCTGGACAAGCGACCCGAGATGTCCTTTCTGCAAATTGGATGTAGAAACCCATGATCACTTTTTTATGAAATGCTCATTTTCTCGTGCTATATGGTCCTCCATCCTTCCCTCTCTTCCCACAAGCTACTGGCCTCAGACCATAGAGGAGCTGATACTGTTCCATAAATCTCCTAATCTGTGCACGGATATTAAAATCATTTGGAAATTTCTGTTGCCTTGTACTTGCTGGTGGATGTGGTTCAGTAGAAATGCTCTTATTTTCAAGGATAGTCAATCAAATCCTCTTCACATTGCCTCTAATATAGGGAGATATATAATATTTTGGACAGGTGCCGAAGATGAGAGGCTTGCGAGGAGACTGCGCAGGGCGGCTTCAAACCTTGGAATACAGGAGCTTGCAAACAAGAATGTCAAGGCAGATGGGGACAACCTTTCCCCATGTTCTCTTACCCAAGCCACTCCATAATCTTTGTTGGACAAGGATATCTTCCCTCATGTTGGAAAACTGTTGCTGTTTCCCTACTTTACTAGTTTGTTATGTTCTCTAGTAGGCTGCTTTTAACTCTTTATGTAAGTATGTAATATGTATCAGCTACTTTTGTAGTATCGCTGCGGGTCCAGTTTGGCAGGTGACGACATATGTCCGCTCCCTACCTACTGCATTCTCACTGGTTCTACACCTAGTTGTGATGCTCTTTTGTAACTGTTTTGGTTCTTAATAATATCGCTATATGAGCAGGGCCTTCAACCCTGCTTTTTCAGTTCAAAAAACTAATATTGCATGTAGTAATCTTGTCATTTTTATGAAAAATACACTTAACATTGAGCAGAGGCTAACTACACACAACATCAATACAAACATCTTATTTATACAAGAGTACCTACTATGAACATTACCTTCACAATTATCTTCAGCAAAAATAAACAAGCTAACAGATTCGACAAAAAAATGCAACAGCTTGAACAAAATGATAAAAACTCAACAACCTAAATCTCTTAAATGAACAGTTGAATTTTTTAGGCTATTTAACATTTTCCTTTTTTACAGCTTATGCTAACAAAATAAATATAACTAAATATCTTAGACATAATGCTACTTTAAATAATTTGTGACTCTTTAGGTTTTATCTTAATGTTTTCATCTTTCATCTCCTTAATTTCTTTTATTCATATCCTTTTTCAGGCTTGCCATTCTCTTTCACTTTAGTGCTATATATCTTGCTGAAATCATCACCTTCTATTGGTTTGAGCATTCTATTGGTTTAAATCTTCTTGTGAGAATTACGCTTAGGATTAACTTAGGTCAAAGATAGGATATTAATAGTGTTATATTCACACCATATTGCACAAAGTGTTGGGAAAATCACCCACTAAACCAGAGAATAGAGAGACAATCATAAACACAATATTTACGTGATTCGATCAAATTAATCTACGTCCACGGCAAGAGGGTGTTTCACTATATTTCTTTCTCAAATTACAACACTCGTACAAGATTTGAGAACTCACTTTCTTTCGTTGTGTGGCTTTCACTCTGTCTCTCTGCCTCCCCTTGCACTCTCTGTCTCTAGCTTTTAATTCACTCAGAGATTAAAAAATCAATCAGTGAAGAGTGATTGATTTATTGAGGGGGACCACAAGGAGAAAGTGACATAAAAGACAATGACCTCTGACATTCCACAAATTTTCTGCGGCAGCCACAATTGTTGAAAGAAATGGAGAAGACAAAAGATGATTTGAAAATGACTTGACAGCGACCTCCTAATCCACCTGAAATCACTTTGTCAACACGCCTGATGTAGTTGACAAAAAAGGATTAAAGCTCAGCCTCTTTAATTGACTAACAATCTCCACCTCGGTGAAGTTTTTTCTAAAACTGAGCCGACACCAATCAAACTGAGAGTACACTTCATAATAGAACAAGTGAAACTCGACCCCCTCTTGCAAACAATGCCCCAAACGGGGCTAGCTAACAACTGCGAATGCCTCCCAAATTCAAGCAGTGCTTGAACTTGAAGACCGGGATCGGTTTGGTCAACATGTCAGCTGGGTTGTCTGCAGTACCAATCTTCTTCATCGTGATGTTTCTTTCAGCAGTTGCCTCACGAATGAAATGATATCTGACATCAATATGCTTTGTCCTCTCATGATGTGCTGAGTTTTTGCTTAGATGTATTGCGCTCTGATTGTCGCAAAATACAACTGAACTAGCCTCCTGCTGTAGTCCAAGCTCCCTCACGAGATTTCTCAACCAAATTGCCTCTTTTACCACTTCTGCTGCTGCCATGTATTCTGCCTGTAGTAGACAAAGCAACTGTCGACTGTAGAGTTGATCTCCAACTAATAGCTGAGCCAGAAAGAGTAAAAAGATAACCAGTCAAAGATCTCCTTTTATCGAGATCACCTGCATAGTCAGAATCCACAAAACCTACAACTGAGGTTCCCAAAGTACTGCTATCAAAAACTAAACCCAAATCTGAGGTACCCCTGAGATACCGTAGGATCCACTTCACTGCTTCCCAGTGTGCCTTCCCGGGTTGAGCAATGTATCTGCTCACTACACTGACTGCCTGGGCAATGTCTGGACGAGTGCAAATCATAGCATACATTATGCTACCCACTGCATTGGAGTATGGAACTCGGGACATCTCCTTCTTCTCGTTCTCACTTGTAGGTGAATCTGAAGCCGAGAGCCTAAAGTGAGGAGCCAAAGGAGTCGTAACGGGCTTGGCCCTTTTCATCCCAAAGCATTCAAGCACCTTTTCAATATAATTCTTCTATGAGAGATATAAAGTTCCAGCTTTCCTGTCCCTCCTGATCTCCATACCTAAGATCTTCTTTGCTGCACCAAGATCTTTCATCTCAAACTCATCACTGAGTTGTTTCTTCAAAATAAGAATCTGCGACATGTTCTTAGCAGCAATAAGCATGTCATCGACATATAATAGAAGATAAATAAAAGAATCATCTCCTAGATGCATGTAGTACACACAACTATCATAAGTACTTCTTGAGTACCCATGACTAAGCATAAAATTATCAAACCTCTTGTACCACTGTCTGGGAGATTGCTTCAGGCCGTACAAAGATTTTTTCAATCTGCAAACTTGATCTTCTTTACCTTCTACGAAGTATCCCTCTGGCTGAGACATGTAGATAGTCTCCTCAAGTTCGCCATGTAAAAATGCAGTCTTCACATCAAGCTGCTCAAGCTCCAGATCAAATAGAGCAACCATGGCAAGCAATACACGGATGGAGGTATGCTTCACAACCGGAGAGAACACTTCATCATAGTCAATTCCCTCCTTTTGTCTATAACCCTTAGCCACCAACCGTGCTTTGAATCTAGCATCTTCAACCCCTGGGATCCCTTCTTTCTTCTTGAAAATCCACTTGCATCCAATTGCCCTTTTACCCTTAGGTAGTTGCACCAAATCCCAAGTCTGATTCTTGTAGAGTGACTCGAGTTCTTCTGTCATAGCTGTGGCCCAACGTCCAGATTCTCCGCATGAGACAACTTCAGTAAAGTTTGATGGCTCTTGAATACTCATCTCTTCAGCTGTCGTGAGAGCATACGCCACTAATTCATCATGTGCATATCTTTGAGGAGGTTTGATCTGTCTCCTCTCTCTGCCAGTGGCTATGAAATAAGGTTCTTCAGTCTCAGCATCATCAGCATCTGAGCCTGAATCATGTTGCTCTTCTACAGCTGTAGGAGCAAATTTTAAAGACGACTTTTGAGACGTCTCTCCCTCGAGCTCCACCTGAAGCTCCACCTTATCCATGGTCTTCTTTACATTTCCTGTAGACTCAATAGAAACCTTCCCATGATCAAGCATATATCTTTCATTAAAAGTAACATCTCTACTAATAATGAATTTAGGAGAATCAGGTTCAAGACTCCACAAACGATAGCCTTTAACGCCATCAGCATAACCAATAAATATGCATTTCTTAGCTCTAGGCTCAAGCTTACCCTCTCTAACATGATAGTAAGCGGGACATCCAAATACCTTTAAATTTGAATAGTCATTTGGTTTACCTGACCATACCTCGTTTGGAGTCTTGTGTTCAATGGCGGTAGAAGGAGACCGGTTCACCAAGTAACAAGCTGTGTTAACAGTATCAGCCCAGAAGCCTTTATCCAAGCCAGAGTTTGAGAGCATACACCTAGCTCTCTCCATCAACGTTCTATTCATGCGTTCTGCCACCCCGTTTTGCTGAGGAGTGTGCCTGACCGTGCGATGTCGTACGATCCCAGAATTTGAGCAGAACTGATTGAACTCACCACTGCAGAACTCTAGACCATTATCTGTTCGGAGACGTTTAATATTCTTTCCAGTTTGATTCTCAACAAGTACTTTCCACTTCTTAAAAGTTTCGAACACCTCGCTTTTACGCCCGAGAAAGTAAACCCAAACTTTCCTGGAAAAATCATCAATAAACGTCAGAAAATAAAGAGCACCACCTTTGGATGGAACCTGAGCAGGTCCCCATAAATCTGAATGGATGTAGTCGAGAGTGCCCTTCGTCGTATGTGAGCCAGTCGAGAAGCTGACCCGAGTTTGCTTCCCAAACACACAATGCGATCTTCTGAACTTGATTCAAAAATCCTATCTCCAAGGATTTTGCTGCTGCTGTTGCTGAATCAACAAATCCGAGTGGTTTTGATCCTCCGAATCCAACCTGTACGGTTCAGATGCCAAAAATCTAACCCGCCGCCTCCCTGTTCTAACGAAAGCCAGCCTCTTTAACTCAGTTGAGTTTGTTGAGTTTTTATAGGGGGATAAGAGTTGTAACTGCCCTCTAAATCCGCTCCTAAGTGGGCGAAAATCCCTCAGAACGTGGGATAACGGTTTTGAGGCCGTTCGGCTTGTGTTTGAACAAGTCAAAACGCCCAATCTGGCGTTCAGAACCCAACTTCGCCTCTTAGAATTGAGACGCCAAGTTGGGTGTTGGCTGAATATTGATGAACGCGAGGGTCGCTCGCGTTTTGGTTTGTTGTAGCTTAGAAACGCGGGGGTCGGTGTTAGCTGGACCCCTACGAACGCGAGGGTCGCTCACGTTTGGTCTGTGGCTTGGAAACGCGGGGGTCGGCGTTGGTTGGACCCCTACGAACGCGAGGGTGACTTGGAAACGCGGGGGTCGCCTGCATTTCCAGAATTGTAACGCGGGGATGACATCCGCGTTTCAGAAGGAGCTTTTTGACTTGTAACTTCTTCTGTGAAGCGTTGCGAGGACCGTTGTTCAGTAATCCTAGCTTTAGCTGTTGTGGGGTGTGAAAGTCGTCAGATTATAACTTTCACTGTAGAATGTGAGGACTGCTGAATAGAGGTCGTGTCTGTGGCGATTGTGGAGTTGCGGATGCAGTAATTAGAAAGTCGTTTGGTTGTGACTTCCATTGTTGGAGCTTGATGTGGATCAGCTATCCATTGTGATTTTTAGACAGCCTATAGAACCCCCTCCAAAGTTTTTGAAAGTTCGCGGTTGACTGGAACGAATTTTCGGAATACTTTGGATCCCAAAATTTAGTTGATTGATTGCTCACTCCGTCTGATCGAGCCAGATGATTTCACTGTTGTTGACTGTAATCTATCTGTACTCCTCCAATAGACTCCCCAGTGGAGTCATTTGTTTCTTCCCGGCTCTGGTCGCCTTGATGGTGGCGGTCCAAATACAGAGATAATTTCTACATTTGAGGATTGGAACGCGTGGGTGAGCCCTGCGTTGGAAAATTTGAACGCGTAGATGAACATCGCGTTTGGAAGCTCAACCAATTCGAACGCGATGGTCGAGTTTGGGTGGGATTCTGGCCTCGAATCCCGTCCGTTATGATTTTGACAGCTCACAGCTGTCTATAAATAGACCGCTGGCGGTCAAATCAAGAGTCATCCGACTCTTCTTGAAATTTTAACGAAAAATCTTCGTTCTCTCCGGCGAACACTGCTCATCTCCTCCGACGAGATTCTATGGCGCCTAAGAAACCAGTCGCTTCCAAATCTGATGCCGCTGCGGCTCGAGGATCTGCCTCGTCAGCGCCGGCCGGCGGCGCTGCTACTCAGGCGAACGTGCTGCCCCAACTTCCACTGATCGGGGGTGAGTACGACCTTCATGGTCATGAAACTTGCTTCGGCAAGTTCTGGTCTTTAGATTAATGAGGAAACTCGTTTCAATAACGCGGGGCTGGACTCCGTCGTTTAATCTTTTTTGACGAGGGGTTCAATCTCCACGTCTCAGATTCTTGACGCGGGGGTCGACCTGCGCATCTGAGCTTTTTGACGCTAGGTTCGACCTTCGCGTCCAAGCACATCTGACGCGGGGTTCGACCTTCGTGTCTGAGCTTATCTGACGCGGGGTTTGACCTTCGCGTCCAAGCTTATCTAACGCGGGGTTCGACCTTCGCGTCCAAGCCTTCGCGGGGTTTGACCTTCGCGTCCAAGCTTATCTAACGCGGGGTTCGACCTTCGCGTCCAAGCCTTGTTTTTGAGTTGTCTAACTTTTTCTTCCTTTTGCAGTGCGCCATACCAGTGAACCTCTTCTTTTTCGCCACCATTTTGGGCACGAAGGTGGTGCGGACATGAACATGACCTTCAGCTCGCGCCAAGAACTCCCAGTTTTCCGAATTCGGGAGAAGAGTCGCGTAGAATTAATTACCCAAGCTTCTTCTGACACTCTTAGGACATTGGTTACGGACGCCCGACTTGAAAGCCCAAGCCGTAAGCCAATAGTCAAACCTGGATACCTCTTCGGGGACTTTGTTGACTTCGACGCAAGCACTGCTTATGATGGGGACTATAAATGGCTGCGGAAAGTTGGGGAACGCAACCTTTTCTTGCCTAATATGGAGAGGATGTTCCACATATCTTATTTCCAGTGTGCTTCTGTCCCAAGGCGTATGAATTGGCCCCTGGTTAAGGATCAGGATGGGATCGCCCTCGGAACTCTGACTTTTCACGGGGTCCGCCCAGTTGGTTATAACCGACAGGTGACTGCTTTACGGCCGGGTCTATTTGCTAAGGAATATCCCCTCGGCGAAGTAGCCAGCCCGGTGAATACCTTTGTCAAGAGGTTTTTGACAAAGAAAGGAGAATTCCCCGCACAAGGATTTAGAGCTCCTGGTTGGGTTCATTCTCCAGTGACAGGGTGGTGGGCCCAGATGACCAAGTTTGTTCTGGCGGAATTGGAAACCCCTCTTGCCCAAACTGGATTGCTGGTTCCTGTGCGGGCTACTAAGTTCGGGATTGTCCAGAGTCACTTTTATTTCTTTTTCATATTGGAGAAGTATAATCCCGAGACTTGCACTTTCTTCACCCCTGTGGGGGAGTTAGGCTTCGCTCTTCACGAGATGCACGAAGTCTCAGGTCTTATTCTTGGGGATTTACCATATGAAGAATTTGTTCCGGGATCTGCGGAACTTAAACTTTTGAAGAAGACCATCCCCGAAATTTATGCAACTCTCTGGGAAGTCATGTGTCACTTCCATATCTACATGCAGCTGACGGGGGCTCGCGGAAGCGGCATTAAACAAGTGTCTTGGGCGGAATATTTATTCAAAAACTTGACCACCAAAGGGAGGCTCTATGACCCGATTGCCTGTCAGTACTTTGGAGGAAGTTCAGGCTCGAATTGACGACGCTACCTCCCACTACACCAATGAGGCCAAGGAAGATGTTTTCCCGGCTCATACGGAGTTTGAGAGTTTCCATTATCAAGCTCTGATTCCAATTTCCGACGCGGCGTTGCTGGCTGGATTCTTGATGCTGTGGCTCAAGCGTTGCGTCGTTCCTACCAGGCCGGTCGATGCCCTTGCTATTGAGGTGGTCTACCCGGCTGTCCTTTTGGCACATGGGAGACCTGTGAGCCTCCTCAGCGCCATGGTGGGTTGCTTACAGTATGGACTGCGGGAGTTGGCCTCTGACTTTGTTGGTGTTACAGAGGTGGAGTCTGAGGGTCACAAGACTTTCAAAACTCCCAATCCCAGGGTACCAATGCCATATGCCTATTTGATGGCTTGGTACGTGCTTCACTGTCCTCCTTTGATGAGTGCAGCCTCTCCCCCGGAAGACTCATTCATCCCATTTGTGCAACGACTAGAGTCTGTGAAGTGGGAAGGGGGGTACATGGTTAAAATTCGCCAAATCTTAGCGCGAGACACCCATTTCCACATCTACCGCTGTTTCCCTGATTTTGAGGGCGGCATCTATGGAGCAGAATATCAGGATACGGCAGGTCCTAATGGATTCACTCAGCTGAGCGGGGGTGTTTTCCATTGGCTTCTTTCCTGTAGCAGGTTGTACCAAGGCCGTCTTCAAGCTTCCCCACAAAACTGCTAACTCCTATACCTCTATAAGCTTCTGTAATTGGTATAACGCCGCTTCTCAGACTCCCAATTACAACTTGAATACATCTTGCCTGAAAGACATTAGGCATATGTATAATTTAAGGAAGGGGTCTAAAACCTCCCGCTTGAGAGGGATCGACGAGTTCCTATCCATTGAGAATCAGCCTGCTGGGCAGGAAGAGGAACAGATAGCTGAGCCTGCTCCAGGGGAAGAGCAACGAGTGGTTGATCCTCCCACAACGAGTGGTTGATCCTCCCATAACGAGAGCAGCAGGGAAAAGAAAACTTTCCGCAGATGAAGCCGGCAAGTATGACAAGCAGATCCGTCGGAGACTGCTGGTGGATTCTTCCCCCAAAGGCCAACAAAAATCCAAGTTGATGGCTGAGGCCATCAAAGCTGCTGTAAATGAAGAACAACAGGAATCGTCTGTTGCAGGCCTGCCACATAGAGCTGGACTTCGTTCTCATGGCCCAGCTTTATCGAGCGAAGCTTCTTCTTACCATCCTCCTGAGGGCGAAGAGGATGAATTAATGGCTGCAGATGCAGAGTCTGCTCCGGCGATGGACCTTCCCAAGTCTCCGGCCTTAGAACCAGGGGGTCTTGAAGAGAATCCACCTCTTTCTCCTTCAGCATTAATGTCACAAGCTGGTGATTTAATTCCTAGTCCTACAACGGGACTTATGAATAAACCAGCTGCTAGAACAGATCTTACGGAACCTTCAGCGGCTCAGGATAATGAGGAGCGAGTTGATTATGAAGGCTCCTCGATTGGTGGTGCGGCTGACGAAGATAGAGACGATGAGGATGCTGACGTTGGCAACATGTCAGGTGGTGGTGAAGATGATGAAGAGCATGATTCCATAGATGACATCACCACTTTTGACGATGGTCCTAAGGTCCCATCCGATAAAGTATCTGGTTATACTCCTTTTCACATCTCCGGTAAGCCTAGTTTTCTTCGACTTCTTCCGCATGTTCTTTCCGCGTTCCGACCCTTTTTTCGTGCAGGTTCACCTTCTCCAGGGACTACTGCTGCTACTACTTCAGAGCCAGAGCCTGCGCAGATGTCAGCTCCTTTAGTAGAGCAACATTTACCTGGCTCTCCTACGGCAACTGTTTCACCTGCGGCATTGCCTGAAACTACTACCGCAACTCCTCCACCGGAACAGCAACTCGTGCAGGCGTCAGCTTCTATGCAAGAGAAGCCCCTGCCTGCCTCATCCACCGTAGCTGCTTCATCTTCAGCCTTGATGAAGATCTCGCTTGCGCCCACAGAGGCCGGACCAAGCGAATCTCCGGCGAGGGCAATGATGGCTTTGACTTCAAGCCCTTCGCAATTGAATGTTTCAGTTGCCTCCGCGACTTCTACACCCAAATCACTTGCCAATCCATATTTTGGCATGTCAACTTCTGGGGTCGTAGAGTCGTCTTCCATTGCTTTTTCTAGTCCAACAGACGCTCCTGACTTACAGTCTCGTGAGGAAGGTGATTGAGGTTGTCACAGCTGGTCGAGGCCGCTTTGACTCCTTTAAGTCTCTCTTAGAAGCAGGCTTAAATGGTGTCAAAAGTGTGGGCAATGCTCATTGCTTTGAACGTTGTTCGGAAGCCATTTCCCATTTAGAAGCCCGACTCAAACATTTGGAAGCCCTCAGCCATGAAGACATTCAGACACAGATCGTGTCTACTTTTGCTGACCTCCAGGTTGAAGAAGTGACTCGCCGTGAGGCAATTGAGCGAGGTCTGGCTGAAAAAGAGCTTCAAGTTACGCATTTACGAGAACAGAGCGATCTGCGACAAAAAGAACTGGAGCTCTCTACTGCTTCTTTGGACCTTGATTTGATGCGTGAGTGAATTTTGCTCTTGTAATGTTCTTTTGATAAGAACAAAATTGTCTTGTATCACTTTCTTTTGGTTCTTAAATAAAAAGTGATATTAGCTTCTCATTGTTTCTTGCATTTATCATGTTTTGATTTTAGATACAAGTCACGAGAAATGCCTGAGATGTATTCCTGACTTAGAATAAATCTCCACAATGGTTCTGGTACAGAAAACTCTCTTTATTATCGTTTAAGATAACTCTAGAAAGTTTCCAACTGCTAAGGATGAAAATTTTATTATTTTCCAGTAATGGAGTTGGCTAGTAGAATTCTTCCTGTGTTATTTCTGCTTTGAACACTGAAAGAAATCTATAAGTGTCAGCAGTATAGTTTTAACTCGACAGGGGGATTATTGCGATCTGGGCAATTCTGAGGACTTATCGTTCTATTGACGAGAATCGATAAGTTAATTTTGTCAGAGGTGTGATTTTAACGTGACAGGAGAAATATTGCGATCAGGGCAATTTTGAGGACTTATCGTTCTATTTACGAGAATCGATAAGTTGATTTTGTCAGAGGTGTGATTTTAACGTGACAGGTATGGGGAAAGAATATTATAGCGTCTTACTGGGGAGAACTGCTGAGTGCTTTATCATCGGAGCGATGAATTGTGATACTTGTGATTTGAACAAGATCTTAGGGAATTTTGTTATCCCACTGAAAATAGGTTATTTATTGCTCTGCTGAGGAGAGCTAATAAATTGATAATGATTTGGAGACTTATCATTCTATTAACGAGAATTGATAAGTGGATTTTGGGGTGTAGTATTAACCCAATGAGAATTTAGATTCTGCTGAAGAGATACAGAGGTTTTGACTAACACTCTGTTGGGAGGGCTCATGACTTTGAGTTCTACATTTAGAAGAGTTGCAACGCTGAAGTGATCTTCGCGTTTGATGTTTGAAACGCGAGGTTCGGGCCTTCGTGACGCTGGCTCAAACTTTGCACTTGGGAAATTGAACGCGATAGTGAGCTTCGCGTTTTGGAGATGGTTGGGATTCACTCCTAGAATCCCGTGCCATCTTAACAGCTTGGCGGCTGTTATAAATAGACCTGAGTGGTCACGTCAAAAGTCATTTGACTTTCAAAACTTTCGGCTATTTCCAAGAACGAGAATTCTCGTTTGATTACGGCGAGATCTCCGACGAGCTTCGTCTCCCTCGTTCAAAGGAGTTTCCTCCGATCGACTGCATCAATGGCGTCTCGGAGGACGGGTTCGAACTCCAAGAAGGTCGCTGAAGCGACTTCCGACATGCCGTCGACTGAGAACGCCGACGGTGTTCTTGTCCATGCGGGAACCTTGCCGTCGACATCGCCGCCGCAGGGGCCTCCCTGTCGTGGTGAGTGCTGACCGAAATAACTTGCCTTGACAAGTTCTTTGAAAACCCTAGATGGGTTCTTGATAACGAGGAAGATGACTCGTTTTAGTTCAATGATAACGCGGGGTTGGGATACCCTATGGGTCTCGACCCTTGCGTTCAACTTGTTTAACACGAGGTTCGACCCTCGCGTTTGAGACTTCTGACGCGAGGCTCGACCTTCGCGTTGGAGATTTTGACACAAGGCTTTACCCCTTTGTGTTTCAGACTCTGTCTTTATGTCGATAGCTCGCTTCTAGCTGCTAACTTCTGCTTTCGATTGTGCAGTGCTTTTCCCAAACGTGCCGCTTTCACAAGAGCACCATTTCGGATATATTGGTGGACCTGACCCGAATGAATTATTCAGTCTTCAGAACAGGATTCCATTGTGTACTTTTCCTGATTCGGAAAGAGCGGAAATGATCAAATTTCCTCAATGCTCTACTCTCAGGATTTTGATAACTGACTTAGACTTGGAGACCCATGTTGGTCATGTCCAGTTTCCTAAACCAGCCTTCATATTTGGAGATCGCATACCAGTCGATGACCATCTCACATATGTAGAAGATTCGAAGCTGCTGCAGAGAACTGATAATCGCTTTTTATTTCTCCCAAACATGAAGAGGATGTACCCACTCTCCTATTTCTTGAATGTGAGCTGCCGTCGGGGTTTGACCTTTGACATAGTAAAGGAGAAGGAGAACGTGTCGCTTGGATTTGGTCGACGGGCTCGTACACAAATCGGGGAACAACTCAAGGGGTTAAAACCTGGTTTGTTTGAGAAGAAAGAGCTGGTTCCGGAGGTGCCACATCCAGCGAACATTTTTATCCGCCAATTCCTTGCAATTCAGGGTGAATTCTCTACCCAGACGTTCAGGTCCTTACTGAAGGTGGCGCACCCGGAAATTTATGCTACCTTCTGGGAATTGATGTGCCACTTCCACATATGTGCCCAAGTCTTTGGGATGCGTGGAGGGGGTATTATGCATACCACAAGGGCAGACTACCTCTTTCAAAACTTAAACCGGAAAGATGTAGCCGTATCCCGTGTCACAGTTATTTCTCTTAAGGACGCCAAGGCTCGGATTAAAGCTCCTGGTGCTACTTACAAGACAGAGCATGCAGAGGGTGACTTTGCAGCTGGTGTCGAATTTGAAAGTTTCCACTACCAAGCCACAATCCCTATTTCTGACACCGCTCTACTTGCAGGCTTCTTCATGATTTGGTTGAAGTGGTGTGTGGTACCGTCCGCTCTACTTGCAGGCTTCTTCATGATTTGGTTGAAGTGGTGTGTGGTACCGTCAAGACCAATAGAGGCAATATTAGCTGAGGTTGTGTACCCAGCTGTTTTGTTAGCGCATGGGAGACCTGTGAGTCTCCTTACTGCTATGGTTGGCTGTATTCAGAACGGCCTGAGGGTGTTGACTTCAGAACTTGTCAGCGCTTCGGGGGTCAAAGCTACTAAGAAGAAAGCTGGGAAAACTCCTCAACCACGTGTTCCAGTGCCGTATACATATCTAGTGGCCTGGTTCGTGTTGCATTGCCCTTCATTGACGACGAGAATACATGAGGGCGATGATGCTTATATTCCCTTTGTACAAAGACTGGAGTCGGCCACGTGGACTAATTCTTATGTAGTCAGGGCTCGACAACTTCTATCCCGGAAGGACAATTACCGGATTTTCTGTTGCGCTCCGAATTTTGACGGAGCTGACGTGCAGGATGCTCGCTTCATGGACTTGCTTTTCGAAGGCTCGTCTTCTTTGGAAGAGGGTACATTCAGCTGGCTTCTATGATCAGGTTGGGTTATCTGGTCTACCGCTTACGGGAGAAGTGCATAATCGAGCCTTACATGCCTTCTCGGTTCGCCAGACAGTTTGGATATGACCAACTCTACGTTGGCAATCCTAACCCGGCGTTAGCTCAGATTGGGAATTTGTATGAAGGAGCTCGTGCATGGTACTTCTTCTCCGCCGGGGGAACCCATGCGCAATTCACATTACCCAACTCATCACCTGGCTGCTCTACTGTTATGGATTTTCGCCAGTGGTTTGCTGAAGTTTCTCAGGTCCCAGAATGTGACGTTTATACTTCATGTATAAGCGAGATTCGAGAATTATATTGTTCACGAAGCAGTTCTGTGAGTACTCATCTGCCAGGGATGGAAGAGCACCTATCTTGTGAACAGGAAGCGACCGGAGCCGTTGAAGCTCCTCAGGACTTGTCCACCATAGAACCTTTTGAGGAAGAGGTTCCTGCGGGGATTGAAGAGGGAAGGCCAATTGATGACTCTCCCGAAGAAAAGACAACTGAGGAGATTTCTACAGAAGAGCCTGTTCCTAAACCTCGTTCTTTAAGATCAGGTAAGAAGGCTCTTTCTGCTGCTGAGCAAGGTGAATATGACAGGAGAATTCGCAAGCGAATACCTGTTATGGCCAAGAATTCTAAAAAGGGCCAAGTTAATGGGGGATGCGATGAAGTCTGCGCTCGTTGAGCGTTTCACTGATGGAGAGGACGAAGTACCCCAACCAACCCCTTCTTTCCCTGAGGATGCTAGAGCTGGAGAGGTATCGCCCGTTGAGGGTTCTGAATCCGCTCCTCTTTCTCTTTTGCGAGACGAAAGTGCACGCAAGGACCCTTCTTCTGAAGTTGCTCCATCACTTGTTCAGGATGAACATACGGGTCCGATCTATCCAACTATTCCTCCTCCACATTCGAGGGCTCTGAAGAAATCCATTGAGGAACTTGAACGTTGGATGCAGACAATTGTTAATATTGTCAGTGTTGAAGGAGCTTCTTTTGAAGATTGTGAGCCCATCTTGAACCAGTGTTTGGATGATATCAAGGCTAAAGGGGATGCATCATGGACTGAGCACTGTCAGGGAGGAATCGCTCTCTTGAAGGCAGAATTAGCAACTTTCAGGGAGCTGCAGCGCACCAATTTAGATTCTGAAGTGGAGCCGGCTCTTTCCTTGACGATAATCTCCAGAGCACATCACCCAGGGACCCTTCGCAAGGACTTGTCTGACAAAAAGACCCGCATATCAGCTTTAAGGAAGCGGCACTCTGCAGCATATGCTAAAATCAAAAGTGTTGCTTCTGATATCCGCGGTATCGAAAAGACTATCGTTCGATTAGAGGCCGAGTTGGACCAGAAGAAAGCCCAATTGGCCCACTATGAGGATGTCAGAAAAGAGCTTGAGCATCAAAGTGGCCAAATTTATACAGATTTTTGCCGTACGCTCCATGCGGCTGAGCGGATTCGCAAAGAAATTGTTGCTGCCCCTCCACTTGAAGCAGAGCTCAGAAAGGAGATCGAGGAACAAGTCCGAGCAGCTCACCGGGAGAAACTTTCTGCCTTCAAGTCTAGGCTAAAAACCCTCAAGTTGATGAGACCTGATGTTTAAATCTTGTTCCGTCCTTGGCTAAGGAATTTTGTATCTTTTTCATTTTGTTTGTCATCATTTTGTGTTTAGACTAACAACATTGAAGTATCTCTTGAGGAACTTCCCATTAATTGGCATCATGAGCCTATCTCCTTTTTGATTGATGAGGCGGTATGCTCTGTTCGAATAGACAGATTTTATTACGAAGAGCCCTTCCCATTTAGGATTGAACTTCCCTTTGGTTTTGTGTGTCATCACCATGGGTCGTCTGTTAGTTAAAACTAAATCGCCTTTTTTGAAAATCCGTTCCTTAATCTTTTTGTTGTAGGCTTTGGAAATACGGGCTTAATACAATTCGATTTGTTTCTGAGCTTGAAGTCGTCTGTCGTCTAAGGCTTCAAGTTCTTGCAGACGTCGTTGATGCTTTTCTTCTTCTGTTAGTCCAGTTGTGATAGCAACTCTCATAGAAGGGATCTGGATTTCCAATGTCAATACAGCCTCGCATCCGTATACTAGAGAGAACGGTGTAGCTCTTGTAGAAGTCCTTACTGTCGTGCGGTAAGCCCACAGACATTCGCCAAATCTTTCATCCCAATCGCGCCGACTTTTGGAAACAAATTTTTTGAGAAGCTTCACTATGGTTTTGTTAAAAGCTTCTGCAAGACCATTTGCTGGCGGATAATATGCCGTAGATGCGACACTTTGGATTCTGAATCTGTCAGAACTATTCGCCTCGGGACTCCAAAACGGTAGATGACATGATGTTTGATGAACTTGATCACATTCGAAGTCTTAACTTCTTTCAGCGGGATAGCCTCCGCCCATTTGGAGAAATAGTCGGTTACGGCTAGAATGAACCGGTGTCCCTTGGTTGTTGGAGGGGAAATCGGTCCGACGATATCCATACCCCACATTTCGAATGGTCAGGTTGCTGATGTGGGGTGTAAGTTCCCTGGCGCTTGGTGGATGAAGTCTCCATGAATTTGGCACGCGTGACAACGTTTAGCGTAATCAACCGCGTCTGAAAACATCTTCGGCCAATAATAGCCGATTCGTCGGAGGCGATCTCCTAATTTAGCTCCAGGCTGATGAGCTCCGCACATTCCGTCGTGAGCTTCCTTGAGGGCCTCTTTCGCTTCCTTCCGAGAGAGGCATCAAAGTAAAACTCCATCATACGATTTGCGATACAGTACTTGAGAAACTGCATCGTAATAGAATCAGAGGGCCTTTCTTTTGATAGAGGCCGCTTCCTTAGGGTCATCGGGCAGGATCCCGTATAGGACATAGTCGATGTACGGGTATCTCCAATCTCTAGACTCAAATTCCATGGAAGTTGTACAGACTTCTCCTGTCGGTATCTCGTCTGAGTTTTCTTCCATAGGAATTTTGGAAAAGTATAGTTTCCGTCCCACGACTGGAATCGTTGTTTCAGTCTTCGGTGGCAATGCTAATGAGGTTGCCAAGGAGGCTAGAGCATCTGCGTA
>NC_033799.1:33645340-33679489 GCF_001876935.1 Asparagus officinalis | reverse complement strand
GTTTTCCTGATATTGGGGCCACGAGAACTGGCGGTTGAGTTAAATATCTTTTAATCTCTTCGAATGCTCTTTGACACTCTGCATCCCAAACAAAGGATATTCCTTTCTTCATGAGCTTAGAGAAAGGTTGGCAGCGCCCTGAAAGATTTGATATGAATCTTCGAATGTAGGCCAGTCTACCTTATAAACCTCTGAGCTCTTTGAGATTCTTCGGAGGTGGCATGTCTTGGATGGCACGCACTTTCTCTGGATCAAGGGAGATCCCCTTGGAGGTAACGATAAATCCTAGGAATTTTCCGCTTGAAACTCAGAGAAACGATTTCGTCGGATTCATCTTCAGCTGATGTGCTCGCATGATCTCGAACATTATCTTCAGATCTGTAAGATGATCATCTTTACATTGGCTCTTTACTGCTATATCATCAACGTAGCATTCGATCTTCTTTCGAAGGTGTTCGTGAAAGATCGTGTTCATTGCACGTTGATACGTAGCACCCGTGTTTTCAGGCCGAAGGGCATTACCGTGTAGCAATATACCCCCAGTGGTGTTCTAAAAGCAGTATGCTTTTCATCGTCCGGGTGCATCTTGATCTGATTGTACCCGAAGAATCCGTCCATGAAAGACATCCTTTCATATCCGCAGGTGTTGTCAATCATAACATCCGTGATAGGAAGCGGGAATTCGTCTTTCGGACAGGCGGCATTGAGATCGCGGAAATCGATGCATATCCAGACCTTACCGTTCTTTTTGGGAACTGGAACAATGTTGGCTACCCATTCTGGGTGTTGCTCTTCCCTAACAAAACCTGAGTTTATAAGCTTTTTAACTTCTGACTCAATTGATTCCATGATCTCTGGACGAAACCTGCGTTGTTGTTGTTTAATGGGTTTTGCATCCGGATCGATGTTGAGGCGGTGCATGGCAACCTTCGGGTCAAGGCCAGACATATCTTCATAGTTCCAAGCGAAGACATCTATATATTCTCGGATGAGAGATATAAGGTCCTCTTTTTCGGATGACGACAGATCTTCGGCTATGAAAATAGGCTTGGGGTCAGACTCATCTCCCATATTGACCTGGATCACCTTATCTTCAGTGGGTGGTTCGCGTTGTTCGAAGCGCATATCCCACAAAATGTTAAGACGTTTGATCCAAGGATCGTCGGTTGATTCGACTAACTCTTCATCACCCCCTGCGTCTCCATCTGGGTGACTAGTTGAAACCATGTTCACAGTCAGGCTCTTAAAGAAAGGTCCAACACTGACGTCGGACTCGTATGAAGATATTCCGGATGAATGGTCGTGACGCAGGTAATTACTAATTTCGTTTTTCGAGGCAGGGGGAGGCGTAACGTAACCCACACCTCTTCTGGTTTTTTGATAATAGTCCGGAGGTTTTCCTTCAGGAGTGAGAGACATTCGGATCGGGGTTCGTCTTCCTTTCCCGAAGTTCAAGCCCTGTTTCTCATTAAAGTTATACCCCATTCGTTTCATTAAGTATATAGAATTGGGTTCGTGGTAATAGAATTGAGGAACTCCGTCGTCTTCCTCTGAACTTGCTCGTTTGAGTTGTTCGGGTTTAACTTTACCAAAACAGATCGGCTTCTGCCCTTTCCTTTTGGATGGGACTTTGAAGAAAGCCTTCTGTACGTCCTCCATTTCTTCATCTGAAGCGAAGGATGACTGGATTGGCAAGGTGAGCGACACCCCTGTGCATAGTACGTGCCATGTTCTCTATTTGTTCATTTTTAGGAGAGACATCAGACAAGTACGCTAAAATGAAATCTTCATTAATGCACCATTCGCCCTCACTCGGTACATCATTATTACTCTCACCCTGACCCATTACATCAAAGTTTAACTCCCAAGGACAATCTTCGTCAGGATCTGGTTCGATGTCAGCCTCGTTACCGCTGTCTACATCTTCTTTCTCTTGGGATTCCAAGTAGAAGACGGAGTCGGTATGGAAGTTTTCCACCCCTCGGAAGGGGTATTTTTCTGCAATCAAGGTTCTGACTTCGCCCTCGTCATTGGCGTACTTCATAACCTGATGCAAAGTAGATGGGACAATGCGGTTCGCATGTATCCATGGTCGTCCTAGCAAAAGATTACAGTGGTCGGTCATGCTCGTGCTTGACTTGCATATCTTCCTGAGTGAATGATATGTATGGTAGACTTCGCGCTGCTTGTAGGCATTGCAGACACAGTTGATCTTCAGAAGCTTCGGGAATTGGAGTTACTTGAGTAATGAAGCTCTCCGTATTCTTTAAAGCTTCAATCAGAGCTTGCTTGGTAGTTTTGGACAACCTTAGGAGCTCATATAGCGTAATCCTGGCCGGTATGTTGGCCAACTGCGCCATGACGTTGAATTGGAAGGGAGCGCTCGTCTCTCCAGATTCCTGGTGGAGATTTTTGTTAAATCAGATCTCCTTCTGTTTTCCTTTATCAACAGGCTTTTTCGGGGCAAAACCCCAGGCGTCTTGGGGATGCTCTTCAACTTCTGAAGCGTTCTGGCCGTAATCCCTCAAGTAAGCTTTTCCTGATCGAGTGCCAGGGTTGTCTCCTGGGTATGCTGCCAGGGCAATCATCTCCTCTTCTGAATCAGTAAGAGGTTTGAGGTGGTCATCATTCTCAGCAATGGAGGGGCTAATCATGTTGGAAGACTTAGCATTGCCTCCCTTCTTTTTGGACGAGGTGTTTGTCCATTGTTGATCTCCCAGCAGATCAGGGTGGACCCACATGATTTCCCCTTTTGGGGTAGTGAGGGGCACTAACCCCCTGTCCTTCTGGCTATGCAAGTCAACATTCTTCAGGTGCATTTCTCCCTTGCGAATGGGCACAACACCGTTTGTAGTTACCACCGGGGGAAAGTTACCGAATTGGACCGCTATCATATTAGTGGATACGGTCTTCTGCTCTGGCTTCAAGGTGAGCACATTAGCATTTACCAAATTCTGCAAGATGTCTTTGAAGACATAGCACTTTTTGATAGGATGTCCAAGGAATCTGTGATAACGACAATAGTTGGGGTCATCCACTTTCCCTGCTTCATCCGGCTTTCTGATCTCAGGCAACTGCAGCTTATTGTTCTTTCGAAGCAATTAGAATAAGGTATCCACATGCTCCTCTTTGAACGAATACTGCTTGGGCGCTCTTTGCTGATTTGGCGCCTTGCCTTGCTTATTCGGCGGTGGTACCCGCGTGTAATCGGCTGCCAAAGTCTCCTTTCCCTTAGACCGCTGGGCATTTTGCTGATTGCGTTGCTGCTGCGGCTTGGGTTGTGGCACTTCTTCAGCTTTGACTCGCGCCACTATCTCTTCAGCTTGTTCTCCTTGTGAAACTAGTTGTCTCCAGGAGCGACACTCTGCCACCCCCATTTGAGCAAGGAGCTGGGTCTGCAGGTTGTGCCTGCAAGTTTCAACCAGAGTTGATTGGGTCATACCTGAGGGGCATCGTAATGCCATGCTGCGGAATCTCTCCACATAGGCCTTGATGGACTCTCCTTTCCTTTGCTTAGTGGCGAGAAGAGTTAGGACTGAGACCTCTGTATCGTCCTCAAAGAACCTGGCCAAGAATAGCCTTTCCAGGTCTACCCATTTTTGGATAGATCCAGCAGGCAGTTTCATGAACCATTCAAAAGCGACACCCTTAAGAGTGCCGATAAACAAACACGCCAGGATGGCGTCGTTTGCTACCACATCCCCAGTTTGGGATTTGAAGTAGTAGATGTGCTGATTTGGCGATCCTGTGCCATCGAACGGTTGTAAGGTGGGAGTTTTAAACTTCGGTGGGTAGGGAACTGTATCCCATTCAGCAGGCGGAGCTCACTTCGGTTGGCGATTGCGTTGAGGCGAGCTTCCAGTTCATCCACCTTGGTAGATTGAGGGTGCAGTTCTTTCTCCATCTCTCTCTCACCTTCGGAAGAGGATCCTAGGTGGTGAGTCTCACGATCCGAATGTTCGGTCGCTTTTTGCTTTCCCTTTGAAGTAGTCCTCCGGGAAGATTCAGGTCTTTGGCCTTTTTCAGCAAAGAGCTAGGCCAACATATCCTTTAACTGGAGAAGTGTCTCCTGCTGCGCCTGGAGCATGACATGGTGTTCGTCCACTCTTTTGGCTATGTCTTCATGGTTCCCTGTCATGTAAGCAGAAACCTCCTGTGCTCCGACAGAGCTTGAAGATTGAGATTCGGCTATTGCCGAATATTCTTCACTTGTTGTAATGCCTTGGCTAACTTTTGATAGTTAACCGGGCAAATAGCTCCTGTCCGCGTCCGAGTATTCTGATATACTCCTTCGATCTGGTCACAAATTTCCCTAACAGTTGGGGAGTGACTTTTCTGTGACTCATCGGAATCAGTATGCGAGGTTTTCCCTCGGCCGATCATATTAATAGTGACCTGAGGGTATTCCGCTTTAGCTGTCTTCTTTCTGTAGCGGCGTTGTCGTTTGGCAGGCCTAATGACGTTCGTCAACCTGTCGAATACGGACTGCCGAGGTGTGGATGCACAACAATGGCATTCTGACAGGACCGCAGAAATAAGCCTCTCACATTGACATGAGTGAGCTGCTTGTACTGTCGGTTTTCCTCTCGACAGTAATTCCCGCAAATCAGGAACTGGGGAGGAAACTTTCCCCGGGCTTGGAGGCAGAGATAGAACCCCCTGCCCTTGGGTGGGTGAGATTGGTTCTTGTCGAACGTGGATTTTGAAGCCACGCTGACTTTTCTGAACCTGGCGGACCTCTTGAAGATCGCGTTCCTGAGAAATAACGCGAGGGTCGCGTTCTTGGAGAATAACGCAAGGGTCGCGTTGAGATTTGTAAACATTAGGCCGAGGCCTACGTTTAAATGATGAAACTGACCTCTGAGGGTCATGTTTTGGCTGAACGCGCCCCTGAGGGTCGCGTTTAGGTTGAACGTGCCCCTGAGGGTCGTGTTTAGGTTGAACGCGCCCCTGAGGGTCGCGTTTAATTGGTGAAACAGACTCCTGAGAGTCATGTTCTATTGGAACGCGCACCTGAGGGTCGCGTTTGGTTTTGGCAGCTCCTCTCTGAGGGCTGCGTTTTGAGGAAACAACGCGCCATTCAGGGTCGCGTTTCAGCTGTATAAGCCGGGGCTCATAGTTGGGCTCGTTTCCGCGAAGTGAGCGTTCTTCTTTGGGAACGCTAAGCTCAGTGGGATTTTCAGAAACGCGATCTTCGCGTTGGGCCAACAATCGGCTTTCACGTAGATGTGCTCGTCGTATGGATCTTCTCCGTCGGCGAGCGGCGTTCTTCTTGGCTTGTTTCAAAGCCCTAGCAGCAGCGTCGTTGACGCTTACAGGACTCGTCTCCTCCAGAGGCCGTTTGTGGCCCGAAGCATGTCTTGCTGACGCGGATGTGGGATCTTCCGCCAGCAGAGCCAGTTTGAGTTCCTGGCCGAAGGAGAGGGCTTTCTTCGGCTTTTCAACAACAGAATTGACCTTCTTGGAGGTCTTGCAGACATCGTGCTTAGCCTTGGGGCTAAGCGATCCAGAGGATAATGCTTCCTCTTTGATTCCTTTGATCTCGGTTACAACTTGATTACAAAAGAGAAGAGAACGAATTTGATTCTCTCCTTTGTTTAAAACTGGGTTCTTCTCGGTAGCGATGGAATGCCTCCTTCGATTGCTCGCGTCGAATTTGCTCTCCGTTGACGATCCGACCGTCTTTTATCTCGTGGGAATAATGAACTTCTGTGGAAAGTTTTGTAAGTAACTCTTCAACGAGTTTAAGAGCTCTGAACGAGTTAGAACTCTGTTAATAGAGTTGTTAGAACCGATAATTCGGTTAATGACCAAGCTGATATTCTGTTGTTGAAGAATCCTCTTAGATTTGATTTTCTGAATTTGATTCAAAAATCCTATCTCTAAGGATTTTGCTGCTGCTGTTGCTGAATCAACAAACCCGAGTGGTTTTGATCCTCCGAATCCAACCTGTACGGTTCAGATGCCAAAAATCTAACCCGCCGCCTCCTTGTTCTAACGAAAGCCAGCCTCTTTAACTCAGTTGAGTTTGTTGAGTTTTTATAGGGGGATAAGAGGTTGTAACTGCCCTCTAAATCCGCTCCTAAGTGGGCAAAAATCCCTCAGAACGTGGGATAACGGTTTTGAGGCCGTTCGGCTTGTGTTTGAACAAGTCAAAACGCCCAATCTGGCGTTCAGAACCCAACTTCGCCTCTTAGAATTGAGACGCGAAGTTGGGTGTTGGCTGAACATTGATGAACGCGAGGGTCGCTCGTGTTTTGGTTTGTTGTAGCTTAGAAACGCGGGGGTCGGTGTTGGCTGGACCCCTACGAACGCGAGGGTCGCTCACGTTTGGTCTGTGGCTTAGAAACGCGGGGGTCGGCGTTGGTTGGACCCCTACGAATGCGAGGGTGACTTGGAAACACGGGGGTTGCCTGCATTTCCAGAATTGTAACGCGGGGATGACATCCGCGTTTCAGAAGGAGCTTTTTGACTTGTAACTTCTTCTGTGAAGCGTTGCGAGGACCGTTGTTCAGTAATCCTAGCTTTAGCTGTTGTGGGGTGTGAAAGTCGTCAGATTGTAACTTTCACTGTAGAATGTGAGGACTGATGAATAGAGTTTTCATCAGTTGTCGGAAGTATCGTTGAATTGTAACTCTTCTCGATCTATGTGAAAAGTCTTCTATTTGCCGTTTTCGATTGTCGACCCGAAAGCTATTTGATTGTAGCTTTCGTTGTAGGAGCTTGACGGGAATCAACATCCATAGTGTCTTTAGATGGATATTTGCCCACAGCTCTCTACTAAGAACCTCACCAACTGAATCCAACCTTTTATTTCTAAAATCATTACACTGCTCATCAGCATTTCTAATAGTTGCTAATATAATATTAGTCATGCTGTTGTCGCAGCCATCAAGATCAATCATCTCAGAAATGAGGTCGTGTCTGTGGCGATTGTGGAGTTGCGGATGCAGTAATTAGAAAGTCGTTTGGTTGTGACTTCCATTGTTGGAGCTTGATGTGGATCAGCTATCCATTGTGATTTTTAGACAGCCTACAACCCCGTTTTGCTGAGGAGTGTGCCTGACCGTGCGATGTCGTACGATCCCAGAATTTGAGCAGAACTGATTGAACTCACCACTGCAGAACTCTAAGCCATTATCTGTTCGGAGACGTTTAATCTTCTTTCCAGTTTGATTCTCAACAAGTACTTTCCACTTCTTGAAAGTTTCGAACACCTCGCTTTTGCGCCTGAGAAAATAAACCCAAACTTTCCTGGAAAAATCATCAATAAATGTCAGAAAATAAAGAGCACCACCTTTGGATGGAACCTGAGCAGGTCCCCACAAATCTGAATGGATGTAGTCGAGAGTGCCCTTCGTCGTATGTGAGCCAGTCGAGAAGCTGACCCGAGTTTGCTTCCCAAACACACAATGCTCACAGAAATCAAGTGATGATGTATGGTCACCACAAAGTAAGCCACGTTTACTTAAAATAATCATCCCCTTCTCACTCATGTGGCCTAAGCGCATGTGCCACAACTGAGTAGTGTCTCTATCAGCATCAGAAGACACACCTGCAGAGCCTGTCACCGTACTGCCTTGGAGAACATAAAGACTGTTCACCTTACTACCTTTCATCACAACCAATGAACCCTTAGTAACTCTAAGAGCTCCACCTTCGCCAGTGTAAGAACACCCAATAGAATCCAAAGAACTCAAAGAAATCAGATTTTTCTTTAAGTCCGGGATGTGTCTCACATCTGATAAAGTTCTCACTATATCCCATCGTGACACCGAATGCGAACTGTACCAATGCCAACTATCTTGCAAACTGCATTGTTGCCCATCAAAACTGATCCACCACTTATAGATCTGTAAGTAGTGAACCAATCTTTATTTGGACACATATGAAAAGACGCACCTGTATCCAAGATCCATTCTTTATCGGAACGGCCATCCAAGGGACATACTGTAAGAACCGTCTCAGCAACAACGGCAGTATCAGCCTTTGCCGTATTAGCTGAATCTGAGGTTTCACCACGCTGGTTGTCTTTCTTCTTTAGAGCATAACATTCTGACTTGTAATGCCCTTTCTTGTGACAGTAGAAACACTCCACATGTTTCTTGTTTTGGGCTGATCTGGACTTCGAATGATTTCTGGATTGCCATTTATCACCCTCTCTGGTCTTCGATCTACTTCTGGCTAGCAGACCATCGGCCTGCCTATCGGTACCTCTCCCGTTCAACTTTGTTCTCAACTCAGCAGAATTCAAAGAGGCCTTTACATCCTCAAGACTTATGGATTCTCTTCCATACAACATAGAGTTAACAAAGTTTTCATAAAAGTCAGACAAGGAACACAACACAATGAGAGCCTGGTCTTCATCATCAAGCTTAAGATCCAGGTTTTTCATATCCATGACAATTTTATTAAATTCATCAAGGTGTTCCTGAATGGGTGTACCTTCCTTCATCTTCAGTGTGTATAGCCGCTGCTTCAGGTATAATCTCGTAGTAAGAGATTTCTTCAAGTAGAGACTTTCGAGCTTTGACCACAACCCCACTGTCGTTTCCTCATCGGCAACTTCACGAAGCACATTGTCGGATAGTGACAATTGCAAGGCGCTGTGAGCCTTTTCGTCCATCTCTTCGATCTCGGCACTAGTCATATCTTCTGGGTATTTCCCATCGATAGCTTTAACCGTGCCTTCACGTCGCAACAAAGCCTTCATCTTTATCCTCCATAGGCCGAAATTGTTCTGGCCATCAAAGATCGACACCGAGAACTTCACAGAAGCCATTGTGGAGGATTGAAAGCTGTCCTAGAACCGAGAAGCTCTGATACCAGTTTGTTGGCCCACTAAACCAGAGAATAGAGAGACAATCACAAACACAATATTTACGTGGTTCGATCAAATTGATCTACGTCCACGGCAAGAGGGTGTTTCACTATATTTCTTTCTCAAATTACAACACTCGTACAAGATTTGAGAACTCACTTTCTTTCGTTGTGTGTCTTTCACTCTGTCTCTCTGCCTCCCCTTGCACTCTCTGTCTCTAGCTTTTAATTCACTCAGAGATTGAAAAATCAATCAGTGAAGAGTGCCTCCCCTTGCACTCTCTGTCTCTAGCTTTTAATTCACTCAGAGATTGAAAAATCAATCAGTGAAGAGTGATTGATTTATTGAGGGGGACCACAAGGAGAAAGTGACATAAAAGACAATGACCTCTCCCCTTCCACAAATTTTCTGCGGCAGCCACAAATGTTGAAAGAAATGGAGAAGACAAAAGAGATGATTTGAAAATGACTTGACAGCGACCTCCTAATCCACCTGAAATCACTTTGTCAACACGCCTGATGTAGTTGACAAAAAAGGATTAAAGCTCAGCCTCTTTAATTGACTAACACAAAGTTTATCTTTTCATACTTTTCGACAATAAAAATAAGCTTTTCTTATTTTAGACTATAAATGTTATAATCATGTAATCATGTTATATCTGCACCATGTTGCACGAAGCTTCTCCTTTCATACTTTTCCATATTTTTCAATAATAAAAATGAACTACACAAAAATATGATTAAGCAACTATACAATTAAATAAATAATGAAGCAACTACACAAAACTATGATTCATACGCTTAACCAAATGTAGCCGCATCTATAAGAAACTATAGTCACATCCCCAAGCTGGGAGTGGGTTTCTTGTTCGAGCTGCACAATACGTACCAAAAAAACAAAACAACAACAAAAACCAAATTAATTCGAGATCAATCTCAAAAAAGAATATCATTTGAGAATACATTTGCAAAGCTAGGAATAAGTTTTTTAAATTCTAAACAATCCTTGAACTCGCAATATTATTAGAGGGTGAGATATAATAAAAATTGAATAGCAGACACTAACTATATGGACACCAAAAAAAAGTTCCTCTATAAGATGAACAGTCATTTAATTGAACCAACATATGGATATGAGTGTGTCAATGAATCTACAAAATAAACAAATTTAGAAGTTTCTAAGTACAAATTAGTATAATTAAGAGGGAAATTTTTATCAGGATGAGCTAATTTCTCCTATTACCACTACTACAAAATGTAGCAGCCCAACGGTTGTAACCGTTGGGGCAGAGAGTGTCCCCAGCGGTTACAACCGTTGGGGTTGCTAATACACCCGTTGTGACAAAGCGCGTTAGGGCCGATTTTGCCCCAACAGTTGAAAAACTTGCCCCAACGGTTATAAAGGAACTGTTGGGGCCTTAATCAACGGGTACAACGAGTACAAAGAACTGTGGCTAACATTTTACAACCGTTGGGGTCTTAATTAGCCCCAACGAGTACAAAGATCTGTGGCTAACATTTACCTTAGGAGTGCTTGATGCTTATGTGTATGAAGCTGTCACGGTTTGCAGCTTCAGCATCTCTATTTTGCACCTGTCATAGAACAAATGGAGGTCATGGGAAATGGCAAATAAAAATGACTTCATAGCTTTAGTTCAATGCAATATTTACTCTACTGGAAATTAAAACAAGTCCTTTTAATTTCAGCTGAAAAGATAGCTCCACGTAGTGAATTAGTGAAAACCAGAAGCTAACCATATTATTTGGTACAGATTGTTTTGACTATTGAGGTGCAGGTGACATTTCAAACATGTGATAAAGGAATTAATATTTCCAGTCAAAATGTTAAACGGTTTAACCATCAAAGAGCTGCTCGCATGGACAGGTGGCAAAACTTTTGAAGAATATAGAAAGCAAACATAACAAACAGCAAATTATATAAAGGTTAAAAAAATGAGATAGATTTAAAGCAAAAAGGTTGATGGTGTTGTGCGCAGCGGAAATTTCGGCAGAGTTTCTGATGCACAATAAGAGAGAAAGATCGATAAGAATTCTTGTTTCTCAAAGGGAACAAGAATCTGAAGCCTAATATCTCATCAAAGTGGGATATTAGCTCTTCCTCTCGTCAGCTCTAGGACTGCGCGTCGAGGGATCCTAAAAAACTATTACAATGGCCACAAACTCAAACAATTAATTTTACGTGGTTCGACAAACTGCCTATGTCCACGGGGCAAGGAGAGGGAGATCTACTATTAGAGAGGAGAATACAAATAGGGATACTAAAACCTAAGAGACGCTGCACAGAACTCCTCTTCAAAACAGCCAAAAAGCTATCTGTTTTTCTCTCTCTGCTTTGCTTGCACGCCGCCCAAAAGTTTCTTTTCACCCTCTGCTCTTTACCCGCTGCAGCCGCCAAAAGCCAAATTTCCTTTGCTTTGCTGCCGTTTATTCCCCCTCAGCCTTCGCACCTTGCAGCCGCCAAGCAAACTCTCTCGCACGCCAAAACCTAAGTCACCGAATAAATGCTATTTATATACCTACAGCATAACAATCGGGTGGGCCTTTGCATTAATGTCCGCAATAAGGAAAAACAAAAAAAAAAACAAAAACGCGTCTTTGCTTTGCTTCAATCACATGGTGGCCCCCACTGACTCTCCTCACGCGGTTTCACGTTCACAGATGGCATATGCAAGATAATAGGATAATCAGATTTTCAGAATACAAACATGTTTCTGTAAATTGAGCAGGGTGTGAGAATTTCTTTACGTAATTCAAGATGTTCTGCACAAACGGATTTTGTCGGGATCTTTGGCTTTAAATGGACCTAGAAAGGAAATGAATAGTGATATGTCAAAATGAATCTTTGGAAGAAACAATTTGGATTTCAAAGTCAACAAGACTGACAATTTCAGCTAAAAAATACTAAAGGCCGGGAAAAAGGTAAAAGCACTAAATTGTTTTTTAACAACGTCTCCAAGATCCTGCAGAGTCTGATCAACCCTCTTGATGGTTCTGAGTCCAGCAGTAGAGCTTGCTGCTTGCACCATTTGCTCAAGAGCGTAACTTGTCAAATACACCCGCAACTGAAGATTTTTCATACGAGTAAAAAGATATTATGAATAGGGAATGCAATGCAAAAGAAACTGTGTCACTACAAAAGAAAATATAATAAAAGATGCATGACGACAGAAATACCCGATGTGAATGATGTTATATTTTTCCTTTAAAATATAACCATGCGATAACTTCTTTGAAGAATGCATGACGAGCATGTGCCTGTGAGATGAATGTAAGTCTCTATATCATGTTAACTACACACCTACATTTTCCATTATGGGGCTGTTTGGTTCGTTTCCTTGATATAGAGAAATGCAATTCCATATAAAAAAACACAAGTTTTGAGTTTTCTAAACTTTTCCAAGAAATAGATTGTTTTGCTTTGGTTCGCACATAAAAAATGGTGGGAAACCAATATATTTATTTTTCTTATGTTTGGTTCGCATAGAAAAAAAAGGAAAACTTTTGTAAACAAAGCAGAGAAGAAAAAAAAATCTGACGTGACAGGGTTTTCATCAATTTCACTTGGTTGGGGAAGGAAATCGGAGAGGGGGAAAAATCTTAGTTGGCGGCGATTTCAGCAGAGTTTTCCCTCTTCCATTCGAGCACCAAAGCGGCACAAAGAAATGGACGGAAACAAAAAAACTGACGTGAAGGGATAAAAATCTGACGTGGAGGGGTTTTCTGAGTTTTCCACCCCTTATAATAGTGAACCAAACAGCCCCTATAGTGAAATCCCGATTTTGACTAGCGAATTCTCCGACTAACAAATCAAACAGTTTCCAATTAAAAAAAAACTTTTATAGATTGTGAAATTTATTAAATCCACTTGCAAATGAACATTCAAGAACATCTAAGAAAGTTTGACATGTTGATCACACATGTAAAGAAAGAGCCATAACATCTTGTTTCAGGGTTTGGCTGAAACCAAGATAAGTAAAGGAAACCAGAGACACATAGACCTAATATATCCATACACGTCTTTGTCGCTTTAACACATCTTGAATGATAGTCCAAATAAGTTTTTTTAAATTAAGCTTCATTCTCATTTCTCTACTGCATAAAGTACCATTTGTTTATTACTCAAAACATGACAACTAAAATGTTGTGATTCGCTTTATGGTCAAGTTGATTACCTTTGCTTTCATTTTTAAAGATCGCCAATCATTCAATAAACTTCATGTATCAAATAATTATTTAATAAATTATCTTATTGCTTTAGAGTTTCCATAGTATTATAATTATAGTACAATAATCACAATCTTTAACAAGTTCTTCAAAGATTGAAACAAACATCTAATTATAACAAGCTTTAGCATTGATTGATTAAAAATGTGCAAAGAGAAGGAACGAATCTGCGAACAACTCAGCTTAAATTTGTCTACAAGTACAGTAGTCTTTTTATCCTTCTGCCACCTAATATAGTCCTACATTCAAACACTAAATTAGCACAAAGGGGGAAAAAAATCAAAATTCATAGTACAAAAACATCCAAATTAACATAAATGAAAGAAAACAAAGGAACTAAACCTTCTTCTGATTCTCACCACCGTCCTCCCTCTTTGGCTTCTTCATATAGAGATTCTTTTTCATATAGAGTACTCATAGAAAATTTCAAGATGATAATATCTAAATATAAAAGGAACAATATAAAAGAAATATCATAAATAAAAAAAATTCATTCATATAAGCACAGTTCTCAAACGACCCCAAGGAAAATCTGAAAAGAACTTACAAGCTAGAGATAGAAGAAGGCAGCCTCACTGGAGGTGGAAAGTAACATCCGATAGTCTCGCTGGAGGCTTCTCGAGTAGCAGAGACTTTTTGAGGGTGTAGATAACCCTAATTAGAAAATGCCCAAATTTTTTTAACAAATACACAAACATTTCAGATAATATTCAAATTAGGGTTTAGGTTTTGAGGAAGAGGACCTACAAGTGGTTAGGGGAGAGTAGGCAGCAACAAAAGGTGCTCGATGGTGGTTAGATACTGTGCTAGGCATTTCAGGTTCTCGATGGAGTCGCTCAACAGAGGAGTTCGACTGAGCCGCTGGTGGTACCTTTCGAATCGCTGGGTGAAGAGAAACTATACGAAACAAAAAAAAAAATGCTATTTCCGCTACTTCCTATTTCATAGTTTTGAAAGTTACTTCTGTAACTTACTTCTTACTTTCAATACTTTAATTATCCAAACGGGCCCTAAGTCGTCAAATTTTGATACTATAATAGACGGTTAATTATTCATTTCATGTCTGACAAATTGCCAATTATCACCCCAAGTATTAACTATAAACCTACAATTATACGCCAAATATTTGAACTTGTTTCTTCTTTTGTCATGACCGACAAAATATTAAAACCCTTCTATCCTTCCAGTGCTCGTAGATAGACTCCGGAAGCGCTCATTTTGAATATATATTTACATAAAAAAATAATGAAATAAAATAAAATTGAATTGAGTTAAAAAATTGTTGGATCACTACTGCCTATAAACGTAAGCATATTACCCGAGTCTGAGGATTGGTTTCCTCTACCAATTCTATCTTCAACGTAGCTGGTAACTAGTTTTCAGGTCCTGCAAATGTTTAACAATCTGAGAGCATAGGACTAAAAATAGACAAGAGTAATGTACTTAAATAAATTAACCATACTGCATATATAAAAATCTCACATACAGAGTAATGCACTTGACTAAATTAACCACACACTGCATAAACATATTAAGGTACCTGACTGAATTGGCCACACCCTATAAATAAAAACCTCACATATCGGAAACAAGATCGAAATAACGAACAATACATCTATCTACCATGGGTTTGGAGTGATCCAAATGGGCGGGACATGATACCTGTCATTTAGTTGGGTAAACTCTTCAAAATGCTTATCTTTGAAGTTATAAATGGCCATGTCACAAGCAGAGTATTCATGGATCTTCTCCTGGTCCAAATTTCCCCTTGCAATGATGCTATGGAGCCCTCCATGATCTGTAAAATATATGCAATTTGGCTTGCATCCTTGGTATTCACCTGCAGGCACACAAAATGAGTAGTTCTGACCCACGAATATCGCGTGATCTCCCAAGTTTTCCATCTCAACCCATTTAAACTTGAATTTGTGGTTAGTTGGGATTCTGCGGTCGAGGGTGGTGCCCCGAGTTTTGAGGGTGGAGTAGCCAACACCTTCAGGCTTGACTGGCTCATCAAAAACTTCAAGCTTATACACCACAAAATCACATGTTGGCAACAAAAACTCATCTTCTTCTTTGTCTGACCGTTCATACTCTCTCTCTCTTACAACTTGTAGCAAGTCTCCATTTGTCAACACAACCAGATACCTCTCACAGTCAAGTAAATCGTCCGGTGAATATGCAATTTGTTTGATCGTCTTATCACCTGCAAAATCATAAACAACAGCTACCCCATACCCGTCAACCGCATAAACCTCACCCTTGTACCAGATGACATCTTTGATATACAAGGGGGAACCCTCTACATTAGTCCACTTGTCATCTCCGACCCTACAAAATGATAGCACTTCAAACATAGTGATGATTGCAATCACTAGTATGCAATCATCATCACCATTCAAATTTCTCCTCTTATTTGAAGGATCTGATGATATGACAGCCTTAAGAACAAATCCGAAATCAGTGTGTCCATCGTAATTGACCCAACTAGTGGGATGTTCGAATGCGTCAAGCGATGGTAGAGGGATTTGGGCCCTTGTTAGCGGATTCAGCAGCTGTATGCTTCTACCTTGTGTATCAACCGTGAACAACCAACCATAACGGGATCCAACAGGCCACTTATTTCTTATTTCTGGCACGAGAAACTCCCCGTGCCGTTTCCCATCTGAAATAGAAAAGAAGTTGATGTTTTCCCACTCGTTGTCATTACACTGCATTAGCAATGGCAGGGGAGGGGGTTTACTAGGCAGGACACAGAGGCACAATGGTAATTTCGACGGAAGTGAGTGAAGATTATCCATGACAAAAGAGCGGAATTTCCTAGAAACAGCACCAAACCGAAGAACATCTGCATGACCAACTATCTTTTCAACTATCAGTCGCAAGATATCGATAGGGAGTCCATCGAGTGAGCCCATTTTTTTATAATATTTCTGAAAACAATAAGTACCAATAAAAAAAATTAAAGAAAGAAATAAGATGCAATAGGCTAAGTAATTAATAAGTTAAAACATGATGCAAAACAGTAGCACATAATTACATACATTCCAACCAGAAAGGACATATTTAGAACAATTATTTTCATTAGAAATAACTCTTTCTCTAAGATTAGATGATTGTATTAAATAGGAGTTACTCTTAAATCTAAGATTGCAGGTCATGTTTAAATTAAAGGTCAAAGATTATGATCACTAAAATTGAGGAAAGACAATTGGCAAAAACTAGTTCCTAAACCAAAGCTAGAAAATTATCAAAATAAACTAATACGCATATCAAAGTTCTAGGCATTCAATTTTGTAGAAAAATGTCATTCCTACTACACAGTCTATATACATATATATATAGGAATAGTCAGTGGTGGATAAATGATTTATGGAAAGTGGTGTCACAACATAATAATATTTAACACAAGGCTCACCAATTAGTTCAGATCCGACGGCCATGTCAGTAACCTCCGTTGATGACATGACAAAACTATGTAATTTTTTAAAAGAAAGGTTAACATGATCTATGTATTGCATCAATTTTAGCAACATTAATAACAAAACAATTATCAATTAAATTAGTTGGAGTATACGATCTGCCGACTCTTGCAGCCGCCGCCGCGGCCCCCGTCCGATTCTCCGTTTAGATCCGACGGCATCCCCCGTCCGATTCTCCATTCAGATCTGACGGCATCGACTTCGGATCGATCTACTCCGGTAAAGGCTCGAATCTACTTCAGATCCGACGCAGGAGTTCTCGAGCGGTGAGACCGGAGGCTGAGAGAGAGATGCTTTTGTGTGTTTTTTCTGTATTGGGTTTGGGCTTTTCATTTTGTTCCGCCAGGTTACTGAATATTTAGAGAGAGAATTTGTTGGGCTCTTCTTTTTGTTGGGCTTTTCTTTTGAGAGGAGAGAGAGGCACGAGCAACACTAGTTGAATTTATATTCCATTATTCTACTAAAAAAATGGACCA
Organism: Asparagus officinalis; assembly: GCF_001876935.1. Classification (NCBI taxonomy): domain Eukaryota; kingdom Viridiplantae; phylum Streptophyta; class Magnoliopsida; order Asparagales; family Asparagaceae; genus Asparagus; species Asparagus officinalis. Next base: position 33,662,466 of record NC_033799.1, on the reverse strand, counting down.
TCCTAACCTTCGGGTTCACTTTAACCTTCGGGTTCGTTCTATTTTAAACCTTCGGGGTTTTTTTCTAACCTTCGGGTTCTATTTTAAACCTTCGGGTTTCATCCTAACATTTAGGTTTCTTTCTAACCTTTGGGTTCTATTTTAAACCTTTGGGTTCTATTTTAAACATGGCTGCAAACTTTATTGAAAAGTTTCCTCAGCTTGATGTGAATTTATAGGGACCAATTATCGTGAGTGGTCGATTTCTGTGCAACTTCTTTTTGATGCTCTTGATCTCACGAGCCACATTGATGGCATGCCGCCTCCTGAATCTGGAGCTGATGTTAAGAAAACAGCGGCATGGGCTCTTGCAGACTGCCGAGCACATGACATTATTTCTTCCTCCGTAGAGATTGACATCCGCATGCAGCTTGTTAGTCTCCAGACTGCACTTGCCATGTGACGCCAATTGTAATGACTTTATCAACAATCTAGTCATGTTCACTCATATTTTGTCTACTAAGAACTCTTTTTTGCTCAACAAGATGAGCGATCCATCCAAGATTTTTATAATTTTATGCATGCTCAATGGCGCCAACTTGCAATAATGGAGGAACCTTTGTGTCAAACTTGTGCGGCTTGTGCATGTGCCACCAAGCAGCATCATGTCCGCGATCAACATCGACTATTTCAATTCTTGATGCGTCTACGACCTAAGTATGAGTCATTGCGCAGTCAAATTCTTCATCGGTCACCACTACCAACTCTTGATGATGCCTTTGCCGAACTTATCGCTGAAGACTCACCAACGTGTCCTAAACACAAAGACTGCTTCTATTCAAGGTGCTCTGGTTGCTCAACAACCATCTGTACCACATTCATCTTCGGCCACTGTTTCAGCACCATCAGTCTCTTCCAATAAACAAAGGAATAATTATTGTCGGTAATGTCGTCGTCCTGGACATATCATCCAAAATTGTTTTAAGCAACAACAAGTTGAAAACCGACATCCTCGTCAACGATCGACTGCTATTGTGGTAATTTCTGGTGATAAATCTTTTGCCGATGAGTGTTCTACAAACCCGGTTGTTTTCTCTAGTGCTCCTGAGGAATCTACTTCGAGTGTTACTCTTTCTGTTCCATAATTGATCCAGATGCTTCAAGGGCGGGACACCTCTATCTCCTCTCCAGTTGATGCTCTGAGTGTCCTTACACCCTCTCCATCTGGTACCTCTGGTCATACTTTTTTCACTACCTCTGGTCCCACAGGTATACCGAAAAATATTTGGATACTAGACTCTGGTGCTTCCTTAAATATGACTCCACATGCACCTGTTTTATCTTCTCCATCACCTTTACCTTCTCAAGTCAATGTTTTTACAACAAATGGATCCTCTCTCTGCTACACATAAGGGATCTATTACTGGTCGCTTATCTGTTTCATTTGTTTTACACATACCACATCTTTCATTGAACTTACTTTCAGTTAGTCAAATAACTGATCATAATTGTATTGTGGTTTTTGACTCTACTTCTTGTTATGTGCAGGATCGTTAGACCGAAGCCTTGGTTGGTCAGGGACATAGGCGTGATGGACTTTACATTATGGATCATCTAACACTATCATCCACTTCTATCACCCATTCCGCATCCGTACACTCTGTCACTACTCATGCTGATGCTTTTTTCGTAGGAGATATTTGGCATCATCAATTAGGTCACTTATCTACTGATTGTCTTTGCTTTCTCTCAAATAATGGCGTTTTGGGTAATTATCCCATTTTGAGTTTGTTTACTTGTATGGGATGTAAACTATCTAACCACGTCACTAAACTTTATCCTCTTAACGAGTCTCAAAGTAGCTTCCCATTTCAACTCGTTCATTCAGATGTTTGTGGCCTAACCCTCTTATCGTCTTGTAATGGTAATAAATATTATGTTATCTTTATTAATGACTTTTCTCATTACACTTGGGTTTATTTTATGCATCACCGCTCATCTCTACCTCAAATTTATAAAGATTTCACTACTATGATCAAAACCCAGTTTGGCACTACTATTAAAACCTTTCGATCTGATTCTGGTGGTGAATATCTCTCGCATGAGTTTCACCGTATTCTAGATGATCAAGGTACTCTTTCACAGCTTTCATGTCTCTATGCACATCAACAAAGTGGTGTTTAAGAAAGAAAACACCATCATATTATGGAGACTACAAGATCATTACTCATCTTTAGCTCCATGCCTAAACAATTTTGGACTGATGCTGTTGCTATAGCTGTGTATCTCATCAATTTGATGCCCTCTTTAGTTCTTTCTGGCATATCACCATTTGAAAAATTAACATCCCGTCGTCCTTCTTATTCACATCTTCGTGTGTTTGACTGTACTTGTTAAGTTCTATTACCATCTCATGAAAGAGATAAATTATCTCCTCGTTCTGCAATTTGTGTTCTTCTTGGATACAGTCTTGAGCACAAAGGATATCACTATTATGATCCAATTAAAAAGTGACTCCGCATTTCCTGAGATGTGACCTTTTTGGAGCATATTTCATATTACTCTAGACAGTCCATCAATGATAATAATACATCACCTACTTCTGTTGATCTTTCATTTCTTGAGCTTACCACACCTTCGATTCCAGTAGATTCATCACCTTCATCTCCATCTCCATCTTCATCATCTGATGATCACCAAAGTGTACATGTTCCAGCCTCACCTGCTGACCATTCAAACTCGGCTCAGGATGATGATTCTTCACTAGCTGATCGTCGCTATCCTCTCCGTATTCGTAAGGCAAAACAATTTTTTGGTTGTCTTTCTTCATCTTTTACTCCTACTTTTCATGCCTTCTTGACAACTATTCATTCGCATCATGAGCCTACATCTTATCGTTAGGCTGCTTCTTCTCCTGAGTGGCGAGCAACTATGAAGGAAGAGTTAGCCGCCCTTCAAAAGACTGGTACCTGGGATCTTGTCTCATTACCTCCAGGCAAAGTTCCAATTAGTTGCAAATGAGTTTATAAAATTAAAACATGTTCAGATGGTACAATAGATCCGTACAAGGCTCGTCTAGTTGCTCGAGGATTTACCCAAGAATATGGGATTGATTATGAGGATAATTTTGCTCTTGTAGCTAAAATGACATCAGTTCGATCTCTTATTGCTGTTGCAGCTGCTCACCAGTGGCCTCTCTATCAGCTTGATGTGAAGAACGCTTTTCTTCGTGGTGATCTTCATGAAGAAGTTTATATGCAACCTCCTCTAGGTCTTCCTCATTTGTCAGGGCAAGTTTGTCATCTTCGTCGTGCATTATATGGCTTAAAACAAGCTCCTCGAGGCTGGTTTGAGAAATTCAGCTCTGCAATACTTAATATGGGCTTTATTCAGAGTGAGGCCAATCATGCGATGTTTGTTCATACCTCTAGTCGAGGCCACACTATTCTTCTCCTTTATGTTGATGATATGGTCATTATTGGCAGTGATCCTTTATTTCTGAATACTGTGAAGACTTCTCTATTGTTAGACCCTAGGAGGGGGGGTTGAATATGGTTTATGCTAATCTAATCCGATTTAAATACTAATTAAAACTTATTAACAAATATATTCTTGTAAGATAGATATACAACTAATTATGAGCAAGAATATGCAATATGAACTAATGGCTATATCCTAACAATAAGATATGCTATGAGATATATGCAAAGATATACAATACACTCAAGGGTAAACAAACTAAACTAGATAGTGGGTTATATAAACAATGAGCAATATATAAAGACGATATAAGATATGAACATAGAAAATAAGTGCGCCAATGCAATCACAAACAAACGATATGTTCACGGAGTTCGGTCCCCACGACCTACGTCTCCGCTCCTCACCTCGAGGAGATCTCCACTATCACACCGGGTTTTCTACGCTTACCCGAAAAACGTTTACACCTCACAATACGGTTTTCTAGCTAACCGAAAACTTTACAACACTCACAATGTAACTACACTAACTACCACCTCAAGTATTGGTCTCTAGCCCGTGTCTCCCTCAAGTGTTAGAAATTACAAGCTCTTTCTAGGTATTACCACCTACCTCACTCCTCTTGGGATGACCACATCTTTCATCACACACTCCTCTTGGTGTACTAGTGTATTACAAAGTGTTCAACACAATTAGACTCAAATACAAAGTGTTTGTTCTCTACAATGGATGAGAACGAATTGTAAGCCCACTCTCTAAGTCACACAAACCCACAACCCAATTACACAATGTATGCAAATACAATAAGCTCAATGGTTGTGTATGTACAAAGAGATAAAATAAATCAAAACTAAACTCAATATAATTCTAGCTTAATAACAATGATAATCAAATATATAAAAGAGCTAGAAATAGAGTTTAGAAAACTTCTCAATGGATCAAGAGATAGAGAGAGAATAGTTGGATACTCAAACTCCAATAGATGATCTCCTCAAGCTCTTGTAGAATTGATTTCACAAACTCAAATACTCAATTGCTTAAAAGCTTCTAAACAAACATTAAACCCTTGTTTAAAACTTTGTTAAAACATTCTCTTAGATGGTTGAAGAGCTGAAGGCAATGGGGTATTTATAATAACCCAAGACATCAGCCAAAACCCAACTAAAAAGACAAAAAAGCCCCCAAAAAACACCGATGGAAACTAACCGTTACTGTGCAATGGCTCTTTCATAAGTCGACTTATGAGTCGATTTATATGAGTCGACTCAGCAGAAAAAAAATCATAACTGCGCTGCACTTCGTGAGTCGACTTAAGAGTCGACTAAACATGCACAGACCTAAAGTGCACAGAAAAACTCAACTTCAAACCAAGTTAAAAAACATCAAATAAATTCCAAAAATTATAAAACTTTGGAAGATGATTGTAGACATGATAATAAGCATGCTACAAAAACTGGTTTTTAAAAAGAACCTCCCAAATGAAAAATATCATTATTTTTTAAAATGATCCAAAACATGAAAATGTAAACATATGAGTTTTGATATTTTAGCTTAACCATGTTTTGAAACATTACAAAATGATTATATAGACTTAGTAAAAGATGTATATGATTATTGTTAAGTCCAAAAACCAATAAAACAATATTTTCATAAAATTACATATTCTATGCAATATAAATTCAAACATAATAGAGTATGAAGCATATAAGGATGTATATGAATATATATTTGTTTCATATCTATGAAATTAAACCAAAACACAATAATAAATATGAAATATGTAATTTCATATTTATATAAACTTGGAAACCAAAACATATATATATATATATATATATATACATAGAAACCAAATACGTGTGTGTATATATGATTGAGCTTAAAGTACCAACACACATAATATAAACCTAAACTAATGTTACCCAAGCTTGATCTTGATCTTCAATAAGCTTGACTTGATACACATTGCGAATGAAGCTAGAACTTGGATCTTCAACTTGAATTGCATAGGCTTCACCCACTATTCCGCCAACCTCCATTGGATATGATCGTTAAAGCGTAATTCCATCCATCCTCCAACATGTTGTTTGTCTATAATTAATATAAAAACACAAACACTAGACAAACAACATTAGAAGTAAATTGTTTGTAAATCATCATCAAAACAAGAAGGCCAACATCTACATGAAACTTTTGAGATGAAAGATCTAGGGCATCTTCGATATTTTCTAGGCCTCGAAGTTGCATATGGACCACAATGATATCTTATTTCTCAACAAAAATACATCACTGATCTTTTGGCTCGAGCTGAGTTGGCTGATGATCAGATCGCTGACACACCTATTCAGCTCCATTAAAAGCTAGCACCTGATACAAGGGAACCCTTGAAAAATCCTACTCGATATCGTGAAATTGTTGGTTCTTTGGTGTATCTCACTATTTCTCGACCAGACATTGCTTATGTTGTTCATGTGGTGAGTCAATTTGTTCAGTCTCCTACCTCAGCTCACTATGCTGCTGTACTTCGTACTCTACACTATATTCGTGGCACTTCATCTAGAGCTCTTTTGTTCTCCTCAACATCAAAGCTACAACTGCGTGCCTTCTCTGACTCTGACTAGGCTGGTGACATTAGCGATCATCGATCTATTACCGATTTTTGTGTATTTCTTGGTGATACTCTAATATCATGGCGAGCTAAGAAGCAAGATGTCGTATCAAAATCTAGTGCTGAAGCGGGGTATTGAGCTATGTCTAATACTACCTCTGACATTATCTGGTTGCGACAGCTTTTGCGTGACATGAGCATTGATTGTCTCTCTTCGACTCCTCTCTATTGCAACAATCAAAGTGCAATAAAGATTGCTACCAATCCAGTGTTTCATGAGCGCACAAAACACATTGCGATTGATTGTCATTTCATAAGGCATCACTTTGTTCTATACATGTATAAAGATTGCTATAGTATCTATACATGTATAAATACAACTCACTGCTGAGTTAGCTATATCTGCAGAGGTACAAATACCACACTCTGCTACATTTGTTCTAAAACCAGAACAGATACATGTGTGTTGTATCTGAATATATACTAGCATGCTTTATTTGTTCAAATTCCTTTTTATTTGTTCTTTCAAATAATTCTAATTGTTACATAATGCCATGTTTGTTTCAGAAAAATCCGAAATTAAAAGATTATATCAACAAGCCACTAAAGCATTTTGATGATTTGAAGCTTATCATTGGAGATGATTTTTTAACCGGGGAGTTTAAAAAGAACATATATCACAAGTTTGAAGGAGTAGACAGTGATTCGATAGATCTTGATTCACCCATCCATGCAACAACATCCCCTGTTCACGTGGGATCATCCTCAGATGTAGACACAAATAGAAAGGATACCAAAGCTACTCCCAGGATTGAAAAATTATCACATGCAAACAAGCGTCGGGGTGCATGCCATGAAGATCCTATAGTGATGACTAACTTTCTTGATAAAGTGGGTGAAATTGCATGTGCGCTTCAAATTTCAATCAACATTGGAGTGAAAGATTAGCTGACAATGTTCATGCTCTTCATCAGTTCCCGCATCAAAATTTCAATCAACATTGGAGTGAAAGATTAGCTGACAATGTTCATGCTCTTCATCAGTTCCCGCATCATGTATTAGATCATGCGTTTGAGCTTCTATATGACAATGAGAGGGATGCTATGCGATTCATAGCAAAACCATTGGAGTCTAAAGTGGTTTGGATGAATAACCATGTGGCGGAGCACGGTTTAACCACTAATATAGATGTTGAGGACAACATTGAAGAGTCTTCGAATGCCTTATTAGTATCATTAATTTGTCGTTGATTTATGGGAGTCTATGACTAAATGGTATCTTTTGGTTTGATTTCCTTCAGGTTGAACTTTTTCTCTTTGTCTGGGTGTATGTTTTAGTGCTTCGTTATGGGAATTTGCTTGTGTCTGTTGCTTATATATGTAAGACTTTTAAACTTAAATTAAGTAGCTGTTTGATCTTAATTTTGTGTCTGTTGCTTGTGAATTTCATTTTATTTTATTTTTGGTTGAAGAAATTGAATAATGACTCACAAAACTGCTTCAGGAAATGAGCAAATTAAGTCAATATTGGTGTAAAGAGATAAATGACTTTATTTGGGATCTAGCTACGAATTACATGGTAGTGTGAGTGAAACGAATTATTTTTCTAATGGTTTATTTTGAGAGTAAATGACTTTTTGATAGAGTATGATAATCATAAGAAATGGTTATGAGATTTTTGTTTCTCTTTTATGGAGGTAATCTTACCTATGGTAATATTATCCATTGAGTGGGGTCCACATGACTACCATTTTACAATGCACATTATGCAAACCAAACACACTTCTTTTTTTAATTTCATGAATTGATTAGAATGCAAACCAAGCAAAGGAAAAGATAAAATTAAAATTGGTGAGGTGGATGTCAATTTTCTCACTCGTGTCATAAATACACAACAAGTTTACTAATGACAACAAAACAGGCCCTCGAAGTAACTTCCGAACCCTAATCAGAACCTACCACCCTTAAGATTCTGACGCGTGTCTATCGCAAGAGTCACAAAGAGAAGTAAACAAACTAGATGGGCTTTGTAAACGGGCGCTAGATGGGCTTCCATCGCAAGAGTCACAAAGAGAAGTAAACAAACTAGATGGGCTTTGTAAACGGGCGCTAGATGGGCTTCCTATGGGCTTGGCTTTGTAAACGGGCTCGGGGTCCCAACATTTATATAGCTATTTATAACAAAACAATGCACATAATAAATAATTGGCATAATAGTTCTTTCTGAATATTTCCAAGGGAAATTCTTTTCACATATGAATGAACCGAGGAAAGCACAATATCTTTCCATCAGCGTGACATGAGATTGATATTGATTATGCTTCATCAACTTGTTTGCAATTTTTTATTTCACGTCATTATAAGTCAATTTCTTTAAGGGAATACGCTGCTTAAATTAATTCAAAAGAAATTTATTTGCAAATCTATATCCAAGCAATCAGCTGAAATTTTCAGTTGAAATATTTGATGCCTTCAGCTTTGGTTGGTTTTCAACTATCATTGGTGCTGTGATTCTTGGATGCAAGAGGCATGAATCATAAAATAGAGAAGCGATTCGCAATTCATACCTTTTTTTTTATCTAAAAATTGTTGATTTTTTCGGATCCGATCTCCACTCCTTGACGGCGTAGATGTCTCTTCAACGAACTCGTCGTTTCGACATGAAAGTTTGAGGACTAAATCGCTCTTAGATATTTTTCTAGGCTAAATTGGTTGCAGGAGGGGTTTATTTGTAGCCTCCAAGTACTCCTCCAACAAAAGCCAAAGTTTTATTCGCGTTTCCTTAAAAAAACCCATATCGACTTATATGTTCCAGTAAACCCAATGTGCAAAATTTGTTTACCTTCTAACCCAAATTCTACAATACAAAATATGTATAGCAATATACAATCGGGTACGTAGCTATACACCATATAGCAGGTAGTTATACGCACTATACAATTCAATTATGTAACTTGTAGCATGTAGCTATACACCATATGGTATTGCTATACACTTGTAATTTTATAGTTTGGATTCAAAGGTAAACAAACTTTGTAGGTGGGTTTATTGGAATATATAAAACTAGGTGGGGGTTTTCGTAAATGAGATTCAAACTTTGGGTTTATAAGCGAAAACCTCCATATTTCTTTTTTGTTTAGGACTGATATAAAATCTAATAAGGACTCCAAACTAGACCTTGGCCTTTTATTTTTCCGTTGAGGAATCCGATATAAAATCTAGGGTTTTCTTAAATATTAGTCCATTACATCTTCAATAATTGCATAGTAGTCCCTCATTTAGTCTCTTAAATCTTCAATAAGTTTCATATTGGTCCACCATCTAGTCTCTTAAATCTTCAATAATTGCACATTACTCCCTCAAGCCTTAGAAATCACATATTACTCCCTCAACTCCTATGGAATCTTGGAAAATGGTTCATGAGTTAGTATTTCAGTTAAAAAACATTTATCATCGTTGAGTAACCAAAACTCTGCATGACTGAACTACCTCTCACTTTGATATTTCAACGATTTGTGAAACTCAACTTTAGATTAGAATCTTTTACTATGAACTACCTCTCACTTTGATATTTCAACGATTTGTGAAACTCAACTTTAGATTAGAATCTTTTACTAATCATTGGAGAAAAAACTTTGATATTTCAACGATTTGTGAAACTCAACTTTAGATTAGAATCTTTTACTAATCATTGGAGAAAAAACCAAGTAAATTTAGATTTATTTTAACCATGTCCATATTGGGTTTAAACTTAGGGCTGAGCAAAGTATAGTTTAAACTGATTAAACGATCGAAACGCCCGAACTTTGGCACTTCGGTGTGGTTTTTATAATAAGTTAGGTTAGGATCGATTTAAGCTTTCTGTTGATGTTAAATGATCACACAGTCAATTAAAAATGGTTGGATGGGGGTGAAGTTAATGAGGGGCCACTTCCTTCCCTGAATATTCTGTTCTGAGTTGAGTTACTGAAGCCTGCAACTCATGAAAAGCCGGGGCTTGGTTCCCCGTGGTTCCTACGACGATCAAGTTATCTGGTGATCGTGAGTGGGGAAAATGATTCTTGTGTGTGCAGTAGTTTGCCGATATGGCTTAAGAAGCAAAAGTAAAAAGTCATAAGCCCCTTTCTGTTAGAATAGTACCCCTTTCTATTAGAATAATACCTCATCTTTATGCTGATGGAATAATTGTAGAATTGTCACTTCGGCCGAGCACACCATGTGGTGAAGAAGCATGTGTTGGTGGCTGTGTCAGTACCTACTTTACACGCGTTGCTCGGTGAGCGGAAGAGAGATCACATCAACATTAAATATGAAGCGATCTGAGGAATGGTGGTGCCGACGTGGTCTGATGAGTCATGAAGGCTATCGGGGCTAGAAGTATGATGATGTCTGCCAAGCATTAAATGCAACGTCGACATTGTGTCAGCGAGAGAGGCTCGAGGCTGAAGTCATCCTCTAGCTTCGTAGAGAAGTAACGCCTTTCGCGTTGTCTTTGTGAGGCGTTGAATAGCAGGTTGAGTGGGCTCGTTGCGAGTTGTCTTCAACAAGAGGGCTGACAAGGTCCGCTATTCAAGTCGACACGAAGGAATGTCGACTCGGCGAGTCGGCTAAGTTATAATCCTTGTTGGTCTCTGGCCGCCAATTTGATTAGGGCATTGTATGCAAAAGTACACATATCCGTTGATGGCAAAGGGTTACACTTTGGTGATTGAAAACACCATAACAATAGGCCCTTTTCGCTTGGAGTCGGATTTAGTTGGGTCCGAGTGAAATGAAAGTCGCTTTGGACAGATGTGGGTGTGAATTAAATGAGGGAACTGAAAATTCATATCATACTTGTATGGCTGACATCACTACACATTCTTTTTGACTCCCACAACTCCTCTTTTCTTGGTAGATTGTGGGCTATTTGTGGTGAGTTGGCTGCGCCTCGATCTCTGAGATGTCGCTTCGAATGTTGATAATTAATCTTAGCCATTGACCAGAATTTGATTCGGCGGTCTAGATTCTGCAGTTATGGGTCCAGCTGCCTATATATAGAGCTAAAGCCAGAGAGATGGTAGTTATTGCCTTTTGAAATTTCCTTTAGAGAACTCAAGACCTTTCTTATTCATCTTTCTCTGGCGATCATTTTTGCAATCTTTGATGGCATCTGATCCTGTTGATCGATGAGCTCTCCTGGCGGGGCTCCACTCCAAAGTGACTCAGGCGCAGATGAAGGTGCTCCATGGGAGGTTTGATGTCCCTCGGGAGTATGATCTGGTGGCCCCGACGAAGTCGGAGTACATTTACGATCATGGATTGGACTGGGATCCCTTGTACTTGAGGCACTTGGAATACGGTCTGTGGGTGCCCCTACACCCCTTCCTCCATCAAGTGTTCATGGTGTTAGGGTTTATCGTCGGCCCAGATGAAGCTGAACGCCATCGTCATCCTGGTGGGGTTCATGGTGATATGCTACTGGTTAGCGATAAAGCCATCCTTGGGGGTCTTGGGCCGGTTAGTGGCTGTGAAGGTGAACCAGACTAAACCTTGCTTGCACTTTCATATGGTGAGGAAGTTCAGGCTCATCACTGGTCTTCCTGACTCACACAAGGACTGGAAAGAGAAATTTGTTTGGGTCGTAGGGGATGACTTGTAATTGGGCTGCTCGAACTAGCCCAAAATAAGGAGGGAGGCGCTCATTGAGGGTCACTTGCTCGATGTCAAGAGGGATGCGCCTGACCAGATTAAGGCATACGCTGGCTCTCGTCGAGTTGACCATTTGCTTGATAACTCAGTCTTGCTAGTTTCCTATGTGTTAGTAGTGCCTCCTTCTACCAAGGACCAGGAGAGGGCTTCAGCCCTTATCTTAGGGACAATGGAAGCGGCGATATGCCGACTGCTCCTTTGGCTAATCCCCAGGAGGGGCCTTCTTCTAGGCCCGTGAAGCATCTTCATCGAGACATTTCTTCAATAGAGTACGAGACGGCTGAGGAGGATCCTGCTGCCACCCTCGTCCATAGACAAAGGAGGTGGCCCCAGAGGGAAGATGAGGAACAGAAACCTCGGGCGATGGTTGAGATGACGAAACGATGTCATCTATATGGATGAGTCGACTCGAGAGCTAGTCGAGGCTCGCTTAGAAGAGGGAGCTGACGCAGAGCTCTAGCTGATGAGGGAGGGTCATCCATTCACCATAGTGGGTCAACTCGATGAGGGTGAGAGCCGGTCGAAGAGGAGACAGTGCCTCCTACAGGGCTAGAGTATCCCTATCCCCATCGCATCGATGAGATTGCAGAGGAATAATGGGATAAGATTAGGCATTACCTCATCAGGACTTTGGGGGTCAGCCCCCAACATGCACAAGAGCCCGACCCAAAGCATCGCCACTAGCCCCTTCACCACCTTGACATCAGGGAAACAATTATTGGTTCTCGCATGACTCGGTCGAAGGTGGTTGTCCAGTTTTGGCTCCCTCATGATAAGAAGTTCCTACAGGGGGTTCCCAATGTCGGTTTCCACCTATGTCTCCGAAGCTACTCGGCTTGGGGGGTGTTGGTGGAGCAAGAGATATTTATCTGGATGGAGTAGATCTAGACTTTATATCACAGGCTCTTGGGGGAGGTTGTTGTTGGCCTTTTTGTTTTGATGACATTTTAACAAACAATTTACTACTAAGGTTGTTTATCTAGTGTTTGTATTTTTCTATTTATTGTAGACAAACAATAAGTTGGAGGATGGATGAAATTGAGCTTCAACAATCATATCCAATGTTACCAAGTGGAGTGAAGCAATGCAAGTTCAAGATCCAAGTTTAAGCTTCATCTGCACAGTTTACCAAGTGGAGCTATATTGAAGACCTTCAAACTTGCGAAATAGTAGAGTGAAGCAATGCAATTCAAGTTCAAGATCCAAGTTTAAGCTTCATCTGCACAGTTTACCAAGTGGAGCTATATTGAAGACCTTCAAACTTGGGTAATTTAGTTTTAGGTTATATTATGTGTGTTGGTACTTTAAGCTCAAATACACACACAGAGACACATATTTTGTTTTTATATATATAGTCATATATATATATACACAAGTTTTGGTTTTTGATTTTCAAGTTTAAATATGAAACAAATACATATTTATATATATACATGTTTGTTTTCATATGGTTAAGTTGTTTTGGTTTAAATATATATTCATATTATATATATACATGTTTGTTTTCATATGGTTAAGTTGTTTTGGTTTAAATATATATTCATATACACATTATACGTTTCATATTCTATTATATTTGGAAATATATTGAGTTTTTGGGTTGTAGACTTTAAAATAATACTTCATACCTTTTATCAAGTCTATAAAGCCATACAAGAGTTTTCAAAATATAGTTTAGTCAAAATGACAAAACAAGTGTTGTTGTATTTTCATGTTTTGGACTACTTGAGTTTTCACAAATGTGAAGTGCAATTCCAAAAATTATTTTTGTAACATGTTCATTAACATGTTTACAATCATTTCCCAAAGTTTTATATTTTTAGAATTTATTTATTATTTTTAAAGATACTTTAAAAATTAGTTTTACTGTTTCAAACAGGCTGATATTATGTTATCAGTCGATTGATGAAAGTGTTCAGTCGACTGATAAAACACCTGGAATCATCAATAGTTTCTGTTTTTATATTGATCAACTGACCATTCGACTGATGAGGTTATTAGTTGACTGATAAGGTCGTCAGTCGACTGATGAGCTGGAAAATACCTATAACGGTCAGCTCATCAGTCGACTGATGCTGTAACGGCTAGTTTTTTTTCCAGCTTTTGTCTGTTTTGGTTTTTTGGTCTTTTTACTTTATTTTTCTTATGTTTTGGGGTCTCTATAAATACCCCTTATACCTCAGACCAAAAACCAACTAAGAAAATTGTTTATACAAGTTTACGAAAGAGTTTAAGGGTTTTAAAGTTTGTTTACGAAATTGGTTTTGTGAAGATCGTTTCACAAGAAGTGGAGATCAACTTGGATTTGAGCTTTTAATTTCACATCTCCATCTCTTTTGTCTTAGAGAAGTTTTCCTTTAACTCGATCTCTAGTTATTTATTGTTTTTGATCTTAATTTCCATAAGCTAGATTTTATATTGACTTTATATTTGTTTTACTCTTTGCTTTTACACACAACCATTGAGCTTATTGTAATTGCAGACATAGTATAATTTGGGTTGTGGGGAGTGTGACTTAGAATGTGAGCTTAATTGAGTTCTCATATTGTTTAGAGAACAAATTATTTGTTGTTGAGCTTTTATTTGTGAGGTAGCGTTGTATTACACAAATACACCAAGCGGAGTGTAGAGGTGAGAGACGTGGTCGTTCTCAAGAGGTGTGGGGTCGGTGGTAATTCCTAGAGGATAGGTCGTAATTCCGAGCACTTGAGGGAGACACGTGAGAGGCCAAAACTTGAGGTGGTAGTTGTGTAGTTACATTGTGAGTGATTATAAAGTTTTTGATGAACTAGAAAACCGAGTGCGAGGTATAAATGTTATTCAGGTAAGCGTTAAAAACCCAGTTGTGTAGTGGATTCTTCCCGGGAGTAGGGAGCAAAGATGTAGGACGGAAGGTCCGAACTCCGTGATCATTTCTTGTGTGTTTGAGTTTGGCTTGTGCACTTATTTTTTATTATCTCTATTGCCATTCTCTCTTTGTCTAATTTATCCACTATATCATTTGTATTTGTTAATAGTTTACTTACCCTTATTTGTATATCCTTACATATATATCTTGTAATATATTATTCTTTACTAGGATATTTATTAATTAGTTTTAATTGATATTAAATCGGATTAGATTAGCATAAACCCTATTCATCTGCCTCCCCTCTAGGGTGCTTTCAATTGGTATCAGAGCTTAGTGCTCTTTGATTAATGTCTAACCGCCTTGAGTTAAAGATCCAAGTTATCTTTTATGCTAATCTAGTTTTGATTGTATTTATCTTGCTTGCATATATATATATATATATATATATATATATATATATATATATAATATCATGAATATGGATGATGCATTTTTTTAGGCTATGATCCAAATATTGCTCCAAAATATAGAAATTTTCCTTATGCTCAATGATGCTCTAGATTTTAATATTTGTTGAATCTAAAAATATCAATTTATGGGAAGTTATTGATTGTGTTTATATTGTACCCACGTTGGAGATATCCAAGTGGAGCAAACATGATAAAAAGATGTTCACAATGAACAAGTTAGTGTTAGAATTCTTGCATATTACTTTTGACCTATGTATTTCTAACGAACTTGCTCATTTTGATAGTGCTTATATTATATATGGAAATTTTTGAAGCACATCAAGGAGATTTGGAGGAGATTCGACGCATTATGGCGGAATCGACTTCAAGTGATAGTGGAGTATCATGCACACGTCCACTAGGAGATAACCCTAGTATGGTAAGTGATTCGGAATCCGATAGTGATATATCTATTAATAAACTCGCTTGTGCATATAAAAAGTTAATGCATGCCTATACTAAATTGCATAATAATTTTATTGATCTTAAAAGAAAGCATGTTAGTTTAAAATCCGATCATGAGTCGCTAGCTTCCAAACTTGATATAATTGTTAAAGAAATGCTATTTTGAAAGAAAAATAATGAGTTGTTAAGTTTGGAAAATAATAACTTGTCTTCATCTATTGCTAGCTTAACTCATGCTAATAATGATACCATGCTATAAGTAGAATGCATTAGAAATGAGTTTAATTCATTTAAAAATGATCATGTTTCATCTACTTCTATTTCCAATGCGTTGATACAAAATGATGAGTTGAATCTTGTTAAAAACCATATTTTATCTTTAGATTCAACCCTTAAAGTATGCATTGATAATCATAAGAAACTTATGGACAAGTATGCTAAATCTAGTGCTAAGACTTCTAAATCATCTACCCACTATGCACACTTGTATAGCAAAATTTATAAATGCACCATTTGCGGCCAAAAATGGCATCTAGCTAAATTTTGCTATGATGCACACAAACATAATAATGCTAATGATCATTGTGCATCTCATCAAGTTTTTTCATCATCACACACACATGCACATGCACCCGTTGTTGATCATAAGTATGCTCATGTGTTTAAATATGATCTATGTGGTCGGTTTGGTCATTTGGCAAAGTTTTGCTTTGATTTAAAAAAATTTATTTTTGCCAAATAATTTTAAAAGACCACAAAAGTTTAATGTGATCATTATGGTAGATTTGATCATTTGGCCAAATTTTGTTTTGATTTGAGAAGAGTTTCTCATTTGTAAAATATTTTCAAAGATCAATCTATTTTTGTAAATGAGTCACGTGCACATGTTTTTGGTCAGCACAAATTATTTCAACATTTTCATTGCACATTTTGTAATCGTAAAGGTCACTTACACAAATTTTATTTTGACCGTATTCATGCACTAAATGTTGGACCCTAGAGGGAGGGTGATTAGGGTCTTAAGGCAATAATAGTGCAATAAAAAAAATAAAGACAAGCAATCACCACAAATTTAAAATGCTAAATAAAAGAAAGGTTGAGATAGAAATCGTTATCCAAATGACGCACGATGTGTTCACAAGGTTCGGTTCTCTAGCCTACGTCCCCGCTCCTCACTCTCGAGGAGAATCCACTACATAACCCGGTTTGGAAGCCAGAACTTTTTCTACACAACGATCTCCGCGAGATCTCACACTAACACAGTTGATCTCCATGAGATCACCACACTATCAGCAGTAACAGAAGAAGAGCTTTCTCTATACACCAGTCCTATGATAAGGAGAGAGATTGCACTTGAAGCTTTGGGTGTGGGATGTGTAGGTGCAAAAACAGGGAATTGAAGATTTGAAAGTTGAAGCTTTTAAACACAAGAATTAACCACAATAAATTTTCTCTTTCAAAGTTAGTTCTGAAATAAATAGGGTAGTTGGATATATATAGGGAGTTGAAAGAAGAAGCCAAAAACCCTTGTAAAAAGACCAAAAAACTAAATCCTACAAAATCAGGAGAAACTGACAAACTAGCCGTTATTGATTGGCGGGGGG
>NC_033799.1:33563248-33644251 GCF_001876935.1 Asparagus officinalis | reverse complement strand
GTTAAAAAAGTGGAAAAGTCACGGTCGATCGCCGAGCCACATCCGGTCGACCGTGAGAATTTCTGAAAAACTCTCAAAGTCTCTGGAAAAAATGACGATCGACCGCACAGCCAAGGGTGGTCGACCGCGAGCTGATGAAAAACAGAGCTGAGTCTCTGAAAATTTTGCGGTCGACCACGGAGCCATGTCCGGTCGACCGTGAGAAGTTTCCAGGCACATGAATTGTCTAACCTGTTCACGGTCGACCGCCGAACCATGTCCGGTCGACCGTAGACTGATACAAGGAATACACAGAGTTTAAAAACAGGTTTTTGACTTTGGAAAAATTATGAAAAAAATATAAAATGACTTCTGAAAGTTGTATAACTTTGTAAAATATTTTTAATATTAAAAACAAACTGTTTTAAAAAGGAATTTTGCACATATGTTCTCATACATGTGAAAGACTATGTTTTGTTAAAAAAACATCAAAGTATGAGTATGAAAAGTGTGTGTAATATCCCAATAGCTTCAAATGAAATCTACAACTACTTGCCTACATTTTAGCACTAGAGAGAAAAAAAAAGCAAATATACTCACATAGAATTACATTTCTTGAGTCTCGATATTGCTTTGAGTTGATGAAGCTTCCACTTGTATATGTTGTTCTAGATTAACATTTGCTTCATCATATTGCCTCCACCTCCTATAGATATTGACGTTGTAGCTCATATTCCATTCAATCCTCCATTTATGGTACTAACAAGCTTGCTATTCATATTAACTATAATATCACTTAATAAGTGTAGGGTGAAAATTTGATTTCCCGGAAAAGGGAGTTTCGTTTGTATTTATAAGAAAGCTTATTACAAACTAACAAATCAAATGTTTACAACAGAAGCAGAGGGAAGGCCCTCTTTGTTTGTGCGGGATCTTTAGGTGGCTATAGGACGCTTCGCTCGATGCTCGTATCGAGTCTGCTTCCCTTGGACCGTTTGAACAAGGTTGCTGGGGAGCTTCAGTACGCAGTAGAAGCTCGGGGCAATAGAGTTCGAGTCTGCTTAGTTCGCCGGCGATCGGAGCTCGGAACTAGGCAGTGGCGCTGCAATGCAAAGATTATGCAGAGAGCTTATGGTTCAATCAGCTGATCTAACTATGAACGGATTGCTCAATAGCTAGAACAGTTGAGGTTCCTCTTCTTGACTTGGAAGAAAAGTTGAACTGAGCTTGAACCCCTTTTTCGTGGCTGGAAGAAGTCCTTTACTAATGGAGAGACAGCGTGGTTGCTCCTTGAATTATGGGATATGACCATATCTTCTTCAGAGACGTCTAGCTGCTCCTCGATACCATGAATGGTCATTCGAGGGATTGTGCTTTATGTCGCATCCCCTGAAATGGGAAGGCCCATCCTTGTATATGAGGCAACGGGCGCCCGCTACTCGAGTGGAGTTGACCAGCATTAATGAACCGTATTTATGAGTTCACAGATTGATGAGGTGTTCTGTCCGATCATTCGTACTGTGCGCGACCGTCCGGTGTGCTTTGAGCACAGTGTCTTCTCTTTTTTGGTCAGGAGAGGCGGCGAAGTAGGTGTACAGCACTCGAGTGGATTTGGCCAACTTGCCGAGCGCCGGCGGATCTAGCTCCTGACTCAGACAACTGAAGTGAGCCGCATTTATGAATGCTCAGGTGGACTCGACACCTGTCCAGTCCTTTGTGCTGTGCGTACTGCGAGCGGCCGTTTGACGGTCTTGGGGTACTGTGCTCTCTTCCTTCAGGTCGAGAGGGATGGGAAGGCCCATCTCAGCACGTGGGGTAGCGGATATCCAGCTGTACTGATGGTCTTGGGGATTACTGGCGGATTCGACTCTGAACTCGGGCAGGCGAGTTGAGTGAAGGGCGAACTTCCGCCAACTCGTGCTGGCGAGCCAACCGTTAGGCGAACCTAGAATCGAGCACATCTGACGTCTACGCGATTTAGGTCCGTGCCAGAGAACTGGGCGTACGAGCTCTTCTCGTAGGCGAATTTCCTGTAAACCCATAGAGGTATTTTTTTACCGCCTATAATAAGTAATTAGTACCTCAGATTCGTCTAGACCCGGAGAAGACCAGGAGAAGGAACTCGGGTCTCGGGCACCTCAGATTCGTCTAGACCCGCGTCGCCGCCCTCAACGTCCTCAGCTGGGTCCTCCAGAAGCCATTCCTTAGCAGTTTGGCGACCCCTCCGTCTCGAAGAACGAAGAGGCCTTACGGGAGGGCGCCCCTGTTCTGCCAAACACGAACCCTGAAACCAGAAGCCTTCGGGATTAGCGCTAGCACCCTGGTACCACCGGCAGTACAGGAGAGTGTGATGCAAATCACGGTCCTTCGCGGGCAGCTCAAAACGGGCATGAGTACCGCCATCATGAGTCCAGAACCATCCCCGAGCTCCATCCACCAGCCCTCCTTCGAAGTGCAGATGGGGATTGGCATTGCCCACGTACAGTTAGTCATACCCGAACTGGCGGGTGAACCTGCAAGAGATATACGACTCGAGGTAACACACAGAACCTGTGCGTAGGATGTGATACCCTGGCCGAATATTTACCAACCATCGGAAAGCGCCGTAAGGAAGAGCCGTGCCATGGTCCTCCGTTGGCGCATCCCTAAGAGACTCGCCGTATCTTCCTCCGCTGAAGTAGGGGAAGAAGCAACAAAAATTGTAGTGGACAAAGTGGGAGAGCGTCTTCCGCGCATCTCCGCTGAAGTAGGGGAAGAAGCAACAAAAATTGTAGTGGACAAAGTGGGAGAGCGTCTTCCGCGCATTGGGGATGTCTCTACACTTCCAAGAGCACCTCCCCAAACGCTCAAGGAACGGAACGAACCTATCTCCTTGAAGAGTCGCAGGGGCGCTCATTAAACATTCACAGTGGTATACAAACCATGCCATCAAGTAGGTGTATGGCAGCCCCACCCTAGGATTGGGAGTCCTGATGACCTCTCCGTTCCCCTCATCGATGGTCAACACGTGACAGAATTGGGCCGTTAGGGTACGAAGCCCCCGGTGGATACACACTATCATCACCGATACCAGGGAATAGGACTTCCCGTGGGCTAAACAAACCGCAGGATACACGACCTCTATGGGAATAGCCTCAAAAGAATGAGTGGGGATTACGCACCTCTTTAGCCACAACATGAGATACCCTGCAAGCAAGGCATTCCCAGATATAGGAGACTTGGCCTGGTGGTGAAACGAATGGAGGACCATTCCGGATTTGAATCCGCCCTCGTCACATTCAAGAACCACTGTGGCTTCCTCTTTGGCCATCCTCCTTTCCACCTCCTCCTGGTCACACCCGCCTAGTGGAAGAGCAGACTGCACTTTGACATCGTTCCCCGGAAATAGATAGTCAGCCCAATTCTTGTGGCTGATCCCCGGAGTCCTCTTCTTCTTCCCCTTGTGATCCGCAGCCCCTAAAGTACTGAGACAGATGTGGTAATGGCAGAGCAACTCCCACAGAGTTTCCACTACCAAGGGGGAATGGTCGGAAAGCTGGTCAATCTCCTCTTGGCTTGGGACGTACTCTTCATAGGGAAAGTCTCCCAGAGGCAGCCCTGATACGTCATACATCTCATGGTGGGTTATGCCAAGTTCGCCATTAGGAGTGAAGAAAGTACCACTTTCCGCGCAATACAGTTCCAAGATACTGTGGAACTGAGAAGCATTAATCCTCAAACCATGTCGAGTGGCTTGAATGGCCACATACAGCTCCGAATTCTTAAGGTTAGAATTCTCAGCCAGGACGTAGTCAGTGATCTTGGACCACCAGGTGTCGCTGCCAAGCGCAGAATATACCCACCCCGGGGCTCTAAAGTCTTTTGGGGGAAATTTCCCACCAACTCGGAAGAAGCGATGGCGGAACGTCTCTGCGACCGCCGTCGTCTCTCCTGCCGGCGGCTCGTTGGACGGTCGGCTCGTTAGACGGTAGGCCAGGGCGCAGACCCGTCACGCGCTTACAAGAACTCTCCACTCCATACCCTGCCGTGGAGCCCGTAAAGACGCCACAAGTGACCCCGTCCTGAGTTGGGGTCAAATCCTAATGCATCACTCGGGGGACCGTGAGAGACCGTAGCTCGACGATCGAGAACCCCCTCGGCATGCTGGGGAGGTAATAGCGAGTCCCTTCCACAGTGCGGAACCACCTGCTCTCCTTGAGTAGCAGAACGGAAGGATCAGTCATAGCATCGCCGAAAAAGAACTGAGGCTTCGACAGCTCCGTCCTGGCCTCATCTGTCAGCGTCGCATCGGTCGTCAACTCACGTAATGTCAAATGATGACCGTCCGTAACCCTCTTCATCAAACTGGAGGGCTTATCAGCAGCGAATGAGGGCATCGGATCCAGAGAAGGAAATCGAGGAGGCACCGTATAGCCTGTGCCTCCGGCGAGACCGATGGCCACGCCCTTCGGAAGGGCTTCGTCAAAAAAGGTCGCTGCAAGAAAAGACACAAGAGTCAGGATAGGATCCGCCCTAAGGATGAATCCGCCAATAAAAATGGGCGAATTCTCTTGATGGAAAGCGAAAACAACGCTCCTCTTTTACCCGAGAAGAGGTCGAACTCGCCTATCAAGAATGAATTCGCCTCCACCCGACAAAAGTCAATTTCGCCTGTAGAGGCAGAAATCGTCCTCTATGAGCAAATACAAAATCTACCCCGAAAAGGGACAGATTTTGCCCTAAATCAAGGAAGCTACCAAAGATGGTCGAACCTAAGGGGGATAAACGAGGCTCATCCGCCCGACCCGACACCTACAACCTACGCGAAGCCGTTAGAGGAACCCCTAGACTTACCCAAATGTGTCTCAGGTATGCGGACGGGTGCACCGGTGGCGAGGCGGTCGGAATAGCGCCCGAGACCTCCTCCTTTCGCGACACACTTCTTGGATTTCGGCGCCATTGAGGGGATTAAGCGGGAACTCTCTCTCTTTAGAAAACTTTCAAGATTCTTGAGCATGGTAACTCTCAAAGAAAGGGAACAGCCTATTTAACGGAGGAGTTGCCAACGTGGCCACGATCGCCCTAAAAAAAAGCGAAATACTAGCGGACGAGAAACGTGACCACGATCGAAATCAACGGTCCAGATTGCCCCCCCGACATTTCGAAGTGCCACGTAGAGGCGGGAAACGGGTCGGTCGAAAAAACCCAAACCTGAACCAAAATCGACGGTTGCATCTGACGGTTGGGTTCGAAAACCACAGCCACGATTCAAACGGGGAGCACGAAGCCTACGTCAGAACGCGACATAGCAGAACCACGCCATCTTAGCTGGAAGGCACGATGCCCACCAGCGGACACGTGGCTCACCCACATCGAACCGAGTCTCACCCGAAAAGAAGGATCTCGCCTACGAATATTTGGCTTGACCCCACGAGTCGTACGGAATTTGGCTCTCAAAGACGAATTTCGCCTTGACGATTCATTCGCCTTTAAAGGTAAAATTATGAACCAAGCCAGTAGAATGACCTCGCTCGAACGGTTAAAACTCACGCCTCAGACGGCTAAGGGTTAGAACAGAAGTCTTAGCATTAAGCGTAAGAGAAACTGCTCAACAACTCATCATACTGAGGGAAATAGTATGGCTAAAACGATTCAAACGGTGATCGGTAAAGGCACATCAAACCCGTTGATAGCTGAGGGTTTGCTAAAAATCCTAAAACAAACCCAAAGGCGCTTGCTTCGCCAAAATTTTCTTCATTCAAAGTATTCCAGACCCCACGCAAGCCGGTTTAGGTCTGAAAACTTTGAAGGGGGTCTTGTAAACGGTAAAAAAATACCTCTGTAAGCCCACGAGAAATTCGCCTGCAAGAAGTCGCCTGCGCAATTCCCTAGCACAGGCCTGAGCCACATGGTCATCAAATGTGCTCGGTTCCAGATTCGCCTGAATGATCGGCTCACCTGCACGAGTTAAGATCAATTGGAATAGCAGAAATTTGCCTTTCACGCAACTCGCCTGCCCGAGTCCAAAGTCGAATCCGCCTGCAAACCTCAAGGCCGCCAATACAGCTGGGTATCCGCTACCCCACGTGATGAGATGGGCCTTTCCATCTCTCTCAACCCGAAGGGAGAGGGCACAATACTCCAAGACCGTCAAGCGGCCGCTCACAGTACGCACGGTACGAAGGACTGGACATGCATCGAGTCGACCCGAGCATTCATAAATGCAACTCACCTCGGCTGTCTGAGTCAGGAGACGGATCCGCCGACACTCGGCAACTTGGCCAGACCCACTCGAGTATTGTGCACCTACTTCACTGCCTCTCCGGACCGGAAAGGAGAAGGCACCGTGTTCAAAGCACACCGAACGGCTACGCACAGTACGAATGACCGGACAGACGCCCAATCAATCTGCGAACTCATAAATGCAGTTCATCAATGCTGGTCAGGTCCACTCGAATAGTGAGCGGCCGTTGCCTCATATACAAGGATGGACTTTCCCATCCTAGGTGACACGACATAAAGCACAATCCTTCGAATGACTATTCATGGTACCGAGGAGCGGCAAGACGTCTCTGAAGAGGATATGGTCACATCCCATAATCCAAGGAGCGACCATGCTGTCTCTCCGCTACTTAAGAACTTCTTCCAGCCACGAAGAAGGGGTTCAGCTTTTCTTCCAAGTCAAGAAGAAGAGACTCAGCTATTCCAGCGATTGAGCAATTCGTTCATAGTTGGATCATCTGATTGAACCATAAGCTCTCTGCATAATCTTTGCATTGCAGCACCACTTCCTAGTTCCGAGCCCCGATCGCTGACGAACTAGAAGACCCAAACTCTATCGACCCGAGCTTCTACTGCGTACTGAAGCTCCCCAGCAACCTCATTCGAACGGTCTAAGGGAAGCAGACTCGACACGAGCATCGAGCGAAGCATCCTGTAGCCACCAAAAGTCCCCACAAAAACAAAGAGGGCATTCCCTCTGCTTCTGTTATAATCATTTGATTATTAGTTTGTAATAAGCTTTCTTATCAATACAAACGAAACTCCCTGTTTTCGGGAAATTAAAATTTCACCCCACACTCGTCAACAAGCGAACCTCGTCGAACGAACAAATGTCGTCAAACAGGCGAACCTCGTATGACAGACGAACCTCGTCAATCGAGCGAACCTTGTCAAACTACGAGAACACTAGGGTCACCCTCGTGCGAATACGTAGCTCGTCTGCATGCTACGAAGCAGCCTGCGAGGCAACCTTCGTGGCAGCCAACGTGGCGCCACCTCGTCCCGATGCCTCCGTGTGAAGTGCAAAGTGCGTCTAACAAAGCGCCACTTAGCGCCTTCGCCCGATTAGCCCCGATCCCCGGCCCATTAGCCCACGGCCCACGGCCCACGACCCACTAGAACTTATGAGGGATTAATTCAAATAAAACACTTCTCGGCTTCCCGTTGGCAAGCCTCGAACAAGGGACCTTTTGAAACACCAAAACATAAACTTTCTACTAGGCTACTAAGCATTTATGAAAAGTACTTGTAGTTAATATATATATAGTTTGAAAACTCATTTTGGAAAGTAGTTTTGACCAAAAAATCCAACAAATGTTTCACTGTTCCTCACCGCCTCTCCATGTTGGTGTTTCTCACCGCCTCACAGTAGGATAAAAGAGAGGAAATGGGGAGAAATTAGGGAAGGGAGAAAAAGAGAGAAGAAGAAGAGGAAGAAGATAGTGGAAAGAAAAGAGAACAAGGAATCTCACCCTATTTCAATTCAATCAAGGTATAAACCATTCTCTTCATTAGCTTTCCTTGATTTTTTTAAGGAATTGATCTTTGAATTATTAAGAAATTGAGGGGAAAAAAGAATAGATACCTAACCACGAGGACCTCATTGTCGACCCCCAACTGCCAGCGAACGTCACGGTCGAGAGGCCAACTCGAAGGTGGGGCAGGAGTGGCGGGCGGGCCGAGTCTAAGCTGCCCGCGGAGGAAAACAATGAATGAGAAAGGGGGAACGAAAGGAAGAAGAAGGGAAAGAGAAAGAAAGAATTGTGAAAACTAAAGTAAAATAATAAATTTATTTGGGACCCCTGAAAGTTTATTAGTTTATATATAGGTCCAAAAGATAAAAAAGAATAAAAATGTTCATGTAGACCCATGTTGCTTTGTTGATTGCAACCAGATCCAAAAGATCCAATCTCAGTTAAGAATTAAGATCAAATAATTAATTGGAAACCCCTCAGCTGCACCATATATTAATAATAAGTTCAAAATTATTAGAATAATATCATAGAAAATTATGGTAAATTGCTAAAATTAGCAAGAAAGCCTACGTGTACCTTAATTATAGATATTTATTATTTGATTATACTTGAATATGATTGATTTTAAATTTTGCAGCAATTATTCTATAATATGTCTTGTCCTGAATTAATATTAGTCTTATATATTTCTATTATAGGATCAGGTTGAAATCTAGAAAAATAGTATTTTGAGGAACCTGTACTCATTGCAGGTGAGTTCATTTCTCATTAGTATTTATTTTATAATATAAAATCCCATGCAAATTAGAATGGATTGATCTTGTGTTTGTAGAAATAATTATTCTATTTTTTTCCTCATATATAGAAATGATATATGATTTGATCGATTCTGTCGTGGCCTAACTCATGTTCTGATTTTGACTTCTTATGAGATATTAAAAATAAATTTGATTTTTTATATAAATGTGATAAGCTATTTTGATTCTCATGCGATCCCAAATAACTGTGAATATCAATTTGTTTGAAAGTTATCAAAGAAATAAGTGGTTTAATTATGTTTCAGCGGTTTAACGAGTTCAATAGATTTTTTGTTATTTGATATTTGGAATAAAGGTAAATAAAGCGAATTTGTTGCACCAATTCAATTGATACGATGAGTTACTCCTGCTCACTAAATTTGGAAAGTGTTTGAAATTTAGCAATTTGATAAATGATGTTGTTGAAATCAAATAATGTGATAAGAGATGTGTTTCCAAAATCAAGCCATCTGACAAGCAATTCTTGATGTTTTCAAAACCCTAAGAAAGTCCACTATAGAGTGATATGTTTGTACCTGCCATATGGTTAGAATGCACCTTTATGTGGTCTGCTATGGGTATTTGTGATGTGACCTTTTGGCATTTGTAATGTGGCCCTTTTTGGGCGTTTGTGATGTGGCCGATGGCCTATGGCAGTGTTAGGTGCATTTCGTTTCCGGGAACTATGTGTTATGTGATGCCTTTTGGCATTTTTATGCCACTGGGCTTTAATTCATACCCTCAGTGTGACCTATGAGGTGATTCTTACATTTCATGAATGTTCTCATAGAGATGTAAGATTTTAAGATTTGAGTGTGAATTTGAGAAAATAATAATATTTTGGTTTACACAAATTTAATAGTTTATTTTCTTTCTTAATAATTATTTGTTTTCAAATAGAGTATGATTTTGGAATACAATACTATGATTCTGGGATACGTTATGATATATTTAACTTGCACTTTCTTTCTTGAATATAACAATAGTATGTTATTATTGGACCATATTTTGCTATTTTTCTGAAATATCTTGTGCCAAGCTTATAATTCACTATTTTTGGGGATTGTCATTATTTTGTTAGATATGTATGATCTCTAGTGGGAAATATTCTTACTGAGCCTTAGCTCACCTTGTTGCTTTTTATTTTTATTTTCCAGATCCGAGGTAGCAATGTCATAATCCAAATTTTTAGTTTTGGGAATTGTTAAGAAGTGCTTATTTGGAAACTCGACTCTACTGGTGTTAGGTTCAATAAAAAAAGAGTGATTTGTGTTGTAAACATTCATAACGGTAAGGTTGTGGAATGTAAATATCGATTATAAGTATATATTTATAGTTTATTTTGAGCTACTATCTTCAGCAGGCTTATGTATATGTTTTGTGTTAAGCTATGAGATATAAAGTATCAGGCTTGACTCGTGCATGAGACTCATCTTGTGGATGGGTCGCTGTTGTCTCGTAACCCGTGTTTATAAATTTCCACTGTAGTTTTCGGGGTGTGACAGTAAGATGGTATCAGAGCCTTAAGTTTCGACGTTCGGAGCTTTGTAGGGTGCGTTAGCATAGAATTTGGTCACGCTCGCACCATCCTCATGTCAGGTACTAAACGAGTACATGTCTTGCCAATTATCACTCCAACTACCATGGATACAGTGGTGGTCTCCACAGGAGCAGGCCCTTCGTATCACGTTGACATTCCCTAATCTCCTGATCTTGAAAACCTGATCTTGAAGATTTAATCAAGGTGGAGATAAAGATCTTGACAGAGAGTCTAGTGAGACTGTTCAACCAAAGTGTTGCAATTGCCTTGCATTTGTAGAGAGGGTTGTCTGTTTGCATCTTAAATTGTTGAGGGATCAACTTGGTCTTTTCTTGTCAGTTGCCAGTTCTGCTTGTACTGAGCCCTTCAAGACAGCGATTGACAAAGCTGAGTTCCACTTTCAAAAGCTTAGAAGCTTCATGCAACTGATTTCGATGGTATTGTTGAGATTGAGTTTCATCATCTCTTGGCAACTTACCGTAAGGTTGGAGAATCTGCTCATAAAGAAATGGAGCAGATCAATGTAAAAATCCAAGGGTTGAAGATAACATTACATCAGCTAACGATCTCCAAGCAAAGCTTCAAGGTGCTATCTAAGAGAAAGATGCAATGATCAATGAGGCTAAGACAACCATTACTGCAGTTCATTCATCTCGAAGTAGCTCAATGTCAAAAGGAGGGGCTCGAACTTAACTTGGCCGAGTGGACCAAGAAGTGGGATTCTCATGTCGTTGAGCTTTAGATTAAAACCAAGAAGCTCTTGATCATTAGGTCTCAGACTGCTCCTGGAGATCCCAGAATCTTGAGGGAACATGCCTAGAAGGGTACCCATGAGGTTAGAGTTTTTAGGATGGCTGAGTGTATTGCACATATACACACATTTTATCTGTTTTCTCTATAAAAACCTTTTGTAACCGTTTAGCTCTTTTGATAATTAAAGAATTTTTATCTCCTTCAATGCGTGTACGATAGAAGTGTAATATTAACATATCGTAATGACATCTTTGCTGGGAAGAATGATTTTGGGATCAAACAGGTAGAGGTGTAGTGCAAACATAACGGTTTGGTCAAGCACTGTTCAAATGTGTAATGTTAACATGACAGTATAAAAATATTTGATAGAAGTGTAGTATTAACCAGTCAAATAGAATGACTGACAGAGGTGTAATGTTAACCGGTCGGCTCAAAAAAGTCCAAAGGACGACTACCATTTGGAAGTATAGTGTTAACTTAACGATAGGAAATCAATGGAAGTGTAATGTTAACTGAGTGATCTTTGATAAGAGTGAATTGACATAGGTTATTAACCACTCAAATTTGCTAAAATAGATTGACAAAGGTGTAATGTTAATTGGTCGACAAAATGGTCTAATAGAGGTGTAATTTTAACCCGTCAGATCGTGAGAAATCGTTAAGAGGTGTAATGTTAACATGACAATTTGATCGAATTAACACTGTTTAGAGGTGTAATGTCAACATGACAATGATGATGTATTTGGAGTGAAGAAGAGATATGATGCAAACTTGATGACTCATTGAGGATTTTGATTGAATTTTGGATCAAAAAGATCAACACCTTTGGTCAGAGGTGAAAACTTAAATATGACCAGGATTTTTTGTGAGGAGATGATAGTGGCTAGTATCACGGGTAGTATTTCTTGAAAAACCTCTTGTTGATTGGCACCATGAGTCTATTGTCATTTTAGACAATTAGATGATGTACTCTGTTTGAGTAGATTGTCTCTACTACAATCGGACATTCCCATTTGGGTTAGAATTTTCTTTTAGTCTTATGTGTCATGACCATAGGTCGATAAATGGTTAAGATCAAGTCATTTTCCTTGAAGGATCATTCACTAAGTCTTCTGTTAAAGGCTCTCGAAATCCGTGACTGGTAGATCTCGATTCTTTACTAAGCTTGAAATCTCAGCTCATCTAGCACTTCAAGTTTTTGAATGCGCTTTTGATGATGTTCTTCGCTTGTCATCTTCTCGATGATGGTGATTCTGAGTTATGTCACCTAAATTTCTAGTGGGATCTTAGCTTCACATCCGTAGATGAAGAAAAATAGCGTCGAGCCAGACTGTTGCTCGAT
Organism: Asparagus officinalis; assembly: GCF_001876935.1. Taxonomy (NCBI): domain Eukaryota; kingdom Viridiplantae; phylum Streptophyta; class Magnoliopsida; order Asparagales; family Asparagaceae; genus Asparagus; species Asparagus officinalis. The sequence goes on along the minus strand of NC_033799.1, from coordinate 33,632,104 downwards.
AAGCCCTTAAACACTCCCCAAGTTCTCATCCCAATCTCGTTTGTTGGAGGAGACGAACTTCTTCAGAAGTGTAATGATAGTTTTGTTGAAAGTTTTAGGTAGACCATTAGCAACTAAATTGTATGGCATGGAAGCCACATCTTAAATTCTGAACTTATTGTAGAATTTAAAGAACAATCGATTGATGAATTGAGGACCGTTGTCGTGAATGATTCGTCTAGGAACGCTGAATCGATAGATCATGTGATGTCTTAAGAATTTGATCACTTGAGATGTTTTGACTTCTCTGAGGGGAACGACTTCGACCTATTTGAAGAATTAATATACAATGACCAAGACAAATCGATGGCCTTTAATAAACGGCGAGCTGATTGGCCTGATGATGTCCATGCCCCATGCTTCGAATGGTCATGAGGCAACAGTTGGATGTAATTCTTTCGGAGGTTGATGTAGGAAATTAGCATGGACTTGACATGCATGACATCGTTTAGTATATGCTACCACATCTGTTATCATTCTCGATAGGTAGTATCCTAGACGACGAAGTTGATCTTAAAGTTTAGGATCTGGTTGATGAGCACCACATGCACCATCATGGGCTTACTTTAATGCTTCTCGAGTTTTACTTAGTGACAAGAATCGGAGCAACACACCATTGAAAAACTGCCAATATAACGTCTGCGTAGCAGAATCATAGAAGAACCGTGAAGCTCTTCTTTGAATAGAGACTGATTGCTTAAGACTATTAGCTAGTATCTCGTGCAAGACTATAGTCAATGATCGGGAACCGCTAATCATTGTCTTTGAAATGAGTTGGTATGACATGCACTTTGTTAGCTTAGAGAATTTTCTCTGGGGAGCATAGTTGATGGCTAGCACTGTAACGCGCCTAGTGGATTTGGGAGCCAAGGGAAGTGTGGCTGCAAGGATTGCCAAAGCATCCTCATGGGTGTTCTCGAGACGAGCTACATAGTTAATGTAGAAAAACCTTCAAAGAACTGCGGAAGCTTCATCACTACTTTGTGGTAGGGTATGAGATCACTGTTGTGGACCTCATATTCTCCATTGATCTAATTCATGATCAGCTTGGAATCACCGTAGACCTTAAGGTATTTGACATCCATATCTTGAGCAAGTTGCATGCTGATTATAAGGCATTATATTTGACTATAATTTTGGAGCATGGCTTAGTCAATGAATAGGCCTAAGAAAGGACATGTTCATAGGAATCGATCAGTACTACCCCTACTCCTGTGACAATTGCTCTTTTGTGGTTGCGTCTTAACGCACCATCGAAGTACATATCTGATAGTCTAAAGTAGTATTCGATTCAAAGACCTCATCCAAAATATCTTCATAAAGTTTAAAAGACTCGGGGATGAGATGTTCCATCAAAAAGTCAGCTATCACTTGACCTTTGACTTCTATTTGGGGTACGAATGTCATGTTGTACAACGAGAGCAATATCACCCATTTTGCTAACCTGGAATTCAATGACCCGTGTTTCATCATGTGTATTCAAAGAGGATTAACTCTTGAAATGATGTGGATGCACTGGGCGGTGAGATAGTGTCGCATCTTCTGAATTGCGAAGACTAATGCTAAACATTCCTTTTTGACTAGATTGTAGCAATGCTCGGCATCAATCATACTTCAGCTGAGGTAATAAATAGTTTACTCATGGCCATTATCATTATTCAGAGCAAGGAGTGCTCCAAGAGAGTGGTCCATTACCTTAACATAGATTAGGAATGGTTTACCCAATATTGGTATGGCTAGAACCGATGGCTTTGTAAGATATCGTTTGATCTCATTGAAAGTTTCATGGCAAATGTCGTCCCAAATAAACAAAACACCTTTCTTCATTAGTCTTCGAATGGCTGACATTTCCCAAATAAGTTGGCGATGAACCAACGGTTATAGGCTAATCATCATTGTAGACCTCTGAGTTCTTTAGGATTTCTAAAAGGTGGCATCTCTTGGATGGCTTTCACTTTTTCGGGGATGACATGTATTACTTTAGATGTTACAATAAATCCTAGAATTTTGGCTGATGATACCCCCAGGAAGGATTTGGCTGGATTCATCTTGGGCTAGTTTCTTCACATGATTTCGAACACCATTCTCAAATCACTCAAATCACTGTCTTGCTTGTGATGACTTTTGATTACAAGGTCGTCGACTTAACACTCTACTGTTTTGAACAAATATTCATGAAAGCTCGTGTTCAAGCATGTTGATAAGCTGCTCTAGCATTTTTTAGACCAAAAGGGCATTACTGTACAACAAAAGACCCCAAAGCTGTTCTGAAGGCTGTGTGTGTTTGATCGTCTGGATGCATCTTGATTTGATTGTATCTAAAAAATCCATTCATAAATGACATCCTCTCGAACCCGCACATGTTATAAACCATAGCATCCGTAATAGGGAGAGAAAATTCATCTTTTGGGCAAACGGGATTGAAGTCCCGGAAATTAATGTTGATTCGGATCTTCCCGGTCTTTTTCATCACCACCACGATGTTGGCTAATCAATTAGGATTTTATTCTTCACGGATGAACCCACACTCAATGAGTTTGTGAATTTTCTTTTTGATTTTCTCCATCAACTCAGGACGGAAGCATTGTTGTTGTTGGTTTACTGGCTTAATGCTAGGGTTAATGTTTAGGCAATGTACAGCCACGTTGGGATCTAGACCTGACATGTCTTTATAGCTACAGGCGAAGACATCAGTGTACTCTTAAAGGAAAGCTATGAGTTCTTTCTTTTTAGCGGATGATAAACTTTCACACATGAATTTGGGTATGGGGTTAATTTCGTTGCCTATGTTGATTTGAATTACCTTAACCTCGTTAGGTGGTTCGCTAACCTCAAAACCCGACTCCTATTGCTTCTCAAGTTTCTTTACCCATGAATCATCTTTAGAATCTTTGAACATTTCAGATTCATTGAGATCCATGGTTAGGTCATGTGAGACCATATTGGCTGTGAATTCACTATGCAAGACTAAGGCTGATGTTAGAATCTCAATTGGACGTGTTTAAAGAACTGCTTAGAAAGTCATCAGATGTTAGTCCTATTTGTGGTTCAGCTTTGGGAGAAATGTAACCGAGCCCTCATTTAGTTCGATTGTAATAATCAGAAATTTCACTTTTCGGTGTAAAGGGGATCAAAGGGACTATTAGTTCTGAAATTCAACACTTATTTTGCAGTTAGACTGTATCTCATTTTTACCATAATTTACTGCGACTACTGGCTATATCAGGAGAATTATGGTGCTCCTTCAGCTTCTTCATCAGAGGGTTGTAAGTGAGTTTGTGTCTTAACTTTATCGAAGATGATTGGATTTAGAATGTTCCCTTTGGGTAAGACCATGAAAGTAGCATCCCCTGAGTTGTCTAGTTGCTTGTGAGTGGAGAACAACTCGCTTATTAGTATATGCAATGTCGGTTCTAAAGCTAGCCTGGCCATTAGATTTTTAACTTTTGAGTTTTCAGACTCAGAGTCTAAACAGTAGTCATAAGAAAAGTCTTCTTTATTAAAGATCTAATTGCTCTGATCTTCGGTTGACCGATTGATACAATGATCTTTTAGAGTAATTACAAGTGGATCTATCTCCTAGATTAAATCATCAATTGGATCTAGCTTGACATCTACTTCATTATCACTATCCTCTTCATTAGCAAGGACAATCTCGATTGTATGATTTTCATCATACAAGAGAGAGTTGGTGAAGTAATTCTCCACCCTATTGAAATGGTGCATTTTAGCATTGACTCTTTGTTAAACTCCTTGTCCATCAATGTATTTGAAACACTAATGAAATGTTAAAGAGTGAGCATGTTGGAATGGATCCAAGGTCGTCCGATGAGAAGGTTGTTAGGTGTCTCGACGTCGATGATATAGCAAGTCACCTCCGTCTTCAAATTTTTGATTTGATATTTGAGTTAAATCTTTCCAAGAGACCGGCTACTACTAGAGTTGAAGCTGAGTATGGTTGTAGAGGTTTTTGAGAGCTTGTGAAGGGGGATTCCCAAAAAGCTCAAGAGCCTTTTGAAATTATGTTTAATGCGAGCCTGGATCGATGTGAGTTCTATCAACCTTTGACAACCCTATATATCCAGTATAGTAAATGGGTCAATTGTGATGATGATATTTGACAAGTATATTCTCTGGAGTGAAGGTGACGCAAGGCGTCTGCTATCGGCATTGATAGCATTACTCGTGTCCTTCATGTTGAGGAGGTTCCATCATGCGGGTGAGAAATTCCTCATTATTATTCAGAGCTTCTTTCAAAGCTTCTCTCGTGTCCTCAGACAAACGTAAAACTTTGAATAACGTTATATGAGCTGGAATGTTGGTTAGTTGAACCATGATGTCATATCTGAAAGGAGCCTTAGGATCGCTTGGAGGATGCTGTAAGGCCTTGTCAAACCGAGTCTCTGTTTGCCTGGCCTGTTCTATTGTTTGGATGTTCCAGGCTGATTGTAATCCTTTACGTAATCTTTGCTGGACCTCATTCCTTTCATGACCACTTTTTCTCCCTCTGGATCAGTGAGTGAAGTGACATGCATAGATTCTTCTTTGATGAACACGGAGATGGCATTGCAAGTCTTCATATTACATTTGTTTTTGGACTTTTGAAGCGTCTAATTCTCATCTTGGAGAAGGTCGGGATGTACCCACATTATTTCGCCTCTCGCCGTAGTAAGAGGGAACAAGCCTTAGCTTTGTTGGTCCTAGCAGTCATAATTTGCCACGTCCATTATCACAATAGGAATTAGAACAATGTCGTTTTGAGCTAGGATTTCTAGCATGGAGTCAAATTGAAGAGTCACCATGTTGGCAATGGTTTTCTTTTGCTCCAGTTTGAGCTTGAGAATTCCCGATTCGATGAATGTCTAGATCTTATCCTTAAGGACGTGATAGTTCTTCGTCGGATGTCCTAACATTCTGCAATAAAGACAATAGTTGGGGTCTTCGATCTTTCTGACTTCTTCGGGGCGTCAGGCTTCTAGGAGCTTCAGACGATTCCCTTTATTGAGCACATAGAAGATGGCGACTGTATGTTCATCTTTGAATAAATAACTGCATTGAAAGTTCTTCCTTGGCTCTTTTTGTTGGTTGTTATTAGGATTTTGAACCCCAACTATGAAAGTCTCTTTAGCATTCGGTTGTGAAGTCTGCTCTTATTTTCCTTTGTTCTCCTTGCAATTGGTGTGAGGCTCAAACTTGTTAAAATATTTTGATAATTTTTTTGCTATCTCAGTCTGCTCCATCAAATTCTTCCATGTGTGGCAGTAAGAGTACTCATGTGAGCTTCAATTCGTGCCACAGAATTGTGCCGGTAAGTTTGAAGTAACATCGAAAGAGGCATATCTCGACATCATAATGTCAGATTGCGATATCTTTCGATATACTCTCTAACTGTCTTGTGATATGGGTGTATCTTCTCTCTACTTCAGGAGCTTAGCGATCCTCATAGGAGCTTGAGGATAGATAATTCTCATGGTAGCTTGAGAATAGAAGCGTGGGCGGAGCCGTTAGTGGCGACGAAAACGGTCAAAATTAGGAAAACAAATAAGATCAGAAATTAGAGAAGCAGTTCTGGCCAGTCGACCGAAGGGTTGATATCGGTCGACCGACTAGGTCATATCGTTCGACCGACTGACAAATGTCGGTCAACCGATCTTGGATACGAGAACAGGACAGAAATCCTGTCTCTGGCAGGTCGACCGATGGAGGCATGCCGGTCGACCGATGGGGTTTACTGGGCGTTCCTAGACTTTTATTTGACGAGTATTCCAAGTTGAGTTAGGCTTGGTTATTTATGATTTTTGCCATCCACGTTGTTTGACATATAAATAGTGATTGTTTAGTGTTCTAAATAGGAGATTTGATTAAAAAGAGAATAGAGAGGTTCTTCTTTATTCTAGTGAGATTGTGAGGGAGAGATTTTGTAATCTTTTATTCTTCATAATCAAGAAAAAGTATTTTCATTCACCAAATTGAATTATTAGTGTGTTTTGCTGTTTTCTTCTAAATTCCATCTTTGATAATTCTGTGATCAAAGGTGCTCGTACGGTAACTCATATCAATTTAGTATCAGAGCGATTAGATCCTGAGGAGGGGGTATCCTATGCATGGTCCTTACTAGATCGCAATACAAGAAGCTAGGCGAGATTCTTATTTCTTTGGAGGAAGACCAGAAATCAAGTACAAAGAAGAAGATGGCTAAAAACGATAATTCAGCAAGACTTGATGCGGTGGAGAAACAGATCGAGACGATCAGTTTGACTCTCATAAAGCTTGTCGATCTCATCCAAGGAGGCGACAAGAAGGCTGAATCTTCGTCGAAGGCAAAGAAGCAACATGTGGAATCCGATGGAGATGGTGAGAATTCAGAGTCCGATGAGGAGGTCGAAGCCGTCAAGACTGTTCCACATCAAGGGGGTAAGGGTTCTTATCAGAATCTAAAGATTTATTTCAAATAAGAGATTCCTATTTATGATGGGAGTGTAGACGTTGAGAGGCTTGATGATTGGATCAAGCGTATGGAGACTTATTTTACTGTTTATGGCTACTCGTCAAGGGAGAAGCTTGTTTTTGCGACATTGAAGTTTTCCGAGCACGCATTGTCGTGGTGGAAGCCGTCAAGATTGTCTTTTAGAAATATTTTGCAAATGAGAAACATCATTAAACAAAGGTGGTCTTTTTGGAGCAAATTGTAAATTTGGAGCATTTTGCAAATCAAAACAAAATTTAGCAAGATGTTCAAACCTACCACAAATATCACATTTAAACACATGTGGTCTACTAGAAATATTTGACAAATGTGATTTTCTTTTCAAATCAAAATAATATTTGGCCAAATGACCAAAACGACCACAATGATCACACTTGAACACACTAGCATGCTTATGATGAACTTTGTGAGAATGAGCATGTGAATATGTAATTGTACAAGATGAAGAAGCTACATGAGATGCATAAGGAGCATTAGAATTCTTATGTTTGTGTGCATCATAACAAAACTTAGCTAAATGGCCTTTACAGCCGCAAATAGAGTATTTATAAACTTTGCTATATATGTGTGCATAATGAGTAGATGATTTTAACTTAGACTTGGCACACATATCCATAAGCTTCTTATGATTGTTAATGCATGTAGTTAAAGTTGAATCTAAGCATGATATGCGTTCCTTAACAAGATTCAAATCATCATTATGCACAACATCATTGATAATAGAAGTAGAGCATGTATGGTTATTCTTAAAAGAATCAATTTATTTCTAATGCATTCTACTTCTAGCATGGCATTATCTTTCTCATGAGTTAACTTACCAAAGTTTGAAATTAAAGAATCATGATCCAATTTTAATTTTTTATTATTTTCTTTAAGGATCATATTCTCATTAGAAATAGTATCAAACTTAGAAGCTAAAGACTCATGATCGGAGTTTAAAATTACATGCTTGCTTTGTAAATCAATAAAATCATTTTGCAATTTCTTGTAGGCATGCAATAATTTATCACTAGCACAAGCAAGTTCATCACTAGATAAATCATTAATCGATTCGAACTCGCAAACCTCACTAGGGCTATCTCCTAGTGGCCGTGTGCATGATGCTCCATATGAACTTGAAGCCGGATCCTCCAAAGCTTGTTGGACCGCCTCCAAGTCCCCTTGATGTGCTTCAATAAATTTCCATAAGGTGTAAGCACTATCAAAATGAACAAACTTGTTAAACATAGATGAATCAAGAGCATTTAGCAAATATTCTAACAAAATATTGTTCATGGTAAACATGCGATGATCATTTTTATTCCACTTGGATTTCTTCGTAGTGGGCATAATATAAGCATCATTAATAATTTCCCATAAATCAAAGTGTTTAGATTGAACAAAAAGTTTAAATCTAACACACCATTGGGCATATGATAAATCAAAGTGTTTAGATTGAACAAAAAGTTTAAATCTAACACACCATTGGGCATATGAAAAATTATCTAATCTAGGAGCAATATTATTGAACAAAAAGTTTAAATCTAACACACCATTGGGCATATGAAAAATTATCTAATCTAGGAGCAATATTGATGGCATGACCTAAACAAGATGCATCGTTCAAATCCATAATGTATATATGCAAGCAAGATACAAATGTAATCAAAACAAGATTAGAACAAAGAGATAACTTGGATCTTTAACTCAAGGCGATTAGACCTTAAATCAAAGAGCACCAAGCTCTGATACCAATTGTTAGACCCTAGAGGGGGGTGATTAGGGTCTTATGCTAATCTAATCCGATTTTATGCTAATAAAAACTAATTAATAAGTTATCCTAGCAAGTATGAAATACAACAAGATATATGAGCTAGGATAAACAATATGAACAATGTGATATATCCTATATGATAAAAATATACAAGGATATATAAACTAGCAAAAGATGATACATCCTACCAAAGAGATATACAATATGATATATGCGCTAGGATATGTAAACTAACACAAGGGTAAACAATATAAACTAGATAGTAGATGATAAAAGTAATGAGCTATGGACAATGGCGATAAGAAATATAAACATAAGATTAAGTGCGCCAAAGCAAACTCAAACACACGATATGATCACGGAGTTCAGACCTTTCGTCCTACGTCTCCGCTCCCCACTCCCGGGGAGAAATCCACTATGACAATCCGGTTTGGAAGCCGGAACTTCTACACACTCGGTTTTCTAGCTAACCGAAAACTCTACAACTCATACTCTTGCAAACCCACTCTACACCCTCACAAGTGTTGGACCTAGCCGTGTCTCCCTCAAGTGCTCGGTTACAACCTCTCCCTAGGTTTGTCAACCGACGTCACTCCTCTTGGGATGATCCCCGACACTCACCACACACTCCTCTCGGTGTACAAGTGTATTATAAAGTGTATCTCACAATAAGCACAATATAAATCAAATGATTATTCTCTAAACAAAGTAAGAACTCAATTAAGCATAACTCTTAGTCATAAACCCATAACCCCAAATTATACTATGTATGTAAATATAAAAGGCTCAAGTGGGTGTGTGTAAACAATGAGTGAAATCAAATCAACTAAACTCAATATAAAACTAGCTTTAATAAAATGATAATCAAACAAATAGATGTAAAGCTAGAAATAGAGTTTAGAAAACTTCTCAATAGATCAAAAGGTAGAGGAAGAATAGTTGGACGCCCAAACACCAATAGATGATCTCCTCAAGTTCTTGTGAAATTGATTTCACAAACTCAAACTCTCAAATGCTTAAAAGCTTCTTAAACAAACTTAAACAACACTTAAACCCTTGTTGAAACTTTGTTAAAACATTTCTTGGATATTTATAAGAACTCAAGACAACAACCCAAAGCCAAAGAAAAGCCCAAAAAACGATGCAAATCCCCAAAAAAACGGAACTAGGAAAATGTAGCCGTTATGCTACAGTAACTTTCACGGTGGACTGTAGCGGTCGACCGTGGGTACTGTAGCAGTCTGGCAGATCTGATTTTTCTGCGTCTCTGGTTTTATAAAATCAATTAAAAATAGTAAATCAACTCCAAAAATCATAAAATTTTGAGAGATGGTTCTAGATATGTAGAAGAATATGTTAGAGAAAGAATTTCTGAAAAATCATTTCTCATTTGAGATAAATAAATGTTTGAACATAGATATACAGTTTCTAAAAATCTGCTGACATACACGATTTTGTAAAATCAATTGGGCACAGTAAATCAACTCCAAAAATGGTAAAATTTTGAGAAAAGTTTCTAAACATATAGATAAACATTTAAAAGAAAGAATTTTTTAAATATCACTTCCCATTTGTGAAAACTCATCTGTTTTGTAAAAATATGCACGAACGAAAAACATGATTTTGTAAATTCAATTAAACGTAACAAATCAATTTCAAACTTGATGAAACTTTGGGAAATGTTTGAAAATGTGATTTTGAGCATGTTACAAAAAATAATTTTCCAATTTACATTTCCTAATTGTGGAATATTATTATTTTACAAAATCACATAAGTATGGACTTGTAAAAGCTTGATCTTGACAAAATGAGTTTAAACAAAGTTTTGAAAACTTTCCAATAGATTTATAAACTTGATAAAAGATATAAAATAATGTTGTTAAGTCTATAATCCAAAACGATAATAAACCAAACCAAACGTGTGTGTGTGTGTGTGTGTGTGTGATATTGAGCTTGAAGTATTAACACACATAATATAAGCCCTAAACTAATTTAGCCAAGCTTGATTGGTCTTCAATATGCTTGACTTGGTAATCTCGCGGATGAAGCTTGTACTTGATCTTTAACTTTGAATTGTAAGGCTTCACTCTACTATTCCGCCAACCTCCATTGGATATCATCGTTGAAGCTCTATTCCATCCATCCTCCAACTCGTTGTTTGCCTAAAATAAATACGAAATCACAAACACTAGAAAAACCATATTAGAAGTAAATTGTTTGTTAAACATCATCAAAACAAGAAGGCCAACAGCAAGCTGACAGGAAACATCACTGATCAGTGCTGGGAGAAGTATTCTCATCTCAAGCCGAAGGGGTTGAAGAAGAAGGAGGAGAGAAAGGCATACGTGATCGCACAAGGTCCGAAAGAAGTATCCGGGATGACAGAACTCAACAACATGTTGGGTCCTTTTGTTTTGATGATGTTTAACAAATAATCTATCACTAATGTTGTTTGTCTAGTGTTTATGTTTTTGTTTTTATTCTAGGCAAACAATATATTGGAGGATGGATGGAATTGCGCATTCACGATCATATCTAATGGAGGTTGGCGGAATTATGGAGTGAAGCCTTACAATTCAAGTTGAAGATCCAAGTTCAAGCTTCATCTGTGGGTTTACCAAGTCAAGCATATTAAAGACCAATCAAGCTTGGGTAATTTAGCTTAGGAGTTTATATTATGTGTGTTAGATACTCTAAGCTCTATATCACACATACACACAATTCTTGCTTTTGAGTAAATTTGACAAAATATTGAGTTATTGGTTTTTGGACTTAACAACCATTATATACATATTCTATTAAGTCTATAAAATCATTTTATAAGGTTTCAAAACATTATTTAACTCAATAGTAAAAAATCAAGAAGTTTATGTACACATGTATTTACAAGTTTTGAAAAATACATGAATTTTCATAAATGGGAAATTAAATTTGAGAAATTCTTTTTCTAACATATTCAATTTCATATTTATAAATGTTTTCCAAAGTTTTATCAATTTTGGAATTAATTTGTTATGTTTAATCGAATTTTCAAAATCAAGTTTTAAACAAGTTCATGTTCGTGCACATGTTTGTGCATGTTTTTACAAAAAAGATGAGTTTTCACAATTGGGAAATGTAATTTAAAAAATTTCTTTTTTTACATGTTTATATTCATATATACAAATATTTTCCCAAGTTTTACTAATTTTGGAGTTGTTTTGTTATTTTTAATTGAATTTACAAAAATGCGTTTTCAGCACTTTTTTAGAAACTTTATATCTGTATTCAAACAATTATTTATCTCAACTGGGAAGTGATATTTCATAAATTCTTTCTCTAACATATTCATCTACATATATATAACCTTCCCTCAAAATTTCATGATTTTTAGAATTAATTTACTATTTTTAATTGATTTTACAAAATCAGATACGCAAAATTCCAGATTCTGTCAAAATATAAAATAGTCTGTGAACAGTGCGGTCAACCGTGCTACAGTGTGATCGACCGTGAAGGTTATCATTGTACAGTAATGGTAACATTATGTTTTTTGTTTTTAGTGGGTTTTTAGGGTTTTTTAAGTTATTTTCTTCAAGCCTATATATACCCCTTTGCCATAGCTATTTTCTACAACCAAGAGAATGATTTAAGAAGGTTTAACAAGGGTTTAAAGTTTTTTTTAGTGTTTGTCTAAAAAGCTTTTAAGCATTTGAGTGTTTGTTTTGTGAAAATAATTTCACAAGGGCTTGAGGAAGATCATCCATCGGTGTTTGAGCATCCAACTCTTCTTCCTCACTCTCTTGATCTATTGAGAAGTTTTCTAAACTCATATTTAGCTTTACATTTACATATTTATTTGATTATCATTCATTAAAGCTAGTTTTTATATTAAGTTTAGATTTGATAAATCTCATTGTTACACACACCCATTTTGAGCTTATAGTATTTTCATACATAGTATAATTAGGATTGTGAGAGAATTGTAACTTTGAGTTGTGCTTAACTTAGTTCTCACCTTGTTTAGAGAACAAATCAATTGTTATTGTGAGCCTAATTATAAGATCACTATTGTAATACACTAGTACACCAAGAGGAGTGTATGGTGAGAGACGGGGTCGTCCCAAGAGGAGTGGGGTAGGTGATAATGTTTAGAGAGAGGTTGTAATTCCTAACACTTGAGGGAGACACGAGCTAGAGACCAACATTTGAGGTGGTAGTTAGTGTAGTTACATTGTGAGTGTTGTAAGGTTTTCGGTGAGCTAAAAAACTGAGTGTGTCATTGTAAACGTTATTCGAGTGAGTGTAGAAAACCCGGTTGTGATAGTAGAGATCTCCTCGAGGTGAGGAGCGGAGACGTAGGTCATGGGGACCGAACTCCGTGATCATATCGTTTGTTTACGTTTGTCATTGGCATTCATTTATATTTGCGCTCATTGTTTATATTGCCATTGTCAATTGCTCTTTTTTTATATTTCCCACTATCTTTTTTATCTTGTTTATGTTTATTTCACGCTAGTGTTAGTTGTATATCCTTGCACATATATTGTTCATATCTCATTTGCTAGGATATATTTGTTAATAAGTTTTTAATTTGGCATAAATCAGATTAGATTAGCATAAACCCTATTCACCCCCCTCTAGGGTTCTTTCCTAGTAGCATTAGGGGTCTTTCACAACAGTCTCAAGCTTATGGCAGGGAAGCAGGCCACAAAGGAGGACTAGGACCCCCGAGAGCAGCTGTTTGTTCTCAAGTCGCAAGTGAAGACCAGCTTGGTTGATGCCATAGTTATCCAGGGAGCCAGAAGAATTTGATATCCGAGGTCTTGGTTCAGAAGCTAGATTTGAAGACAAACAAGCATCCAAAGCCCTATCCTTTAGGGTGGATTCAGAAGGAGGTAGGACTGAGTGTAGTCAATCAATGCACTTTTAGATTTACACTCCACGAGTCGTATATTGACGAGGTCACGTGCGATGTTGTTCTATTGGATGTTTGTCAGTTTATGCTAGGTAATCCTTATTTGTGGGATAAGTACGTAGTCTATGATAGACGAGCTCAGAAGTACACGTTCACTAAGGACAGTGAGCAATTCATATTTTGTTCGGCGTCTCTTCTGCAGGAGACGAGCTTGGTGATGGTGACTCAGGCGAAGATGCTAGTGAATGCAAGCAATAAGTTTGTTTTATTGATCATTAGGCCTTATGAGGAGCAGCTGAGTAGGTTATGTTTGACTACCTTGAATAAGCTACATGAAGGGGATCTTAATAGGTTGAAGGCCAAGTATGCGGACCTGTTTTCGGAGATCACAGGACTACCACCATGACGGATTGTGGAGCATGAGACCATGTTGACAGGGGAGAGTTCTTGACTTATATCTTGACCCCAAGATATGTTTGTTTTGATGATAACAAATATTATATGTTGTGTGTATTTTGTGCTAACATATGTTTTGCAGTATTCGAGCAAAATCAACAATGATATTCAAAGAGATATTCAAGACACAAGGCAATATAAGACAATTGAAGTTGATACAAGGCTAATTGGAGATGAAAGAAATCAAGATGCTTCAATGATATAATTGTATTTTGGGTTTTCTTTCTTTGGGTTGAATCTTTGTTAAAAGCCTTGATCACTCAAAACACATACACGCACATAGTATTTAGAACACACTAACACATGCTTAGTGTGTGGTTAACTATAGAAATCCTCTAAGTTAACCATTAGAGTTTATAGATATAGAAGGTGTCTCAAAACATATCAAATATCTCATATCTTAGTATCATTAGTCGACTAATACCCTTAGTAGTCGAATATAAATGCCTTAGTCAAAGTTACAGAAACTTCATATTTATAGATTAGTCGGCTACTATGCTTAATAGTCGACTACTCATTCTCAATTCAACTTACAGAAACTTAAATTTTACAGATTAGTCGACTAATGTCTTTAGTAGTCGACTACTAACCTGTTTCTTGACTTCATAGAGTCTAAATAGACTCAGTATAGTCAACTACTAAGCCTTGTAGTCGACTACAAAGATAATTTTTCTAATTGTTCTGAATTTGAATTAGTGATCATTTATAGTCGTTTGCAAACGTTAATTTGGTTTAAAATTTGAATATTTCTAAGGCTATAAATAGGTCAGAACATTAGAATTTGATGAGTGACATTAGTACGTACAAGATTCGAATTTTGATCAAATTCATTCTCACTTGATACAAATTCTCATTCAAATTGTCAAGAAAAGAAAATTCTGAGATTGCATTTGTTCTCCATCATTACTAGAAATTATTTAGGCAATTTTTCAGAGAGTTTAAATTCCTAAGCCACTGCTGCACTTCACATTCACATCAAGGCTTATAAGGATCTGTACATTTCTTCAAAGAAGGTTTCTCTTGGGTTTGAGAGAAGATCTCTTGGTGTAGAAATTGGTTGTAATTGGTATAGTCTTGTAAATTGGTCAGATTTGATCTTGTGGTTTTCAAGGTCAGGTTGGTTTGTGGATTTACAAATCAAGGAAAAGAAAATCTCAAACATGATTGGCTTAGGGACTGGATGTAGGTCTGGAGGATCGAACCAGGGTAAATCATTGTATTTATGTTTATATATTTTTCTGTGATTTGTATTGTTATTCGTTATCTTTTTAGTTGGTAACTTTTCTGATTAAAGATTTAAACACTATTAATTTCCGCTTTCTAGTGTTTGTGTTGTCATAGACCAACGATCGTACAATTGGTATCAGAGCAAGGTGAAAGATGGAAACAACAACATCATAGTTCAAGGAAGCATACTCAACACAACGACCTCCGCTCTTTGATGACTCCAACTGCAACTATTAGAAGTGCATAATGAAGATCTACCTCCAAGCACTTGGTTACGATCTTTGGAACATTGTTGAGATAGAATTCACAAAGCCAACCACTCCATACACCGAATGGACACTTGCTCAAAGAACAAATGTGAATCTGGACTCCAAGGCAATGGATGCGTTGTTTTGTGCATTGGACAAGAATGAATTCAACCGCGTGTCTACTTTCACTTCAGCCCATCAAATTTGGCATACATTAGAGGTAACACATGAAGGTACAAATAAAGTTAAAGAATCTAAAATCTATGTTCTTGTGCACATGTTTGAATTATTCGAAATGAAGGAACATGAGATGATCTCTGAAATGATTAGAAAATTCACCGACATCACCAACTCTCTAATTGCTCTTGGAAAAGAATATACACAATTAGAGATGGTGAGAAAAGTACTTCGAGCACTCACACCGGAATAGGAGAAGAAGATGATAGCAATTAAAGAAGCCAATGATCTCTCAACACTCACTCTAGAAAACCTCGTTGGGAATCTAATGGCATATGAAGTACAACTTCAAGATAGAAGGGAGAGAGAACAACCGGAGAAGAAACTACTTGGTTTCAATACTTCATCTGACACAGACAATTCAGATGATGATGATGAAGACATTGACGCACTTTCAAGGAAATTCAAAAAATTCCTTATTCATGGTAAGTATAAAAAGGTTAAAGATACTTGTTTTCATCAAAAGTTGATTTCGTTGTTGAACTCATTATATCTTCAGTCGATTACAACAAATTTGAAAGAAATAGTCTTTTTATAAGACTTCCTTTACACAACGAAATGAAAATTATAACTTTTTAGAAAATAACACAAAAATCATTTATCGATTTCTGTTTTGCGGGACTTTGCTTGTGCCGGGAGTGCTTTGGCTCGTGGATCACCGATTCATAGATCGTGAGGGTCTTTGGTATTCTTCCTTCTTTTAGAAGCAAGAATGAAAATCAGTGAATATCTTATCAAGATCGTGAGGGTCTTTGGTATTCTTCCTTCTTTTAGAAGCAAGAATGAAAATCAGTGAATATCTTATCAAAGTAAGATGAACACTCTTCTTAAGATCAAGTCAAAGCTCAAATCTCAAGGAATCACACAAATAATTCAAATGCTGCTTTGTCTGCTCTTTGCTCTTAGATCTCTGTAAATAATGGCCCTAGGGGGGTATTTATAGCCTCCAGGAGAAGTCCAACTAAAAATACAGTGTTGTGAATAAATCGTGCCTGCGAGACAGTGTTGTCTGTCTCGGTGGCCGAGATAGTGTTTGCTATCTCGGCTCCCGAGACAGCCATGACTATCTCGAAAATTATCAACTGTCTGTCAATTTCTTCTGTAACTACCTTTCCACGTTCTAAACTCTGTTATTTTGATAGTTATCCACGTGATTCTCGCCCATGATGTTTCACACGTTCTTTGACAGTTAATGGACACATGTCATGTAGTTATTTCAGCGACTTTTTATCATTTCAAAACTGTCTCGCGTGCGAGATAGTAGACATTGTCTCGCATATGCTAGACAGTCATCACTGTCTCGCGTGTGAGATAGTCTACACTTCTTGATCATTTCGAGACAGTGTGAGGTTATTTTCTATGTTCTTTGGATGATCTTCTCATTGTCTTGAGCTGTGTTTGGATATCTATTAGCATTTTTTGACGCCTACAGATACCCCCTCCAAAGTATTCCAGACTCATTCCTTTATAGAGGACTCTGGGGCACTTTGGATAAGACATGTCTGACTTACATTCCCTTCAATACTTGATTGAGTAGATCGTGTAGAGGGACCCGTAAATGGCTTCAACTCTTAACCTCTTTATCTCTCAATCTATTTAGTGCTTTGTAGAATAGCTAAGCTTCTTCTGGTACTACGTTTATCGCTTGATCGTTGTCGAGATCTTGAATCGAAGCTGTGAATTCAGCTTTTGTCTCCAAATTGATACTGGATTCTTTATCACTGTATCAGTCTTCATAAAAACACAGTTTATACTCATGTATTTTTTAAAAGTTTTCGGGAAATAGTTTAACCTCGTATACCCGTGGGGAGGTAATCAGGTTATTCTTAAGAATATTCTGGGTGATATTCTCCAGAAACTTACTGTTGAGGGTAGGGAAACAGTTTAGACTTGTGTACCTATTGGAGTATTCATATGTGTTGTACGTGTGTAGAGGTTACTTCATCAAAACACTAAGACATTGCATATCATACCCAAGATAGTCGTCACTGTCTCGCTAAGCGAGACAGTTTATACTATTTCGCGGTGCGAGACAGTTTGTACTATCTCACGTTGCGAAACAGTTTGTACTGTCTCACGGTGCGAGACAGTGTATGCTGTCTCGCATGGCAAGACAGTGATTACTGTCTCGCTGTCCGAAACAGTGAAGACTATCTCGGTCAGCGGAGTCGGGGGTATAAAACCCCGACTTAGGGTTTTTTCAGAGACTTTTCACGTCGATTTTTAGCGATCTTTTTGGGCGATTTTCAAGCGATTTCCAACGAGTTTTTTGTCTCCTCTTCCTCTCTTTGTTTCTGATTTGGGTAGAGCTCTTGCTTGGGAAAATTTCACTCGAAGTTTGAAGGTTTGTTCTCTCTCTCCTTTTTAAAATTTCAATTTTCTTTGATTCTTCCCCATACATGCGCATTTTAAGTGTATTTTGTGATATCTTTGTTGGTTCTGAGCCCAAAACCCTAACTTTCTTGTTGGATTTCGACAGGTATCATGTCGCCACGAAGATCTCGAATTCCCCGAGGCCGTTCGACTGCCCAGACTACCGAGGGGGCTGATCCCGTTGCCGTTTCGTATGGGGGTACACTCCTTTCACCCTTTCACAAATTTAAACATTGCATCTTGTTAATTTTATCTATATTTATCCATCTTTGTACGTAAATCCTTATTTGTCATCCTTTGAGATGCATTCGGGAAGAGCCGGTATCTTCCTTTGAGGGGATCGACGCTAGAAAGTGTTTGTTTTGTTTTGACAAAACACACTGCAGAGTATACAAGGGCGATTTCATATTATCCCACGTATTTTGAAAGGTTATGATATGCCGTTATAATGCTCGTGCATAGTAATGCATATCTCTTTTATACGTGTGGTAAATAAAACTCGTCACACCTGTTACAAGATGGTGATTCTATCTTATAGAATACGATACACCGTCTTCTCTAAAATTTTAGGACTATTCTTACATATTTTATGTGTACTTTTTCTTTGTCAGTGCATTTTCCTTCTATAATCTTTACTGCTAGTGAGGTCATGGGCCAAAGTAGTACCACACACTCTTATTATGAAGGAATCCCGTTAGTTGAATCAGCTCCCCAATTTAACTCAGACTACAGCGAAGGAGCCATGGAGTTGATACGACGAGGTAGTTGTCGTGTTTTGCGACGGTTAATCACGGAAGCGACTTTAATTTCAGAGCAGGACTCGAACCAGTGTATAAGGAAGCCAGATTTCCTATTTGGTGACTCTATAAGAGACCCGGAGGTTGTTTCTTGTAGATCTTGTTAGCCCTTATGTTTTGATGATGTTTTACAACCACCATTATCGGTACTAATAGCTTATTGAGTGCAAATGTAGTAAATTCTTTTATCAAGCTCGTTAGTGCCATTAATAGAGGATGGATGGAATATATGCTACAACGATGATATCAAAAGGAGGTGGAGGCATAATGATGAAGCAATGTTAATTCAAGAACAACAAATTCATAAAGAAGCTTCATAAAACTTAAAGCTATCAAGACTCAAGAACTGTATTCTATGTGAGGATTTTTAGCTAGTTTTTATTTTCTCTCTAGTGCTAGAATGTAGGCAAAGAGTTACTGATTTTACTTGAAGCTATTAGGAATCACACACACGTTTTCATACTTATGTTTTTTAAGCGTTTTTCACAAAATACTATTTTTCACCAGTATGAGGACCTATCTGCAAAATTCTTTTTCCAAACAGTTTGTTTTTAGTATTAAAAACATTTTACAAAGTTTTAGAATTTTCAGAGGTTAAATAAATATTTTGCAAATATTTCAAGTTGGGTCAAAATCTGTTTTCTGCAAAATATCAGAAAGCGGTCGACCGGTCCGGTCGACCGCTCCCATGGCCATTCGGTCGACCGGGGCGGTCGACCGAAATCTTGATTTTCATATCGGTCGACCGCGCCGGTCGACCGATGATGACTCTGCCTGTTTTCTATGTTTTCAAAGCGGCGTGCGGTCGACCGGATTTTCGGTCGGTCGACCGACTAAATTTTTCGGTCAACCGAAGGATTATTTCAGACGACCGAAATTCCCTTCAGTCAACCGCGACTTTTTTCAAACGGTCATTTGCCTAGTAAACTGCGCTTACACTTAACTGTGTTTGGCACAGTCTGAGATAAGGGTCTGAAAAGGAGATTATTATCCTATTTGGGAAGATTGAGTTTTGTTTTAAATTGATTTAATCTCTTCTATAAAAACCCTAGTCTTCTTCTTCTCCCTTAGCCCTAACGTTTGTAAAAAACTAGAGAGTCTGCTGTTTCCTGAGAAAAAATTTCAAAGTCTGGTTTCTGTGTTTTCTCTCTGTTTTTTGTGTGTGATTCACTTCCCAGCTTCAGTACTCTTTCTCTTTGCCATAGGGGCTGTGTAAAGAGAGAGTCTTGCATCTTTTCTTCTGCTGTGTGAGGGAGATCTTGTATAGATCAACTGTGAGGGAGTGTGATCTGTTGAGATCAAACTGTGTAGTGAGAGAGATCGTGTGGGATCGCTATGTAGACGAAGTTCCGGCTTCCAAACCGGGTGTGTAGTGGATTTCTTCCCGAGAGTGGGGAGCGGGG
The DNA here is from genome assembly GCF_001876935.1 of Asparagus officinalis. Taxonomy (NCBI): domain Eukaryota; kingdom Viridiplantae; phylum Streptophyta; class Magnoliopsida; order Asparagales; family Asparagaceae; genus Asparagus; species Asparagus officinalis. Next base: position 33,612,187 of record NC_033799.1, on the reverse strand, counting down.
ACGTAGACCAGCGGGCTGAACCTCGTTAACACATCACGCGTCAAGGATAACGAACTCCTAACCCTATCTCTCTTACTTTAATCGCATTACTGTTTTGTGGTTTGCTTGTGATTATCTTTTTATTGCATATTAGAGCCTCTTGACCCTAATCACCCCCCCTCTAGGGTCCAACAATTAGTATCAGAGCTTGGTCTCTATATTAATTTTTGGTTTAACCACCTTAGAGAAAAGATCTTACGGAGGCCTCTTTGAATATGCATATGTTAGAAGGACAATCCACAACTAGACCACCTCTCTTCACCGGGACAAATTTTGCTTATTGGAAGGCTAGGATGAGAATTTACCTTCGTTGCATTGACCTTGACATCCTAGAGCTCATAGAAAAGAAATATGTAGAGAAGTCCAAAGTCGGGAACATGTCCGATGATGAAAGGCACCTTGCCAATCTCAATGCTAAGGCCATGAACGCCTTAATTTGTGGTCTTTCCCCCAATGAATACAATAGAGTTTCCACGTGTGCAACCGCATATGAAATTTGGGAAAAATTATGTATCACACATGAAGGAACCCCCCAAGTTAAGGAATCTAAGATTAGTGGACTTATGCATGATTATGAGCTATTTAAATTGCTTCCTAATGAATCCATTGATGCTATGTTTTCTCGCTTTACTAACATCGTCAATGAATTACATGGTCTTGACAAGCAATTGTCCATTCAAGAGATGAACTACAAGATACTTCGTTCCTTGACTCCAGCATGGGAGCCCAAAGCTACGGCCATTGAGGAAGCTCATGACCTTACTACCTTAGCTCTTGATAGCCTCATCGGAAAGCTCAAAGTGCATGAGAAGAAGCTCAAGGGAAAGGAGAAGGAGGAAGTGCCATCACGTGAAGTTGAGGAACCGTCACCAAAGTTGAAGACCATAGCTCTCAAAGGAGCTAGTGACAACCCATCTTCGTCATCGGAGAGTGAAGTCGATTTTTCTAGAGAAGTGGCTCATCTCTCTAGAAGAATCTCTAGACTCATTAAAATGAACAAAAAATTTAACTCTCGATCTAACAACAAGTTTTTATCTCGTGTAGGTAAATGTTTTGAATGCAATGAACCGGGTCACATCGCTAAGGATTTCCCCAAGCTTAAAGAAAAGTACATGAAGTACAAGAAGAAGAAGGCTATGTATGCCGCATGGGAAGAATCCGAACCAAGTGACTCGGATAGTGATGAAGAAGGAGCCAAACTTGCTCTTCATGACCCAAATGTGTGTTTCATGGCAAATGAACATGAGGTAATATCCGAGGCCGAAAGTGAATCTTTCTATATGCAATGTGACATAGCTATGGCTTTAGAAGAGTTGAACTTTGAATTTAAAAGAATGTCTAAAGAATACTCTTCTTTCAAAAAATTGCATACCTCTTGTGATATTAAACTAGAACAACTAACAACCTCTCTTGCTCTAAAAGATAAATTGCTAGGAGATCTCGATTTCGAGAACAAGCAATTAAGATCAAAGATAGAAAGATTAGAAATTGAGGGTTGTAGGACTAGACCCACTCATGCTTATGCCAACTATAATCACCATGGTAGAAATTGGTTTCATGGTTCTAACATCCGTACATACAAAAGAAATTTTGTATGCACCTATTGTATGAGACATGGACACATTTCTACTCATTGTAGAATTAAAGATAACCAAGATTTTTATGGATTGATATGGGTACCCAAAGGTACCAAGACTACTAACCACCAAGGACCCAAGACATGGGTACCTAAAGCTACTACACCTTCATCTTCTTCTTTTGTAGGGAACGTCACGGCAACGACGTAAGGAGATGTGGTACCTTGATAGTGGTTGCTTACATCATATGACGGGCAACAAAGAGTTATTTGCAACCCTATCAAGGATTGAATGAGGCAATGTCTCCTTCGGTGGTGGTGAGAAAGGTAAAATCATTGGTATCGGTTCTATTGGTAAGAAACCCTCACCCATTATAGAAGATGTTTATTTAGTAAATGGTTTGAATCATAATCTTCTTAGCATTAGCCAATTGAGTGATAAAGGTTTTGACATTTCTTTTAAACCGGATAAATACATCATTAGTATGGGTGAAAAAATTATTTTTATTGCTAATCGCAAATCTAATGTATATATTTTTGAGATGAATGAACTAGTAAATCAAGATGTGAAGTGCCTTGCGGCTATTGATGAAAATCCTTGGATTTGGCATAAGAGACTTGGACATGCAAATATGGAGTTAATATCAAAATTGTCTAAGAAGAATCTTGTGAAAGGGCTACCTAGCTTGCACTTCATAAAGGATACAATTTGTGAGGATTGTGCTAAAGGTAAACAAACAAAATCTTCCTTCAAATCCATCCATGAGTTGTTTTGCCTAGGAAAGATGATGATGATGATATTGAGGGAGGATTGGACTTTTTGCAAATCAATGATTCTCCCTCTATAGAAGCTCAAAAGGATGAAAATAGCTCCAATGCTCAAGAACAAGTTGAACCTCCTAAAGCTTGGAAATTCACATCAAACCATCCAAAGGAACAAATTATTGGGAGCCCTTCAAAAGGAGTTATTACTCGCTCAAAAGCTTTGAGTGAGTGTGGTAATGTTACTTTCTTATCTCAACTAGAACCTAAAAAGATTAATGATGCTTTGAATGATGAATTTTGGGTTTTAGCTATGCATGAAGAATTAAACAATTTTCAAAGAAATGAAGTTTGGAAGCTAGTTCCTAGACCTAACAATGCTAGTGTTATTGGTACTAAATGGGTTTTTAGAAATAAACTTGATGAACATGGCATTGTTACTAGAAATAAAGCTCGTTTGGTTGCCCAAGGATACAATCAAGAGGAGGGCATAGACTATGATAAAACCTTTGCACCGGTTGCAAGGTTGGAATCTATTAGGATGTTTTTAGCTTTTGCTAGCTTTAAAAATTTCAAACTATTTCAAATGGATGTTAAAAGTGCCTTCTTAAATGTTTTTATAGAAGAGGAAGTGTATGTTGAGCAACCCCCCGGTTTTATATGTTAAAAGTGCCTTCTTAAATGTTTTTATAGAAGAGGAAGTGTATGTTGAGCAACCCCCCGGTTTTATAGATCATGCTTTTCCTAATCATGTTTACCGGGTACAAAAAGCTTTATATGGGTTGAAACAAGCTCCTAGAGCTTGGTATGCTCGCCTATCTAGTTTTCTTATTAAAAATGGCTTTTCAAAAGGAACAATTGATAACACTCTTTTTGTGAGAAAAAGAAAAAATAATTTCATTTTAGTTCAAATATATGTGGATGACATTATTTTCGGTGCTACTAATGAATCGTTGTGCAAGGAATTTTCTAAAGTAATGCAGGATCACTTTGAGATGAGTATGATGGGAGAGCTGACATTCTTTTTCGGGCTCCAAGTCAAGCAAACTAAGGATGTGATCTTCATTTCACAAAGCAAGTATGCAAAGGAATTGGTGAAGAAATTCAATTTGGAGAATTCCAAGCATGCGGCTACTCCCATGAGTACTAGTGTTAAGCTTGATGCGGATGAGAGTGGTGAAGACGTGGACCAAAAATTATACCGAGGTATGATAGGTAGTCTTCTTTACCTTACCGCTAGTAGACCCGATATTATGTTTAGTGTGTGTGCATGTACACGTTTTCAAGCATCTCCTAAAGCATCTCATTTAATTGCGGTTAAAATGATCATTAAATATGTTAATGGTACTTTTAATCTTGGCTTATTTATGCAAGAAGCACTTCTTTTGATTTATATGGTTTTTATGATGCCGACTTTGCCGGATGTAAGGTAGACCGCAAGAGTACTAGTGGAACATGCCAATTCTTAGGAAATTTCCTTGTTTCTTAGGCTTCCAAGAAGTAAAATTGTGTTGCATTGTCCACTACGGAAGCGGAATACATTGCCGCCGGCCTATGTTGTGCTCAAGTTTTATGGATGAAACAAAGTTTAGTTGACTATGATTTGAATTTTCAAAATATTAAAATCTTTTGTGATAACACAAGTGCTATAAATATTTCCAAAAATTCTTTTTTGCATTCTAGAACTAAGCATATTGATGTGCGCCATCATTTCTTACGCGATCATGTAGAGAGACAAGATGTATCTCTAGTATTTGTTGACACTAAATCTCAACTAGCGGATATATTTACTAAGCCTCTTGGAGAGGATGATTTTTGTCGCATAAGAAATGGTTTGGGCTTATGCACTATGTGAAAGTTCTACATTGCTTGCTTGTTTAGTTGCATTTTGCATTTAGTATTTCTCTTTACCCCATTTTTGATGGTGACAAAGGGGGAGAGAAATCTCCTCATTTGTTGCATATATTTAGGGGGAGCTCATAGATAGGGGGAGCACCTATCTATAAGCTATCTTATTTTTGCTCTTATATAATGGTTGGTTGTCATCATCAAAAAGGGGGAGATTGTTAGCCCTTATGTTTTGATGATGTTCTTACAACCACCATTATCGGTACTAATGGCTTATTGAGTATAAATGTAATAAACTCATTTGTCAAGCTCGTTAGTGCCATTAATGGAGGATGGATGGAATATATGCTACAACGATGATATCAAAAGGAGGTGGAGGCATAATGATGAAGCAATGTTAATTCAAGAACAACAAATTCATAAAGAAGCTTCATAAAACTTAAAGCTATCAAGACTCAAGAACTGTATTCTATGTGAGGATTTTTAGCTAGTTTTAATTTTCTCTCTAGTGCTAGAATGTAGGCAAAGAGTTACTGATTTTACTTGAAGCTATTGGGAATCACATACACGTTTTCATACTTATGTTTTTAAGCGTTTTTCACAAAATACTATTTTTCACCAGTATGAGGATCTATCTGCAAAATTCTTTTTCCAAGCAGTTTGTTTTTAGTATTAAAAACATTTTACAAAGTTTTAGAATTTTCAGAGGTCAAATAAATATTTTGCAAATATTTCAAGTTGGTCAAATAACCTGATTTCAGAATATGTCAGAAATCGGTCGACCGGTCCGGTCGACCGATCCGGGTCGACCGGGGCGGTCGACCGAAATCTTGATTTTCATATCGGTCGACCGCGCCGGTCGACCGATGATGACTCTGCCTGTTTTCTATGTTTTCAAAGCGGCGTGCGGTCGACCGGATTTTCGGTCGGTCGACCGACTAAATTTTTCGGTCAACCGAAGGATTATTTCAGACGACCGAAATTCCCTTCAGTCAACCGCGACTTTTTTCAAACGGTCATTTGCCTAGTAAACTGCGCTTACACTTAACTGTGTTTGGCACAGTCTGAGATAAGGGTCTGAAAAGGAGATTATTATCCTATTTGGGAAGATTAGGTTTTGTTTTAAATTGATTTAATCTCTTCTATAAAAACCCTAGTCTTCTTCTTCTCCCTTAGCCCTAACGTTTGCAAAAAACCAGAGAGTCTGCTGTTTCCTGAGAAAAATTTTCAAAGTCTGGTTTCTGTGTTTTCTCTCTGTTTTTAAGTGTGATTCACTTCCCAGCTTCAGTACTCTTTCTCTTTGCTATAGGGGCTGTGTAAAGAGAGAGTCTTGCATCTTTTCTTCTGCTGTGTGAGGGAGATCTTGTGTAGATCAACTGTGAGGGCGTGTGATCTGTTGAGATCAAACTGTGTAGTGAGAGAGATCGTGTGGGATCGCTGTGTAGACGAAGTTACGGCTTCCAAACCGGAAGAGTGGGGAGCGGGGACGTAGGCCAGAGGGCCGAACCTCGTTAACACATCGCGCGTCAAGGATAACGAACTCCTAACCCTATCTCTCTTACTTTAATCGCATTACTGTTTTGTGGTTTGCTTGTATTTATCTTTTTATTGCATATTAGAGCCTCTTGACCCTAATCACCCCCCTTCTAGGGTCCAACAGACCTGTGCAGTGGTTGTATGTGAGTGGGTCGACATTCTTTTATCTGCCCTGGATTCCTCGGGAGCATTCACTTTTGAAGTTCAGAAATTTGTCAGTTGAACGGGAGATGTTTTGGAGATTGATCGAAAATCACGAGCGTGTTCATTGTGGTTTCATTAGGAAAGAGGCCACCCCAGGTTCTAGTGACAGAACTTCTGTGCGAGGACTACACCCTGGAGTCTTAGGCCAAGACAATCTGCCCCAGAATGAAAAGGCAACACAGGCAAACACCATGAAGAACAGGTTAGCTGTGCTGGGAAAAGAATTCCCCATCAAGAAGTTTAGATGTTATGGATGGGTTCATTATTTTGGAGATAAGTGGTGGACAAGAATGACCCGATATGTATTGAATCGCTAGGGGCGAGAATTAGCAAAGTTAGGGTTGTCAGTTCCGATTTGTGCTAGCATGTACGGTCTGCAGATCAGCATGGATCACTTCTTCGCTTTGCTTGAGATCTACAATCCCGACACCGACACTTTCTTCACCAAGAACAGGGAGCTTGGGCTGCCATTACATGAAATGATGAAGGTATCGGGGCTGATTATAGGTAACGTTCCATATCAAGAATTCTTCCCCACCATCAGTCAACTGAATAGGATGAAGGATCGGTCAGCCGTGACCTATAACACCTTATGGGAGTTGACATGCCACTATTATATAGCTATGGCCGAGATGGAGACTAGAGCTAAAAAGAGATCTCCCCAGATTAGCTTGAAACAATTCGCGGATTATTTGTTCAAGAACCTTGAGAGTTGTTCGGAAGACGTGTGTGGACTATCCCCCTTAACTACGAATGAGATTAACCAGTTGTTGGAGAGAACGAACACACAATCCTACACTTCCCTCTCAGAAGACGGCTTTACCCACGGTACCAAATTCTGTTCTTATTTGTGGCAAGCTGGCATTCCAATCAATTCAACCACCCTATTAGCTGGCTTTTTGGCCATATAGTTGAAGAGGTGTGTTGTCCCCCACCAACCCTCTGATGCGATGCTGGTTGAAGTGTTGTATCCGACCATTCAGTTAGCTACAGGTCATAGGTTATCCTTACTTTCTGCAATGGTAGCTGATATTCATAGTGGATTGTGGCAATTGGCTTTTGTGTTTACTCAAGAAGGAAAAAAACCATCCGCTGGAATATCCGTGCCGAAACTGGAATTACCCTACACTTATTTGATGACCTGGTTGGTACTTCATCGACCAGATTTAATGGAGGCTCCTGAGACGGTGGATCCAAATCTCCCTCTACTGCAGACTCTTGAAGGTTGTAAGTGGGTCAAACATCGGTGACTGGATATATCTAGGCAATTCAAAGTTTACAAGTGTTGGGAGTTCTTCCATTGTTTCCCTCGATTCTCCGGGACTTACAATGCAACTCTACTGGATGCTGAAGAACGCAATCAGAATCACACAATTTTGGATGTCAGTTGCTTCAGATGGTTGATGAACATTCAACAAGGTTATCTGATATTTAGGGTGAAGGATGTCTGCCACATCGAGCCTTATTTTCCATGCCGATTAGCTCGTCAATTTGGCTATGATCAACTATACATCGGTAACCAGAACCGTCACCTTAGGGTTCGCGGTGGACTTATTGATAGGGTAAGAGCCTGGTTTTGGAGCATCGTTAGCTGCACGAATGTTGAATTCGACCTCCCTTTAGAGACACCTCCTTTGCAAATGACTTTCCTCTACTATAAGTGGCTGATAGCTTCCAGTTCGTTGCTCGGAAAAGGAGGATATCCGAATTAGAGGAGGAGATAGCCTCCCGACGGGCAATAGAAGCAACCCATGACACTGTGCTATCACCTCAAAGGAAAGAAGCCATCGAATCGTCCAGAAAGGGAAAAGAACCTACCCGCCTGGTTGATAGTGAAGAAGAGCTTGAGACTGATGAGACCGAAACTTCTGAGAGGGCGGATGAGGCTGGCTTAAGTTCTGAAGAAACAGAAGAAGAGACAGCTGGTCTTCCAAATTCTTTTTTCGAAAGAGGATATGTGAACCCTTCTGTTGCTCACAGAGCTCAACATACTGATCCAGCTCGATCCCAAGACGCTCCGAAGAGAAGGAGGGAGAGGGTCGTTATGATGCAACCCAATCGGATGATGGTAGAGGTCCTTAGTGGAGATGAAGAGGAGGAAGAAGATACAGTGCCTCTTGTTCGCCGGCAAAGATCACAGTCTTCAACTCAAACTCAAACCCAAGTTCCTCCCAGAACTGAGTTACGTACCAAGCATTGCCAAGAAAGATTTGTGGTTCAAGATGAAGCGCGTCCACTAAAAAGACGGAAGAAAGCCGTCTCTCGACCACGTGTTCGTCTTCCTGTTTTGGAGGAGACATCTGCCCGTTGTGTTTCTTCAGACGAACGAGGTAATGATTCGTCTTTATTTTCATTTTATTGCTCTTATATTTCTTAATACTCGGACTTATCTCGCACTTAATTTCTGTAGGGAGTCAAGAAGAAGGAGAATTTCAAGCTGACACTGCTTCTCCCGACGGTATGGAAGTCAAGGAACCCAGTTTCGTTCAACAAACAAACGATGCGCTTAATGACAAAACTGCTGGTGTTCCAATAACTTCTGACATTGACCCATCGGCTTCAAACACAGGTATGGATCTTTCTCCATTTGGAAGGCAACTCCGAAAGATGAATGAGTTGGAACGCGTGCCTCTTCTAATGACTTGTGCACTTTGTCTACTTTTAGTTAAACTAAAAGAAGCGGGTACAAGTAGTGGAGCTTTCGAATCCGTCCTGGTTAACGAAGGTAAAACTAATATCCATTTTGTGTAAATTCATCTAAGTATATATGTTACTTATGACCCAACACATTCTACAGACACCATAATGGGTGAATCAGCTGGAGGAGAACCCACTCATGTTGCTGAGGTCGAGGATTTCAACGAACACATTCTCAATCTCGATCTCTCAGAGGACGACCATTAATACATCTCCGATTTGTTATCGGGGAAGGCTCCTGGGGCAGCTACAGAATCAACCGTTGGAGTTAGTTCAACTGAAGCGCGTTTTTCTAAAAGTAAGGCTTTTATTCCGTAATCTCTATATTTTTTTAACTTTGATTAATCATATAAGTGTTCAAATTATAAGACCGGTTACCGAGACCGATACTGCTATAATCATTGAAACATCTAATCAGCCCGAGGTCCATGGCTTCTTGTCGCGGGCAGGAACCGAGGTCGACCTTCAATCATCAATTCCTGAATCTCAACCTCTCACTCCTTTAGACCCAATGATGATAGAGGCTACGGCTACTCCCCAAATTAGCTCTGTTGCAACAAAAGCGAGACCAACCGAAGAAGTTGGTACGTCAACAGCTGTTGCATCCAGGATTGGTGAGTTTTATCAATTGTTCGTTATGAACTTCTGATTAATATTCCAACATACTCATTGTGATTCTCTTGTTTGCAGAATCATTTTTCGGGAGACTTGTTGACTTGGACCCAAAGCTATCTGAGGTCTTAATTGAACAATCATCTGATGCGGCAGGTCCATCAACGAGTATCATTCTTGAACAAACTCCAGTGGTTGTAGAACCCACTCCGGTATTGACAAGTCAAGGTAACCAAGTCATGAAATTTTTCGTTAAGCTTGGTATACTTCTGTTCGTTACTATGTACGCGCATATATGTTTTGTATTGACTTTATTTGTCCTCATCGCATCTCCTTCTTCTACATTGTATGATTCCATTCAAGCGTTATTAGCAGACGATGACCCGAATAAAGCCGTCATTTGTTCCGATCTTCAAGGCTTCATTTCCTTTTTGAATGCTATGGTCGATCGAATTCTCTTCAAAGGATCATACTTTGAGAATTTTAAGAGACCTCTTGACCGCTACATATCGGGGATCAGAGAAGAAGGATATAACGAATTGGCCGATTCAATTGACGCTTATTTGGCCGACTTCAAACAACATGCTGAACTTCTGAAGGATCTCCGCACCAAAGGCGTACCCTCCTATGTTGCTTCTCAAATGGACTCGAGGTTACAGGCGTGGCGTGATTCTTAGAAATCAGCTGAATCTGAGCTTCAAATATTAAAAGCTCGTATTCAACAGATCAGGATGAGCCTTGCCAAGAAAACACAGACCAAGATCGATCTGCACCGGGCTCTAGAGTCAAGTCAAGCTGAAATAACCCGCTTGAACGAAAAACTGGCAAAGGCCGAGGATGCTTATGAGATTTTAGAGTCTGATTTGGCAGAAGTGAAACAAGTTGAAGCGAACATCTTCCAACAACTGGAGCTTCAAGACAAAATACTTGCTGACAAGGAACAAGAGGCTGTCAAACTTCAAAGTGTTGACGAAGAAGATTTTAAAGCTAACTTGATATCTGAACTTGAACAGGCTTATACGACAGACTTTCCAAACTTGAGGATCAAATTCGTCGTTATAAGCTGTTGTAATTTGGGAACTTGTAATTCTGCTTGAATATTTTTTTATGAATATATTGAATTCTCCTTTTTACTTATTAAAATTTTTTATTATGATTACTCATTCTTGTTTTAGAATAAATAACCACAATACTCATAGGATTTTTGGCAAACCCCCAGCCCTCAACGGATTTGATGTGCCTTTACCGACTACTGTTTGAGTCGGGCTAGTATGTGAATTATCTAAATCCGTTTTACATATAACGTTAGGCTAAAAGAATTAAACTCTCTTAGACTTTAAACTACAATATTGAATATGTAGGCTACATGTGTCAGATGTAGGCTTATCTCTAATAAGCGATAGAGATAACATCCCCATGCGTGAACGACATGGATTTTGAAATGTAAGTAGGTTATATTTCCTAGGTAGGAAAATGAACCCAGGATTAGAAAGAAAGAATTGGATATTCTATCTCTCAATCTCTTGTTTGTTGGTAGAGATGAACCTAAAATTGGAGAGGAAGAATTTTATATTCTATCTCCTGGTCTCTTGTTTGTTGGTAGAGATGAACCCAAAATCGGAGAGGAAGAATTTTATATTCTATCTCCTGGTCTCTTGTTTGTTGGTAGAGATGAACCCAAAATCGGAGAAAAAGAATTTTATATTCTATCTCCTGATGCAAAAGAAATTCAAAGTGTGATCTCCACTTAGAGAATCTGGACTGGTTCGAATAATCTTAATTGTCATAAGGTTTGATTATTCAACTTGAAGGTGGACCTCTCGTTCGTAGAATGAATCGAGAGGAGATTTTGGTTGTGGTCCTAACTGTAGTAAGGTTTGACCAAGTGGGGGTTGAGACAATTTTACCTTTAATAGGCTAAATTGTTCAAATAGAATTGAGGTCCTTTCGTTTATCAAAAAGGAATCTCAGTTTTGAAGATGAGCCTCTCATTCATGAAAGGAATCGAGAGAGGATTTTAGCTTTGGTCCTAACTGTAGGAATGTTTGACCAAATGAGAAATAGGATCGTAGTACGAGTAATGATGAAAATGTTGACTTGTACCCGTCACTCAATGGGATTTTTTGATATCAAACAAAAGGATTTGACATAAAAGGATTCGTCGATCGCTACAGGTCAACAAATCAAACTTTTTGAATATTGTATCATAACTTCAACATTGGGAGTGTTAATAAACATAGATACGACGGGAGTTTAAAGGTTTTTAATCTATGTTGGATTTTGGTGGATCCACTGTCGATTAATTCGATCAGGGAGGGATTTTATGGTGTGGGGCTACGAATCATCAAGTTTCCTCCACAATCGCATTTTTGGGGATTTTGTGAGGAAAGACCAACTGTATTTTATCGTTGAATCTCGTCTCAACAAAAAAAAAGCTTGGAAAGTCATAATGGAAAGTTCTCAATTACCTTTGAAGTAATTAGATAATCCACAGTAAAAGAATCTTAATCATTTTCATAATAATTAAGAATGGATTATTCAAATGATCGGTTTCTATTTTGAACAATCAACTGATCTCGAGTTATCCTCAAAATATCCTACGTAGGATTCTCTAGGAACTTCCCATTTTACATAGGTTATCCTGAACATACTACGGATAGTACTTCTTTAGGAACTTTTCATTTATCGGCATCATTAATTTGTTGCCCTCTTGGGTGATCAGGCGATATGCACCGTTTGAATAGACTGTTTCTATTACAAACGGTCCTTCCCATTTGGGTTGGAATTTTCCTTTCTTCTTGGAATTAAGGATCATGGGTCTCTGGACGGCAAGAACCAGATCTCCTTTTTTAAAGCTCCGTTGTCGGACCTTTTTATCGAAAGCCCGAGAAATCCTAGCCTGATAAAACTTGATTTGTTGCTGAGCTTCCAAGTGCTTTTCATCTAACATCTCTAATTCCTCGAGATGTTTCTGGTGATGTTCTTCCGTTATCATTCCCGTTGTGAGAGTGATGCGGAGAGAGGGAATTTGTATTTCTAAAGGCAGGACAGCTTCGTATCCATATGTTAAGGAGTATGGGGTTGCTCCAATTGGTGTGCAGATAGTTGTACGATAAGCCCATAGAGCTTCACTGAGTTTGTCATCCCAATCCCGCTTATTGACTTTCACAAGTTTTGCCAAAATCTTGATAATAGTCTTGTTAAAAGTTTCGGCTAATCCGTTAGCTGTGAGATTATAAGCAGTCGATAAAACTTCCTTAATTCCGAATTTATCGTAAAATTTGATAAATACATTGCTGACGAATTGAGGGCCGTTGTCATGCACTATCCATCTCGGGACACCATACCGATATATGATGTGGTGTTTAATAAATTTGATAACATCACTCGTCTTTACTTCTTTAAGTGGAACTGCTTCTGCCCATTTCAAGAAGTAATCGGTGATTGCCAGAATAAAATGGTCACATTTAACCGAAGGCGAGAAAATAGGACCTACAATATCCATTCCCCAAGTTTCAAATGGCCACGACATCGTTAACGGGTGCAAATGCTCCGGAGGCTGGTGCATATAATTTACATGTATTTGACACACCTGGCATCGTCGGGCATAATCTACTGCGTCTTTTACCATGGTAGGCCAATAGTATCCTATTATTCTAAGTCGATTGCAGAGTTTGGGGCCGGGCTGGTGTGCGTCACATGTACCGTCGTGCGCTTCTTTGAGTGTTCCTTCCACTTCTCTATTAGATAAACAACGGAGTAATAAACCGTCATATGATCATCGATACAATGTTTGTGTCGTAGTGTTATAATAAAATCTTAGTGCTCTGCGCCAAACCGAATCCCTTTCTTTTACATCTTCAGGTAAAATACCGTGTAAGACATAATCAATGATAGAAAAACGCCAATCTCGAACTTCGGGTTTAACTCTCGTTGAGTGTGCTTCTTTGGCAATCGAATCGTAGATTGGAACAATAAGCTGGTGAGTTCTCACCGTAATTAATTGTTCTGCTTCGGGAGGCTGAGCCAAAGATACCGACAATGCTGCCAATGCGTCTACATATGCATTTTGGAGATGTGGAACGTACTCGATGAAAATTTTTTCAAACGAGTTTGCTATCTCGATGGCTACCTGGTGGTATGGAACTAGATGTTGATTTCTGACTTCATACTCTCCTCGTATCTGATTAACTACCAATTGAGAATCACCAAAAGCTTCAAGGTCATACTCTCCTCGTATCTGATTAACTACCAATTGAGAATCACCAAAAGCTTCAAGGTATTCGACCCCCAGCTCTTTGGCAAAATTAAGTCCAATTATTAATGCATTGTACTCGGCCACGTTATTAGAGCATGGTTCGGTCAACGAGTGGCTCTAGGTAAGACATGTTTTTCCGGGGAAACTAAAAAGACCCCCACTCCTGAGGAAATTTTAGAACATCCGGGTACGCTCGCCATATTGGTTGCTCGGGAAGCTCCATCGAAGTATAATTGCCACACTGGTTGATGTGATGTGGTATTAACTTCGTGAGTTTCATCCGGCAAATCGTCGTACAACTCGGTTATATCTTTTGTAGGGTTTATCGCCAAAAGATGGCAAATAGCTTATCCTTTAACTGATTTTTGCTGCTTGAAATGCAAATCATATTGTGATAAGAGTAAGGCCCACCTGACTAAACGCCAATTCATAGAGGCCGGTTGGGTCATGAATACTCAAATTGGGTTTACGTTGGAAATGACATAAATTGTCTGTCTAACTAAATAATGTTGCTTTTTTGGATTGCGAATACCAGGGCGAGACATTCTTTCTCGATCATCGGATAACGAGATTCGGCTCCTACCAATGTATGACTTAGATAATACACAGCTTGTTCGTGATCGTTATCGTCGTCTTGTGCAAGCAATGCACTTAACGAATGACTTGTCGCTTTGACGTAAATCAAAAATGATCTGCCCGATTTCGCTGCAACAAGAATAGGTGGATTCGCTAGATATATTTTAATATCCTCAAATGCCTTTTGACATGCTTCATCCCAAATGAACGACATGCCTTTCTTCGTGAGTTTAGAGAACGGTTGACATTTTTCGGACAGGTTCGATATAAACCGACGGATATATTCCAATCGACCTTGCAGCCCTCTGAGTTCTTTAAGATTTCTCGGAGGTTGTAATTCATGTATCGCCTTCACCTTATCAGGATCGATATGAATGCCTTTTGTAGTGACGACGAACCCAAAAAATTTACCGCTGGACATTCTAAGGAAGGATTTAGTTGGGTTCATCTTTAACTTATGAGTCCTCATAAGATCGAACATCGTCTTCAAATCGTTAATGTGGTTGTTTTTATAATGGATTTTAACAATCAGGTCATCAACGTAGCATTCAACGGTCTTCCGAAGGTGCTCTTGAAAGATCTTCGTCATTGCTCGTTGGTATGTGACGCCGGCATTCTTCAAACTGAAAGGCATAACAGTGTAACAGAAGACACCAAGGGGTGTTCTGAATGCAGTATACTTTTCATCGTCTGGGTGCATCTTGATATGATTATATCCAGAAAATCCATCTATAAATAACATTCTCTCGAACCCGCATGTGTTGTCAATAATGACATCTGTAATTGGCAAAGGAAAGTCATCTTTAGGGCAGACTGTATTTAGATCTCTAAAGTCAATACAGATTCTGATCTTTCCGTTCTTTTTAAGGACTGGAACAATATTGGCCAACCAATCAGGATGTTGTTCCTCTCTGATAAAGCCTGAATCAATCAGTTTTTTAACTTCAGCTTCTATTGCCTCCATAATTTACGGACGAAACCGTCTTTGTTGTTGCTTGACAGGTTTAACATCCGGTTTAATGTTAAGGCTATGCATTGCCACATTTGGGTCAAGCCCCGGCATATCTTCGTAATTCCAAGCGAAAACATCGATATACTCTTTAATAAGGGCGATCAGTTCTTCTTTCTCATCCGGTGGAAGATCGCCGCTAATAAATATTGGTTTCGGATTAATTTCGTCACCCATATTAACTTGGACTACTCTATCCTCAGTAGGGGGTTCTCTTTGTTCAAAGCGATCACCGTATTGAACATTCATGTAATGTACCTAGGGATCTTCCCAAGTGGATAATTGATCATCTTCTTCTGTAGTAGAAGGATCGACTACGGTCATGTTCGACATTAATCTTTTGAACGTTTCTCCGATACTAGTGTCAGAATCCTAAATTGAAGTATCAGATGAATACTCACTTCTATTTGTTAGCTGGTTAATGATTTGCCAGCAATATTCATCATCAGATGATGAAACGTAACCCAAACCCCTTCTATGGCTATAATAATTATCAGGTTTTCCTTTTGGTACATAGGTAGGACGGGGTGGAACCCTGGCACCTTGACCAAAACAAAGACCTTCACCGAGCGAGAGGTCATATCCTTGCTTTCTTATGTAGTCATTTGCTTATGAACTATACCTAGAGAAATACCGTCCGGGTCCTTCGTCATCTGAATTGGTGTCCAAAAAGAGATCAGGAGTTGGGGATGATTCCCCTTTTCCGAAAATTATTTCTTTTTCACCCCCTGTCTTCGCAGGTAGGATCATAGTTGTTCCGAATGAGTTTTGGATGTATTTTGTTGCCGTACAAGACCAACGAAGTGGCATGTGTAGACTAGGCTTGTCATACAATTCTTGCATTATATTATCGAGACAATGCGAGTACTCTAAATCGTCCTTTATTATTTCATCGGCAAGTTGCCAGCTACAACTTTCATCCGACGATTCATCACCGTCAAGATCGATTACAAGAGGTTCAATGTTATTTAGTACAAGACCTTCACTATAATCGAGCCCAGCTTCGGTATCAGCTTCTTCTCCGCTGTCCGTACCATGGGCCGATGGTTTAGTATCGGATTTAGCACCATAAAGAAGGGAGTCAGTAAAATAATTTTCTAACCCCTTAAATGGTTGCTTATCCGCGACCATTGTCTTAACCTCGTTGTTAGTGTTAACATATTTCAGACACTGATGGAGGATGGAGGGAACTATAAGATTACTGTGGATCCATGAGCGACCCAATAGCAAGTTATAAGAAGTCTCCGCATCGATCACATAACAAGTGACCTCTGACTTCAAGTCTCCGAGTTGACACTTCACCCGGATTTTTTCCAATGGCCTGGATCCACTAGTATTGAATCCGTAAATAATGGTTCCTGTGGAGGCTAGCTTATTGGCAGAAATTCTGAGATGGTACATCAACCGAAGTGGCATGATGCTGACAGTGGAACCCATATCAACCTGAATCCAGTTGACAACGCTTGAGCCAATATATCCAGTAAAGTATAAAGGCCTATCATGTTTTGAATTCTTAACTTGCATATCTTCTTTGGTGAAAGCAATGCAAGGGAATTTTGTGACTGCTAAGTTACAGTGTTGAATCGACGACTCTGGCTCTTCGGGGGTTGGCTTAATCTGAGTGAGAAACACCTCAGAATCGGCCAAGGCTTCTTGTAAAGCTTCTCTGGTATCTTTCGAGAGGCGCAATAACTTGTATAATGTAATCCTTGCTCAGATATTAGCTAACTGAGCCATGACGTCGAAACGATACGGAGCATTCGAGCTTTCCGGTTTATCTCGTCCAATCGGTCGACTGAAACGAGACTACCTCGGAACTTGAACCTCTTTATGTTGGGGTTCTTTCTCCTTTTGTTTAGCTGGTTGTTAAGGTTTTCCAGCAGCTATAGGAGGAGTTGCAACTACCCCTAGCTCTGCAAGGGTTTTAGAAGGCATGGCTTTTACTACCCCCTGTTCAGCTAGTTGCTCAGATGCACTTGGGTAATTAAAACGATATTCATTTCCACTCCTTGTAGCAAAAGATTCTTTCTCCTCCTCAGAAAGCGGTAGAGCTAAAATTTCTTCATCATTTTTCTCAGGGATCGCCGAAGCTCCGAAACAAGACTTCCCCTTCCCTTTGCTTTTCAGTTTCTTCTTAGACGCGGATGTCGTCCATTGTTCATCTTCAAGTAGATCAGGATGAACCCAGAGGATTTCGCCATTTGGAGTTGTATGTAACACAAGTTCTTTTTGGCGCTATCCGTGAGGATTATCGTTGATGGTTTGTATTTTAACCTTTGATACCGGTTCGGCTTGGAACCAGGATAAAGGAACTGAACCAAAGCTAATAGATACCGTATTTACACCTACTTTCTTCTCTTTTAGTTTCGGCGTCACGATACCAACGTCGATCAAAGTTTGTATTTTGTCTTTTAAGACGTAACATGCCTTGGTAGGATGGTGGACCCTTCTGTGGTATGCATAATATTTCGGGTCGTTAGTCTTCCTCGCTTCTTCTTGGTTTGTGACCGGTGAAAGTTTGATCTTGTTGTTGTCCAAAAGATACTTGAAGATGACTGGTACTTCATCATCTTTAAAAGAGTATTCTTTCGGGAATCTGGGTTCTTAAGCTTTGGGCTGCCTCGGTGGCTGCTGATTCTGAGGTTGTGCAAGTTGGAACGATGATTGTTGAGGTTGTTGATGGGGTTATTGTGACATTTGATGAGCATCCACAGTAGTCATGGACCCCCTCCCTTTACCTCGAGGGTTAAAATTCTGTTTTTGAGGATTAGTTGGTGGCTGACCCCTTTCAAGCTTCTTCCTCTTGAGGAAATGTTAGGCTTGTTCTCCTCTCATTTTTAATTCTTTCCATGTTTTAGAAGGCACAACCCCCATGACTTCTAGCACGTCTAAAGACAAGTTATTATGACATGTCTGAAGAATCTAAAGAATGAACTCCTCCGTGAGTGGATCCCGACAGTTCACTGCCTTGTTCCGGAATCGCTTGACAAAAACATCAACTGACTCCCCATCTTTCTGCTTCTCGTCCAGCAAAGTGCCAATAGAGACCTCCATATCATCGTCAAAGAAATTGGTAAGAAATAATCCTTCTACATCTTCCCAGGTATTGATACTCCAAGGCTTAAGACGTCGGTACCAATCGAAGGCAGGTCCACAAAGGGTCCCTACGAATGACCGGACCATTAAAGCTTCGTTTCCGGATATTACGCCGAGATGAGACTTGAAATAAATCAAGTGTTGAGTAGGTGAACCCCTGCCATGAAAAGGAGTAAAGTTAATTAAACTAAAGTTTGGGGGATAAGGAATCAGATCCCACTCCCTTGGGTACGGATATGGGATGCCCGTCTTCTTCACTTCCTGGGCTGTCATCAGAGTATTGACTTTGCTTTCAAGATCTTCCATCTTCTTGTCCTCTTCCTCACTCTTCTTTAAATAGATTTGAGAAGGTTGAGTAGATGACTTAGCCGGACCGCTTCCCGAATTGTCTTTATCAGAAGGAGGATCAGCGAAGATGGTTTCTTCCTCTTCATGGTCATCACGCCGGTTAGATTCAGCTTTTTGACTCGATTTTGGCTGTTGTTGTTGAGCCTGCAAATCTCTTATCTGTTGCATCATCAACTCCATCTCAGTCTTGATCTCAGCCCTGATTTCTTCGCGCTGCTTAGCTAATGCTTCCTGCAATATCTGGGCTAGTTGATCCGGTGTAATTGCAAATGATTCTCTAACTTGTCCAACACTAGATATAGTATCATCCGAGGCAACCGCAAAAAGTGTGTCTGATAGTTCTTCATCTGAAGATAACACTTCATGCATTTTCCTATAATCCCGACGTCGGTTGACCCTTCGTTGTAGTCGTGACATTCTTTGGGAAAGACCCTGCTCAACTCTCCCTCCCGGAGAGAAATCAGGATCCGGGTTAACCGAATGTTGCTTTCCTCTACCGGTCATATTAATAGTGACCTCTAGGAATTCATCTTTTCGAATTGTGGGTTTCTTTTTGTTGAAATGCCTCATTTTGGGATTTGA
Organism: Asparagus officinalis; assembly: GCF_001876935.1. NCBI lineage: Eukaryota > Viridiplantae > Streptophyta > Magnoliopsida > Asparagales > Asparagaceae > Asparagus > Asparagus officinalis. The sequence continues at coordinate 33,593,044 of NC_033799.1, read as the reverse complement.
TGTTTCAACGGAAAGTCTTTGAAATATTGAGACTCTTGTCGGTTTAGTTTTGGAACAACTGCATTCTGTCAGTACTGCCTTAATGAGCCTTTCACACGCGCAATGAGACTCCGTTTCTTGAGCAACCCTTTTTCGTGATTTATTAGTTTGATAGTACAGCTCGTCATTACTATGAGTTGAGCAACCTATCTTCTGCCTTTGAGCCTTGTTAACATGCACATGACGACTTATCATCGTATCTAAGCGATCCAAGGTTATGTGTTTACCTCTCACTGCCTGTGAGTGTAGAGTATTTATAGGCCCTAAACGAGAGTGAATTGGTATTTTCTCGTTTTGGGGTTTGTTTTGTTCTAATCAAGGGATACTTACGACCCCCAGTATAAGAAACTATTAAGGGTTATTCGCTATTTTCGAGTATTCTTTGAACGGAGCTTTGCCTCGATCATCAGGTGACAAACTGAGGAGATCTGCTGTTGTAATCTTGAATTTCGATAGGTCTAGGCTAACCAGGGTTTCACTGGTGATACTGCAGATGTGGACGCAATAGACGGACCCAGAATGGATGTTGATGGTGTTGAAAGAGACATCTTAGAAGCTTTTCTCTGGCCGAGACAGCTATCATTGCCTTGGGTATGTCCGAGACAGTTGAAAGATTTATCCCGGTGACCTGATTTTTTTGCAAGTTTAGACTTCGGGATCCAAACTTTATGATTCTTTGGTGGCTCTTCAGACACCATTTCTTTCTTTCCCTCTTGCGTCCGTTGACGAAGGGCACGAGTGCGAGCAGCATTTGCCCGACGCTTTTGTATACGCTCTTTGAGGGTCGAACGAGCCCTCTTGACGAGAGTCCATTCTTCCTTTGTGAGCTGTGTAGAAATATGATTAATTTGCCATTGAGGTAACTGAATCACTTTATGCTTCCTCGACTCTAGGTTCGCGTAGTAGCGAACCCTGTCGGTTTGTTCTAAGGCCTTGGCTAATTGACGAGCAAGGCACTGACGTTGTCTCTGACGAGCCCTCTTCGTCAATGCCGGTGAGTTTTGGTTCAAAGACCCCTGAACTGGTGAAGGGTCATTTGGAACAGATATGGAGCAAGTAGCATCCTTAGCCATAATCGGGCAAGCATTTTCACTCGTAGTCTTCATCGGAGTTGAAGACTGGAAAATCTTTTTGGAAGATGAGATCTTCCTGCACTTACGAGGCGAGGAAGATTTTGTGGATGAGGATGATAGATACTCCTCAAATTTTTCCTGATCAAACTCATATTCGATCTCTTCATTGATCACAATCTTGATCGGCTACGACACGACGGTCTCGGCAGCGAGACCGTTGGCTCCCACTGTGGTTGCCAGTTTGTTTTCATCAAAAGTTGATTTTGTTGTTGAACTCATTATATCTTCAGTCGATTATAACAAATTCCAAAGAAATAGCCTTTTTATAAGACTTCCTTTACACAACGAAATGAAAATTATAACTTTTTAGAAAATAACACAAAAATCGTTTATCGATTTCTGTTTTGCGGGACTTTGCCTGTGCCGGGAGTGCTTTGGCTCATGGACCACCGATTCACAGATCGTGAGGGTCTTTGGTATTCTTCCTTCTTTTAGAAGCAAGAATGAAAATCAGTGAATATCTTATCAAAGTAAGATGAACACTCTTCTTAAGATTAAGTCAAAGCTCAAATCTAAAGGTATCACACAAATAATTCAAGTCTGCTGCTTTATCTGCTCTCTACTCTCAGATCTCTATAAATAACGGCCCTAGGGGGTATTTATAGCCTCTAGGAGAAGTTCAACTGAAAATACAGTGTTGTGAAGAAATCGTGCCTGCGAGACAGTGTTGTCTGTCTCGGCGGTCGAGACAGTGTTTGTTGTCTCGGACTTCCTATATGAATTCTCATAATAAGAATGTTTATATTGAATCCTATATGAATGATGTTTGTTATTCTAAAGATTATTTGTATACTAACAAATAGAAACCAAATTCCAAATGGGTTTGGATTTCCAAAGGCTAATCCTTTCGGACCCAAATAAAAGAAGGTACCACAAGAAAATTGTTTATATTTCAGGTACTCAAAAGGGGGAAGGATACAAGATATGCCTATATTTTTTTGCTAATGACAAAGGGGGAGTTATATAGAAAAATTATTATTTTTACTAATACTTTGATGCATGGGGATTAAAAGAGTTTAACTAATGATTTGATGCAGAGGGAGTAAAATATTTTTTAAACACAATTTATTTGTCATCATCAAAAAAGGGGAGAATGTTGGATATCTTGACCCCAAGATATGTTTGTTTTGATGATAACAAATATTATATGTTGTGTGTATTTTGTGCTAACATATGTTTTGCAGTATTCGAGCAAAATCAACAATGATATTCAAAGAGATATTCAAGACACAAGGCAATATAAGGCAATTGAAGTTGATACAAGGCTAATTGGAGATGAAAGAAATCAAGATGTTTCAATGATATAATTGTATTATGGGTTTTCTTTCTTTGGGTAGAATCTTTGTTAAAAGCCTTGATCACTCACAACACATACACGTACATAGTATTTAGAACACACTAACACATGCTTAGTGTGTGGTTAACTATAGAAATCCTCTAAGTTAACCATTAGAGTTTATAGATATAGAATGTGTCTCAAAACATATTAAATATCTCATATCTTAGTATCATAAGTCGACTAATACCCTTAGTAGTCGACTATAAAAGCCTTAGTCAAAGTTACATAAACTTCATATTTACAGATTAGTCAGCTACTATGCTTAATAGTCGACTACTCATTCTCAATTCAACTTACAAAAACTTAAATTTTACAGATTAGTCGACTAATGCCTTTAGTAGTCGACTACTAACATGTTTCTTGACTTCATAGAGTTTAAATAGACTCAGTGTAGTCGACTACTAAGCCTTGTAGTCGACTACAAAGACAGTTTTTCTAATTGTTCTGAATTTGAATTAGTGATCATTTATAGCCGTTTGCAAATGTTAATTTGGTTTAAAATTTGAATATTTCTAAGGCTATAAATAGGTCAGAACACTAGAATTTGATGAGTGACATTAGTACATACAAGATTCGAATTTTGATCAAATTCATTCTCTCTTGATACAAATTCTCATTCAAATTGTCAAGAAAAGAAAATTCTGAGATTGCCTTTGTTCTCCATCATTACTAGAAATTGCTTAGGTAATTTTTCGGAGAGCTTAAATTCCTAAGCCACTGCTGCACTTCACATTTACATCAAGGCTTATAGGGATTTGTACATTTCTTTAAAGAAGGTTTCTCTCGGATTTGAAAGAAGATCTCTTGGTGTAGAGATTGGTTGCAATTGACATGGTCTTGTAAATTGGTTAGGTTTGATCTTGTGGTTTTCAAGGTCAGGTTAGTTTGTGGATTTACGAATCAAGGAAAGAAAAATCTCAAGCAGGATTAGCTTGGGACTGGATGTAGGTCTGGATGACCGAACCATGATAAATCCTTGTGTTTACGTTTGTCTTTTTTTCTGTGATTTGTGGTGTTATTCATTCTCTTTATAGTTAGTAACTTTTCTGATTAAAGATTATAAACACTATTAATTTCTGCTTTCTAGTGTTTGTGTTGCCTTAGGTTAGCGATCGTACAAGTTCCTTGCCGAATATAGGTCTTTACCGTACATCTGTACAGGAGTCTGAGGAGATCAAGAGGCAAGTTCAGGAGCTTCTAAAGATGGAAGTGATAGTGCCGAGTTGTTCGTCTTGTGGGTCGCTAGTGTTATTGGTGCCTAAGAAGGATGGAGGCTGGCGCATGTGCGTGGTTTACCGGGCGCTCGACAAAATAACGGTCGAGAATCGTTACCCACTACCACGAATCGATGATCTCATGGACCAGTTGGAAGGAGCGAGGTTCTTCAGAAAATTGGATCTTAAGTCTAGGTACTATCAGGTGAGGATTCGGGAGGATGACACTTGGAAGACTGTGTTCAAGACCAAGAAGAGCCTGTTCGAGTGGTTGGTAATGTCGTTCAGGTTATGCAACACTCTAGCGACCTTTATGAGGATCATGAATGGTTTGCTACGACCTTTCATAGAGGATTTTGTGATAGTTTACCTCGATGATATCTTGGTGTACAACAGGACCTGGGAGGAGCATCTAGTTCATGTTGAGGAGGTGTTTGAAGTGTTGCGGGACGGTCAGCTGAAACTCAACGGGAAGAAGTGCGAATTTGGGAAGATGAGTTAGTATATCTCGACTTCATTGTGGGAAAAGGCCAACGGAGGTTAGATCCAAGTAAGGTGGCGGTGATCACAAAGTGGCCGATGCCTAAGAATGTAACGGAGGTGAGAAGCTTCATGGGGGCTTGCTAGTATTTGCACAAGTTTATTGGACACTTTTCTACTTATGCGACACCTTTACATGGCCTTACTAAGGTGAAGGTTAAGTTCGACTGGGGACGGACACATGAGAAGGCTTTTCAGTTACTGAAGAGGAAAATCTCGGAGGCACCGGTGTTAGCATTATCTAATTTGCAGAGGACCTTTGAGGTAGAGACCAACGCTTCTAGCTATGCTATGGGCGCTGTGTTGATACGGGATAGGAAGTCAGTGGAGTACCATTCTGAGATGTTTACGGATGCTATTCAGAACTATCCTGCTCACGATAAGGAGTTTTATGTGCTTTATCAGGCAATCAGGCATTGGAGGGTGTATTCGATAGGTAAGGAGGCGGTTGTGCACTCGGATCACAAGCTATTAGAGTTTCTACATGCCCAGACGAAGCTACAACAGGCATGACACATGAAGTGGATGTCCTATTTGATGGCATTCAACAACGTCATTAGGTACAAGAAGGGAGCGACTAACAAGTTATTTGATGGAGTTCAACATCGTCATTAGGTACAAGAAGGGGGTGACTAACAAGTTGGTCGATATACTATCTCGACCGCTAGTGAGATCTTTGTTGGTGGCGACGCGTATTCAGCCCTTGGTTCCTTTGGAGTACGTACAGATGTACACATCCAACAAAAATTTTGGCAGTGTGTTCGAGCAGGTGAAGGCTGGTCGAAGGGGGGAGTATGAGTTCGGAGCAGATGGTGTGTTATATCGTGGGACATCACTTTGCATTCTGGAGGATGGTGATAGGTTACAGTGGATTAGAGAGGCACATACATCACGTGTGCAAGGTCATTTTGGAATTCAGAAGATGCTTCTCAATCTACGACGCCATGTCTTTTGGCCAAAGATGTTAGAGGATGTTACTAAGAATGTTGGAGGGTGTAAGCTATGTTGCATTTCAAAGCCTTCTAACAGAAAGAGGGGATTGTATCTACTATTTCCAGTGCCTTCGAGACCATGGGAGAGTATTTCTATGGATTTCTTAGGAGGGTTGCTAACGACCAAGCGCGGGCATGATTACTTGTTCGTTGTGGCGGATCAGTTTAGTTAGATGGTGATATTGATTCCTTGTAAGAAGATGGGATGGGAACGGGTGCAGCATAATTGTTATTTGAACATGTGTGGAAGCACTTTGGTTTGCCGAGTTTGATTATTTCAGATCGAGATAGTAGGATTCTCAGATACTTTTAGGGTTCTTTGTGGAATTTGATGGACACCAGATTGAAGAAGAGCACGACCTTTCATCCACAAACAGACAGGCAAATAGAAGTAGTCAACTAGACTATGGTTCATATGTTACAGGGGTATAATTCCAAATATCCCAAGACTTGGGATGAGAGTTTACCATATTTTCAGTTTGTGTTCAACCGGGCTATTCATGGATCTTCGGAAAAGTTACCGTTTGAGACGTGTTATGGGTTTTTACCTTCAAGTCCGTTCGACTTAGTATTTTCTAGTGAAGCTATGGCCGACGACAAAGAAGAGAGTGAAAGACAACGGGCTCACGATTCTAGAGAAGATTACGCAGATTCACGCTACGGTTGAAGCTCGGTTGAAGAAGTCATAAGCGAAGTACAAGGTGAAACATGATTAACATCGAGTTCCTTGTAATTTCAGCAATGGTGACATGGTGTGGCTAAAGTTAAGTAAGGAACGGCTAAAGGGAGAAGGAAAGAAGTTGAAATCTATGCGATATGGTCTGTTTCGGATTCTCGAGTAGATCGGTGACAACGCCTTCAAGCTGGATTTGCCACCTTACTTAGGCATGTATTCGGTGATCAATGCCGAGTACTTGAAGTTGTTAGAACCCCCATTGTTGGACGATGAGGGTGATGACAAGGAGATCTTTCCGCATGTTGAAGACTTGTGGTTTGATAGAGAAGAGCTGCTGAAGGAGGATTGCATTTTGGAGCGAAAGATGACTACGACTAGACGGGGGATGAAGGAGTCATTTCTAGTTGGACGTCAAGGTCAGGTTCCTAGCAAGGCCAAGTGGTTCAACAAAGAGGGAGGATCTAGTGAGTTTCCTCAGCTGAAGTTCTAACTTGAACGAGACTTCAAGTTCCTAAAGGGGGAGCCATGATACGGGTGTATCTTCTCTCTGCTTCGAGAGCTTAGCAATCCTCATGGGAGCTTGAGGATAGATGATTCTTATGGTAGCTTGAGAATAGAACGTGGGCAGAGCCGTTGTTGGCAGTGAAAACGATCAAAATCAGGAAAACAGAGAAAATCAAAAACTAGAGAAGCAGACTCTGGCCGGTTGACCTAAGGGTTGATACTGGTCGATCGACTAGGTCATATCGGTCGACCGACCGACCAATTTTGATCGACCGATCTCGGATACGAGAACAGGGTAGAAAACCATGTCTCTGGACGGTCGATCAACAGAGGCATGTCGGTCGACCGACGGGGTTTCCTGGGCGTTCCTAGACTCTTGTTTGACGCGTATTCCAAGTTGAGTTGGGCTTGGTTATTTATGATTTTGTCATCCACATTGTTTGACATATAAATAGGGATTGTTTAGGATTTCTAAAGAGGAGATTTGATTAAAAAGAGAATAAAGAGGTTCTTCTTTATTCTAGTGAGATTGCGAGGGAGAGATTTTGTAATCTTTTATTCTTCATAATCTAGAGAATATGAGTCCTTCTTTTGATAATTCCGCGATCAAAGGTGCTTGCACGACAACTCGTATCATCTTTCTTCTGCTTTGCTTCTCAGTAAAGAGTTTAGCCATAGTAACGTCAGATTGCTCCTCGTAGAATTGAGAAAGGAACTTGGATTCTAAATCTACTCATGATCTGATTGAGCCTTCGGGCAAGTTTTGGAACCAATCAAAGGCTACCCACTGGATGGTGCAATGAACAGACGTGCCTTAATGGCATTATTGCCAACTACATTTCCAGTTTGCTTATGGAAGTAATAGATGTGTTAGTTCGAGGAGCCTTTGCCATCGAAAGTATGTAACATTGGCGGCTTAAATTTCATCAGATAGGGAATCATGTCCCACTCGACGGGGTAAGATCGGGTAATTCTATCCTTCTTGAGCGCAGTTCGTTAAGACAGGACAGTGAGCTGCTTCTGAATATCGTCCATGGCTTTTCCTTCCTTATTTAGCTTCGAAGATTGCTTCTGATCTTGCATGTTCAGAATCTGCATCGTCTTGATGATCTTGATCTTCTTCTGGGGGATCTTCGCCAATTTAACTCTTCCCTTTAGAAGAACTTGGTTGAGGTTGAGATGCCAATAAGAGTTGTTTAACCATCTCTTCTAGATGTTCGATATGCTCATATGAGTCCTTCTTTTGAGCTGCCATTTGAGCAAGAATATCTTCCCGATCTATCATACCAACCTCCCACCTTCGTTCTTGACTTGAACTAGGGGTTATATTTGATGCTATGGTAGAGTTGGTGTCACTAGAGGTAGGTTGGTTCACCTAAGATGAAGTTTGTTATGTTCGCATTGGGACGAAAGAGTAGTCGCTCTTCTTCTTAACCTGGTGTTGCGATACACACCATCAGCTCCTAGTAGTATGGATCCAATGACAGGAGAATACACTCGATCGGGTGAGCAATTTGTGCTTTCTTCCTCATCTTTGGAAGTCACACTTATCATGTTGATAGTGAATACTCGTGCTCTGCTCCTTTGAGCATGTCGTCGTCGTTGAATCACTCTCTCTCTGTTCTAACTCATATTGGGGTTTAAAATTAGGCAAAAAGAAAATGGGGATTTGAATTAATGATGATTCATCACTATCTCTCTGTTCTAACTCATATCCTCCTTCATATGTTGTAAAAAAATTAGGCCAATTCTGTTTAGATGGACATGTACCTCTTAAGCTTGACCCATGCTTTGCATTTGATGCATGCTCTGCATTTGATGCCTCTTCAACTGCATTGAATGCCTCCTCAGCATTGGAAGATGGATGTTGCACTGCTCTAGGGGCCATTGCATTTGCCCTAAATTACAAAGGAGGGCCATGACTATTATTTGCTATTCTTGCACCAGCACTCACAGCAATTCTACCCACTGATGCATCCTTAAATTCTTGTTGGACCTTCTTATTGCATATAGCTGCTCATCTTCACTGTTTAATGTTTTTTCTACTTCACTGTCAATAGCTTCCATGGAGTCCTCACTCTTGTTCCTCATGTGCTGCATCATGGCAAATAAACCCTTCTGCTTGTAAGTACTTCATCACTTCTTCTGTTTGTATGTGCTCCATCACTTGTGTCTCTGCATTTGTTTGTGCATCAATGTGCGCATCAACATGAGTTTCTACTGTAGCAGAATTGTCACCAACTTGCAGTTCCTCTACATTCTCAGCTGCAGCATGACTAGAAGACAACATATGAAACCCAGATCACGAAATTCACTATGTTTAAAATGACCAAAAACAATTTCAACAACACATAAACCCTAATCATACAACATAGCCCTAAATCTAAAAATTTATTTATGAAATAATTCTCAAAATTCCACCTTTTTAACCATAAAATTTAGATTTCTTATTTATGACTCAATTAAAGCCCTAATTCATGTTTTTCATTTAGTTAAACTCTAATAAAAACAATTTTCAAGCAAACAATGCATGCCATTATTTCAAAAATTGTATTTAGAATCTTATCGTTCACTGTGACATAAACCCTCGATCGTACCACCTATGCTTCTTCGACACTAGGGCTTCACGAGCTTCAGGGGTCTAGGTTAATGAAAGCTTCTACATGTCCATCGTCATCTCTAAATCTCAAGCAATTGCCTGCGTTATCTCTCAGTCATTTAGTGAGAGGGGGAAGTAGGGAAAATTTAGGTGAGCATTTAGTGATGGGTGGTTAATTCCCTCAGTTTCCCTGTTACCCACGTTCAGCTGTAATAACGCCACATAATCATGAAGTGCACTCTCGCGCAATTTTTCACCAGAGATTTTGGTCGGAAGTTAAAAAATGGGCTTACTTGTCTCGTCGTGGCACTTTTAATACCCTATCGACGTTGGAGATGCTTTTAACGCCAATCGATTTTTATGCGAATATGGTAATTTAGCCCTAAAAATTCGAAATGTGATCTACTGCTGACAGAGGTAGGTTCTCTAGTTCAATTAACCTTGAAAGTTAAGTTGTTAATATCTATATCTCTGTCTTCTTGACCTCGCTGGTTTGTATTTGTGCTGTCAAAAGCTGTGTATAACCGATCGTATATTTGTAATACGTAGCCTCATGCTTCAAATCCATTGTTAATTTCCTTTTCATATATCGAACGCTGTGATCGTGGGGGGCCCACCCACGTGCCCGCTGCGGCTTGTCCCTTGTGCGGACGAGTTCTTCGCCTGCCCACGACGTGCTCGAGTGGACAACTCGAGTTTTGTGCGCCGCTTGCCGCTCGCGTTCGCCCCGCCCGCCTTCGTGTGAGCTGCTTTCCCCCCGCGCACGCTTCCTTTTCCCGCCACAAGACCCCGCTAATTTTCTGAGCCCCCCCACCTCTTCTGCTATAAATAGAGGTGGTGGTGGAGGAGTTTTTGTGTGGGAAAATTGTGAGAAAAATCAAGTGGGTTGTGTGAGTTTTCTTTGAGAGAAAAGAAAGAGTGAGTGAGAGAGAACTTGTAAGTTTGGTATTCTCCTCATAGTGAAACCCCCCTCCCGTGGACGTAGGCTAGTTAGCCGAACCACGTAAATCTCGTGTTTGTATTTGTTTTATCTGTGAGTTGTCATAGCTTGTAGGTTCCCTCAATATTCGGTCTTAGAGCTGATGAGAGGAAGAGTGTATATTTCACTTTGATGAAATATATCACTTTTGATTCTTGTTTCCTTTAAGAAATAAGAATTTCATTATCTATTCTCGTTTCCTTTGAGAAACAAGAATATAGAGGTTGACTTGTGCTTTTGTGATAACGAAAGCTAGGGCTATCTCTCAGGTGATATCGTTTCCGCGGCGGTGGGCGTGAATCCGCCCCAACAATTGGTATCAGAGCCCTTATTCAGACCGGAGGTGGTAAAATTTCTGATCTGAGGTGGTGGTTGAATATTGTGTGATAAAACACAATTAATTGTTAAAAATTTCTGAGAGAAGCGGATTATCATAATACAAGCAGAAAAATGACTTCTACAAGTAAAACAAGTAAAGTTGGAAAATACGAGATTGAAAAATTCAATGGGAAAAATGATTTTTCCTATTGGAGGATGCAGATGAAAAATTCGCTGATTTCGCAAAAGTTGCACAAGGTTTTGGCTGGAAGAGAGAAGCACAAAAATATGTCTGATGAGGATTGGGAGGAGCTGGATCTGGAAGCACGGGCGTCGATTATCCTTTGCCTTGAAAGGGATGTAGCTTTCTTGGTGGACGGGGAGGAAACGGCTGCGGGCGTGTGGTTGAAGTTAGAAAGCACATTCATGACGAAGAGTCTAACGAACCGGATCTATTTAAAATCCAAATTATATACTTGCAAGATGGAGGAGGGCTCGTCAATCCGGGAATACATCAACAAGTTCGATAGGATCATATCGGATTTGAAAGACATTGAGGTGACAGTGGAAGACGAGAATCAGGCGCTTCTACTACTGCTATCTCTGCCGAAGTCCTATGAGAACCTGGTGCAAACACTGATGCTTGTGGGTGATACTTTGTCAATGGATGAGACTAGAGCGGCGCTTCTAACGGATGATCTTCGAAAAATTGCAACTAGTGATATGGCCACTGGTGATAACAAAGAACAAGCGCAGGGACTGTTTGCCAGAGGAAGAGGCAATGAGCGAGGAAAAGGCAAGGGAGGAAAGTCTAGATCTAAATCAAGACCTCTTGCGGGACGAGCGTGTTTCAAATGCGGTGAAGTTGGGCATTTCAAGGTCGATTGTCCTAACAAGAGAGTAGGTGGGAAAAAGAACAACAACAAGACTGAAAGACGAGAAGGCAAGGAAGAGGCGAGCTACGCTTCAGAGGATGGGAGCGATAAGGAATGTTATGTCGTCACGGATGGCGAGGATACCTCCGGGAAGTGGATTCTTGATTCTGGTTGCTCTTACCACATGTGTCCAAACAGGAAATGGTTTACTACCTACAGGAGCATCGATGGTGGAACCGTATTGATGGGGAACAACCATGCTTGTAAAACGGTGGGGCTAGGTGATATCAAAATCAAGATGCATGATGGAGTGGTTCGAACTCTGACGGACGTACGACACGTTCCCGGCTTGCGGAAGAATCTCATCTCAGTAGGAGCTTTGGACTCCGGGGGTTGCAAGATTGTAACAGAGAACGGAGTGAAGAGGGTTGTTCGGGGTTCCTTAACAGTGATGAAGGGTGTTCGTCACGGTAATCTATATACTCTCTCGGGTACGACGGTGATGGGAGATGCAGCAGTTGAAGCTGAAGGAAGTGGTGGAGACCAATGTGAGCACACACGGTTATGGCATAGGCGGCTTGGGCACATGTCAGAGAAGGGTCTGGATCTGCTTGGTAAAGAGGGTTTGCTGAAGAATCTGAAGAAGCCTTGCATGGATTTTTGCGAGGACTGTGTGTATGGAAAGGCGCACAGGGTTCAATTTCTGAGGAGCAAGCACAAGAGCAGAGGGATACTAGATTATGTGCACACGGATGTTTGGGGTCCGGCTTCGACAACTTCCAAGGGTGGTTCCAGATATTTTGTCTCATTCATAGATGATCATTCAAGATATGTCTGGGTTTATTTCCTGAAGCATAAGAATGAGGTATTTGAGACATTCAAGAAGTGGAAGGCGATGGTTGAGAACAGGACGTGCAAGAAATTGAAGACGCTGAGATCTGACAACGGTACAGAGTACACAGATGGTGCCTTCAAGGAGTTTTGTGATCAGGAGGGCATTGCTAGACACTGGACAGTTAGATCTACACCACAGCAGAATGGGGTCGCGGAAAGACTGAACCGAACACTGCGGGAGAAAGCAGTGAGTATGCGATCATATGCTGGTTTGGGCAAAGAATGGTGGGCAGAATCGATTGCTACAGCATGCTATATAGTGAATCGATCTCCACATTCGACATTGGACGGTGATACACCCTATAGGGTGTGGTCAGGGGAGCATGCAGATTATGATAGGCTCCGGATTTTCGGATGTACCGCCTACTATCACGTCAACGAGGGAAAGCTTGACGCGAGGGCCAAGAAGGCAATTTTCTTGGGGTATGCAAAGGGCGTAAAAGGCTACCGCCTTTGGTGTACAGAAGATTCGAAGTTCGTTATCAGCAGGGACGTTACCTTTGATGAGAAGTCCATGATTATTAAGGTGCCCAAGGATGATGGTGTTGAGACTGTTGGGACTTCCAAGTCCCAGGTTATTGAGATAGAACCTAAAGACCAACCAGGTTCTAGTCCTGTTCAAGTGGAAAATCAGGAAGATGATGAGCTTGAGCAGGAAGAGGTTCAGCAAGAGAATACACATGCACTACAACAACATCAGCTCGAGGATAGCTTGGCTTCCACTAGGCCAAGGCGAGTATACAAGCAGGTACAGAAGCTGGGGGCTGATCAACCCCTGAAGCACTATGGGCATGTTAATTTGGTTGAATACGCACTCTTGGTGGAGGAAGATGAGCCGGTCTCCTTCAAGGAAGCTATTCGAGACAAGAATAGTGAGAGTTGGTTGGCTGCGATGGAGGAGGAGATGGAATCTCTCCGGAAGAACCAAACGTGGGAGGTGGTCCCATTGCCCGTAGGAAAGAAAGCTATAGGTTGTAAGTGGCTGTATAAAAGAAAGGAAGATCTTTCAGAGCTCGGTGGAACGAGGTACAATGCGAGGCTAGTGGTCAAGGGGTTTGCACAAAGAGAGGGTGTGGATTACAATGAGATATTTTCTCCGATGGTGAAACACACTTCTATTCGGGTGCTACTGAGTATTTTTGCTCATGGTGATCTTGAGCTGGAACAACTCGACGTCAAAACGGCCTTCTTGCACGGAGACTTGGATGAAAAGATCTACATGCGTCAACCTGAAGGCTACAAGGTTGAGGATAAGGAGCATCATGTATGTCGCTTGAGGAAGTCACTCTATGGATTGAAGCAATCTCCTCGGTAGTGGTACAAGCGATTTGACTCCTTCATGCTGAAGCATGGGTTTTCCCGAAGCGACTATGATTGTTGTGTTTACATTCGGAAGCTTCGTGGAGGTGATTATATCTATCTCCTGTTGTATGTGGATGACATGCTTATTGCATCGAAAAACAAGGTGGAGATAGATAAGCTGAAATCTCAACTTAGCAATGAGTTCGAGATGAAGGACATGGGCGCTGCTAGGAAAATACTGGGTATGGAGATTAGAAGAGAGCGGGCGAATCGGCGATTGTTCTTGAGTCAGAAGGGCTACATAGAGCGGGTGATCGCGAGGTTCGGGATGCAAAGTACAAAGTCGGTGGTGACCCCATTGGCTCCACACTTTAGGCTTTCAGGTAAACAATCTCCCACTACAGCAGAAGATAAGGCACACATGGATCGTGTCCCTTATGCTAGTGCAGTTGGTAGCTTAATGTACGCAATGGTGTGTACACGCCCTGATATTTCACAGGCGGTTAGTGTGGTCAGCAGATTCATGGCGAATCCGGGAAAGACGCACTGGGAAGCGGTGAAATGGGTCCTGAGGTACTTGAAAGGTACCGCGGATACGGGTCTGTGTTTTGGTGGAGATACATGTCAGATTGACGGGTATGTGGACTCAGATTATGCGGGTGATCTAGATAGACGGCGATCTACTACTGGTTATGTATTCAGAATACATGGAGCTCCAGTTAGTTAGCGATCGATGTTGCAGGCTACAGTGGCACTTTCTACAACAAAGGCCGAGTACATGGCTATGGCGGAGGGAGTGAAGGAAGCATTGTGGCTGTGGGGTCTTCTAGACGACTTGGGGATAGAGCAGGAAAGCGTGAACTTATGGTGCGACAGTCAAAGTGCTATTCACTTAGCAAAGAATCAAGTTCATCATGCTCGTACCAAGCATATCGATGTCAGGTATCATTTTGTACGGGATGTCATAGAGGATGGTGATATTTCTCTCATGAAGGTGCACACGAATGAGAATCCCGCGGACATGTTAACCAAGGTGGTCACAGGCAGCAAGTTCCAGCATTGCTTGGACTTGCTTCATATTAGCCCGTGTTGAGTTGTCCAAGAGGGCATGGCCCTGCGGGGCAGAGATGGAGGTGAGGTGGAGACTATGTTGGAGAATAATTTCAGAACTACGGTTAGCTTGATCCCGGTGGAGGGTACGTAGGCAGTCGCGGTATAGTGACGCAGCTGGCCTTGGCCTGGTTTAGCCTGAATCTCTCTGGTGGAGTTCGTGGGGTGATTCTGGTGTTCGTTCAAAATTTGAGGTTTATCAAATGATGTACGAGGTAGAGAATTGTGATCGTGGGGGGGCCCACCCACGTGCCCGCTGCGGCTTGTCCCTTGTGCGGACGAGTTCTTCGCCTGCCCACGACGTGCTCGAGTGGACAACTCGAGTTTTGTGCGCCGCTTGCTGCTCGCGTTCGCGCCGCCCGCCTTCGTGTGAGCTGCTTTCTTTCTGAGCCCCCCCACCTCTTCTGCTATAAATAGAGGTGGTGGTGGAGGAGTTTTTGTGTGGGAAAATTGTGGGAAAAATCAAGTGGGTTGTGTGAGTTTTCTTTGAGAGAAAAGAAAGAGTGAGTGAGAGAGAACTTGTAAGTTTGGTATTCTCCTCATAGTGAAACCCCCCCTCCCGTGGACGTAGGCTAGTTAGCCGAACCACGTAAATCTCGTGTTTGTATTTGTTTTATCTGTGAGTTGTCATAGCTTGTAGGTTCCCTCAATATTCGGTCTTAGAGCTGATGAGAGGAAGAGTGTATATTTTACTTTGATGAAATATATCACTTTCAATTCTTGTTTCCTTTGAGAAATAAGAATTTCATTATCTATTCTCGTTTCCTTTGAGAAACAAGAATATAGAGGTTGACTTGTGCTTTTGTGATAACGAAAGCTAGGGCTATCTCTCAGGTGATATCGCTTCCGCGGCGGTGGGCGTGAATCCGCCCCAACAAACGCGAATCTTCATTACGTTAAAAATTGCTAATATGATGTATCTTTTCCCTATGTCACATCCCCCTTTTTTTTTAATGGCAAATGCTGTTTGTTAGAGCAAGGGCAGCAAGCTCGTAAAAGAGCTCTCAAGGCTGATGTGGCGGTGGAACGATTCTGCATACCCTCCAGCAACCTCCCAAGCCCGCTCTCAAGGGCTCTCAACGCTGACGTGGAGCTTGCAGCCATCGGAGCTCCCAAGCGCTCCACAAATTTGTGGAGCGCTTGGGAGCTACCCCAAGCTGGCTCTGAAATTTTTACAAAACCGCCCCCAGCGCCCTACAAAAATCCTCCTAACCAAATTGATGCCAACACAAGGGAGCTGAAGATGATTTGGCGGGACGAAGAGGCCTCGCAGACGCGTGCTCCGGGCGATGTCGAGGGTTTGGGGTTGTGGGGGGGGAGGGGGGGGGGGGGAGTGGTGCGGTGTGGGGGAGGGGGGGGGGGGGGGGAGGGGGGGGGGACAAGCCAGAGCCATTGGCGGGTCGTCGTCGTCGTCGAAGATTGAGTGCGGGCGGTCGTCGCTAGGAAGATTGGGGTTTGGGGAGATAGAAGCTGCGCAGGTCGTACGTCGCCGGATAATTGATCGTCGTCGGGAGAAGGCGTTTGGGTCGGAGGATATTGGGATTTGGGTGGAGGTTTGGGCTGAAAGATTGGGTGCAGAGGGTTTGGGGGGGATTTTGGGGTGGAGGTTGGCGAAAGAAGTTTGGGTTGGGGATTTTTGTTATTGGGTGTAGCTGCTATTGTTATGAGGGGTTTTTTTTGAATATTGTTGAGGCTACCTAACTAGGAGGGCTTGTTGGAAATCGCTATCATAAAATATAGTATGACTGACTTCCCAAGACCTAATTTAAATAATTTTTAATATGCAAAACTGCTTGAGAGCTTGCTGACTAGGACTCCAACTGGGAGGCTGCTGGAACTTGCTCTGTAAAAGCATCATTCCTGCTGTTATTTCTGGTTGCTTTAACGTATTGGGCTATCACTTGCGCCGTTTGGCAATGCCTGAGGTCTCATGTTTTGATAATTGAAAATATAATTCAAGGTTTCTTAATTGTGTAGATGCTTTTCTTATTTGATGCTCTACTAAGTCTTCAAATTTTGATACTATAATAGACGGTTAATTATTCATTTCACGTCTGACAAATTGCCAATTATCACCCCCAAGTATTAACTACAAACCTACAATTATACGCCAAATATTTGAACTTGTTTCTTCTTTTGTCATGACCGAAAAAATATTAAAACCCTTGTTTCCTTCCAGTGCTTGTAGATAGACTCCGGAAGCGCTCATTTTGAATATATATTTATATAAAAAATTAATGAAATAAAATAAAATTGAATTGAGTTAAAAAATTGTTGGATCACTACTGCCCATAAACGTAAGCATATTACCCGAGTCTGAGGATTGGTTTACTCTACCAATTCTATCTTCAACGTAACTAGTTTTCAGGTCCTGCAAATGTTTAACAACCTGAGAGCATAGGACTAAAAATAATCAAGAGTAATGTACTTAAATAAATTAACCATACTTCATATATAAAAATCTCACATTCAGAGTAATGCACTTGACTAAATTAACCACACACACTGCATAAACAGATTAAGTTACCCGACT
Source organism: Asparagus officinalis (assembly GCF_001876935.1). NCBI lineage: Eukaryota > Viridiplantae > Streptophyta > Magnoliopsida > Asparagales > Asparagaceae > Asparagus > Asparagus officinalis. The sequence continues at coordinate 33,575,997 of NC_033799.1, read as the reverse complement.
GAATTAGCCACACCGCATAAATAAAAATCTCACATATCGGAAACAAGATCGAAATAACGAACAATACATCTATCTACCATGGGTTTGGAGTGATCCAAATGGGCGGGACATGATACCTGTCATTTAGTTGGGTAAACTCTTCAAAATACTTATCTTTGAAGTTATAAATGGCCATGTCACAAGCAGAGTATTCATGGATCTCCTCCTGGTCCAAATTTCCCCTTGCAATGATGCTATGGAGCAATCCATGATCTGTAAAATATATGCAATTTGGCTTGCATCCTTGGTATTCACCTGCAGGCACACAAAATGAGTAGTTCTGACCCACGAATATTGCGTGATCTCCCAAGTTTTCCATCTCAACCCATTTAAAATTGAATTTGTGGTTAGTTGGGATTCTGCGGTTGAGGGTGGTGTTCCGAGTTTTGAGGGTGGAGTAGCCAACACCTTCAGGCTTGACTGGCTCATCAAAAACTTCAAGCTTATACACCACAAAATCACATGTTGGCAACAAAAACTCATCTTCTTCTTTATCTGACCGTTCATACGCTTTTTCTCTTACAACTTGTAGCAAGTCTCCATTTGTCGACACAACCAGATACCTCTCACGGCTAAGTAAATCGTCCGGTGAATATGCAATTTGTTTGATCGTCTTATCACCTGCAAAATCATAAACAACAGCTACCCCACACCCATCAACCGCATAAACCTCACCCTTGTACCAGATGACATCTGTGATATACAAGGGGGAACCCTCTACATTAGTCCACTTGTCATCTCCGACCCTACAAAATGATAGCACTTCTGATATACAAGGGGGAACCCTCTACATTAGTCCACTTGTCATCTCCGACCCTACAAAATGATAGCACTTCAAACATAGTGATGATTGCAATCACTAGTATTCCACTTGTCATCTCCGACCCTACAAAATGATAGCACTTCAAACATAGTGATGATTGCAATCACTAGTACGCAATCATCATCACCATCCAAATTTCTCCTCTTATTTGAAGGATCTGATGATATGACAGCCTTACGAACAAATCCGAAATCGGTGTGTTCATCGTAATTGACCCAACTAGTGGGATGTTCGAATGCGTCAAGCGATGGGAGAGGGATTTGGGCCCTTGTTAGCGGATTCAGCAGCTGTATGCTTCGACCTTGTGTATCAACCGTGAACAACCAACCATAACGAGATCCAACAGACCACTTATTTCTTATTTCTGGCACGAGAAACTCCCCGTGCCGTTTCCAATCTGAAATAGAAAAGAAGTTGATGTTTTCCCACTCGTTGTCATTACACTGCATTAGCATTGGCAGGGGAGGGGGTTTACTAGGCAGGACACAGAGGCACAATGGTAATTTCGACGGGAGTGAATATTATCCATGACAAAAGAGCGGAATTTCCTAGAAACAGCACCAAACCGAAGAACATCTGCATGACCAACTATCTTTTCAACTATCAGTCGCAAGATATCGATAGGGAGTCCATCGAGTGAGCCCATTTTTTATAATATTTCTGAAAACAATAAGTACCAATAAAAAAAATTAAAGAAAGAAATAAGATGCTATAGGCTAAGTAATTAATAAGTTAAAACATGCTGCAAAAACAGTAGCACATAATTACATACATTCCAACCAGGAAGGAGGACTTATTTAGAACAATTGTTTTCATTAGAAATTAACTCTTTCTCTAAGATTAGATAATTGTATTAAATCAGAGTTACTCTTGAATCTAAGATTGCAGGTCATGTTTAAATTGAAGGTCAAAGATTATGATCACTAAAATTGAGGAAAGACAATTGGCAAAGACTAGTTCCTAAACCAAAGCTAGAAAATTATCAAAATAAACTAATACGCATACCAAAGTTCTAGGCATTCAATTTTGTAGAAAAATGTCATTCCTAGCTACTACACAGTCTACATACATATATATAGGATTAGTTCAGATCCGACGGCCATGTCAGTAACCTCCGTTGATGACATGACAAAACTATGTAACTTTTTTAAAGAAAGGTTAACATGATCTATGTATTGCATCAGTTTTAGCAACATTAATAACAAAACAATTATCAATTAAATTAGTTGGAGTATACGATCTGCCGACTCTTGCAGCCGCCGCCGCGGCCCCCGTCCGATTCTCCGTTTAGATCCGACGGCATCCCCCGTCCGATTCTCCGTTCAGATCCGACGGCATCGACTTCGGATCGATCTACTCCGGTAAAGGCTGGAGAATCTACTTCAGATCCGACGCAGGAGTCCTCGAGCGGTGAGACCTGAGGCCGAGAGAGAGAATTTGTTGGGCATCTGCTGCTGCTTTTGTGTGTTTTTTCTGTATTGGGTTTGGGCTTTTCTTTTTGTTGGGCCAGGTTACTGAATATTTAGAGAGAGACTTTGTTGGGCTCTTCTTTTCGTTGAGCTTTTCTTTTTGAGAGGAGAGAGAGGCACGAGCAACACTAGTTGAATTTATATTCCATTATTCTACTAAAAAAATGGACGATCCTAACCTTCGGGTTCATTTTAACCTTCGGGTTCATTCTATTTTAAACCTTCGGGTTTTTTTTCTAACATTCGGGTTTCATCCTAACATTCAGATTTCTTTCTAACCTTTGGGTTCTATTTTAAACCTTTGGGGTTCTATTTTAAACCTTCGGGTTCTATTTTAAACATGACTGCAAACTTTATTGAAAAGTTTCCTCAGCTTGATGTGAATTTATAGGGAACAATTACCATGAGTGGTCGATTTCTGTGCAACTTCTTTTTGATGCTCTTGATCTCACGAACCACATTGATGGCACGTCGCCTCCTGAATCTGGAGCTGATGCTAAGCAAGCAGCGGCATGGGCTCTTGCAGACTGCCGAGCACGTGACATTATTTCTTCCTCCATAGAGATTATCATCCACATGCAGCTTGTTAGTCTCCAGACTGCACTTGCCATGTGGCGCCAATTGCAATGACTTTATCAACAATCTAGTCATGTTCACTCATATTTTGTCTACTAAGAACTCTCTTTTGCTCAACAAGATGAGCGATCCATCCAAGATTTTAATAATTTTATGCATGCTCAATGGCGCCAACTTGCAATAATGGAGGAACCTTTGTGTTAAACTTGTGCGGCTTGTGCATGTGCCACCAAGCAGCATCGTGTTCGCGATCAACATCGACTATTTCAATTCTTGATGCGTCTGCGACCTGAGTATGAGTCATTGCACGGTCAAATTCTTCATCGGTCACCACTACCAACTCTTGATGATGCCTTGGCCGAACTTATCGCTAAAGAGACTCACCAACGTGTCCTAAACACAAAGACTGCTTCTATTCAAGGTGCTTTGGTTGCTCAACAACCATTTGTACCACATTCATCTTCGGCCACTGTTTCAGCACCATCGGTCTCTTCCAATAAACAAAGGAATAATTATTGTCGGTAATGTCGTCGTCCTGGACATATCATCCAAAATTGTTTTAAGCAACAACAAGCTGAAAACCGACATCCTCGTCAACGATCGACTGCTATTGTGGTAACTTCGGGTGATAAATCTTTTGCCGATGAGTGTTCTACAAACCCGGTTGTTTTCTCTAGTGCTCCTGAGGAATCTACTTCGAGTGTTACTCTTTCTATGTCATAATTGATCCAGATGCTTCAAGGGCGGGACACCTCTATCTCCTCTCCAGTTGATGCTCTGAGTGTCCTTACATCCTCTCCATTTGGTACCTCTGGTCATACTTTTTTCACTACCTCTGGTCCCACAGGTATACCAAAAAATATTTGGATACTAGACTCTGGTGCTTCATTTCATATGACTCCACATGCACCTGTTTTATCCTCTCCATCACCTTTACCTTCTCAAGTCAATGTTTTTACAACAAATGGATCCTCTCTCTGCTACACATAAGGGATCTATTACTGGTCGCTTATCTGTTTCATTTGTTTTACACAGACCACATCTTTCATTGAACTTACTTTCAGTTAGTCAAATAACTGATCATAATTGTATTGTGGTTTTTTTACTCTACTTCTTGTTATGTGCAGGATCGTTAGACCGAAGCCTTGGTTGGTCAGGGACATAGGCGTGATGAACTTTACATTATGGATCATCTAACACTATCATCCACTTCTATCACCCATTCCGCATCCGTACACTCTGTCACTACTCATGCTGATGCTTTTTCCGTAGGAGATCTTTGGCATCATCGATTAGGTCACTTATCTACTGATCGTCTTTGCTTTCTCTCAAATAATGGCGTTTTGGGTAGTTATCCCATTTTGAGGTTGTTTACTTGTATGGGATGTAAACTATCTAACCACGTCACTAAACCTTATCCTCTTAACGAGTCTCAAAGTAGCTTCCCATTTCAACTTGTTCATTCAGATGTTTGTGGCCTAACCCCCTTATCGTCTTGTAATGGTAATAAATATTATATTATCTTTATTGATGACTTTTCTTATTATACTTGGGTTTATTTTATGCATCACCGCTCATCTCTACCTCAAATTTATAAAGATTTCACTACTATGATCAAAACCCAGTTTGGCACTACTATTAAAACCTTTCGATCTGATTCTGGTGGTGAATATCTCTCGCATGAGTTTCGTCGTATTCTAGATGATCAAGGTACTTTTTCACAGCTTTCATGTCCCTATGCACATCAGCAAAATGGTGTTTCAGAAAGAAAACACCATCATATTATGGAGACTACAAGATCATTACTCATCTCTAGCTCCATGCCTAAACAATTTTGGGCTGATGTTGTTGCTATAGTTGTGTATCTCATCAATTTGATGCCCTCTTTAGTTCTTTCTGACATATCACCATTTGAAAAATTGACATCCCGTCGTCCTTATTCACATCTTCGTGTGTTTGACTGTACTTGTTAAGTTCTATTACCATCTCATGAAAGAGATAAGTTATCTCCTCGTTCTGCAATTTGTGTTCTTCTTGGATATAGTCTTGAGCACAAATGATATCGCTATTATGATCCAATTAAAAAGTGACTCCGCATTTCCTGAGATGTGACCTTTTTGGAGCATATTTCATATTACTCTAGACAGTCCATCAATGATAATAATACATCACCTACTTCCGTTGATCTTTCATTTCTTGAGCTTACCACACCTTCGATTCCAGTAGATTCATCACCTTCCTCTCCATCTCCATCTTCATCCTCTGATGATCACCAAAGTGTACATGTTCCAGCCTCACCTGCTGACCATTCAAACTCGGCTCAGGATGATGATTCTTCACTAGCTGATCGTCGCTATCCTCTCTGTATTCGTAAGGCAAAACAATTCTTTGGTTGTCTTTCTTCATCTTTTACTCCTACTTTTCATGCCTTCTTGACAACTATTCATTCGCATCATGAGCCTACATCTTATCGTTAAGCTGCTTTTTCTCTTGAGTGGCGAACAACTATGAAGGAAGAGTTAGCCGCCCTTCAAAAGACTGGTACCTGGGATCTTGTCTCATTACCTCCAAACAAAGTTCCAATTAGTTGCAAATAGGTTTATAAAGTTAAAATATGTTCAGATGGTACAATAGATCCGTACAAGGCTCGTCTAATTGCTCGAGGATTTACCCAAGAATATGGGATTGATTATGAGGATACTTTTGCTCTTGTAGCTAAAATGACATCAGTTCGATCTCTTATTGCTGTTGCAGCTGCTCAACAGTGGCCTCTCTATCAGCTTGATGTGAAGAACGCTTTTCTTCGTGGTGATCTTCATGAAGAAGTTTATATGCAACCTCCTCTAGGTCTTCCTCATTTGTCAGGACAAGTTTGTCATCTTCGTCGTGCATTATATGGCTTAAAACAAGCTCCTCGAGGCTGGTTTGAGAAATTCAGCTCTGCAATACTTAATATGGGCTTTATTCAGAGTGAGACCAATCATGCAATGTTTGTTCATACCTCTAGTAGAGGCCACACTATTCTTCTCCTTTATGTTGATGATATGGTCATTATTGGCAGTGATCCTTTATTTCTGAATACTGTGAAGACTTCTCTACTGTTAGACCCTAGGGAGGGGTGAATAAGGTTTATGCTAATCTAATCCGATTTAAATCCTAATTAAAACTTATTAACAAATATATTCTTGTAAGATAGATATACAACTAATTATGAGCAAGAATATGCAATATGAACAAAAGACTATATCCTAGCAATAAGATATACTATGAGATATATGCAAGGATATACAAAACACTCAAGAGTAAACAAACTAAACTAGATAGTGAGTTATATAAACAATGAGCAATATACAAAGGCGATATAAGATATGAACATAGAAAATAAGTGCGTCAATGCAATCACAAACAAACGATATGTTTATGGAGTTCGGTCCCCACGACCTACATCTCCGCTCCTCACCTCGAGGATATCTCTACTATCGCACCGGGTTTTCTACGTTTACCTGAAAAACGTTTACACCTCACAATACGGTTTTCTAGCTAACCGAAAACTTTACAACACACACAATGTAACTACACTAACTACCACCTCAAGTGTTGGTCTCTAGCCCGTGTCTCCCTCAAGTGTTAGGAATTACAAGCTCTCTCTAGGCATTACCACCTACCTCACTCCTCTTGGGATGACTACGTCTCTCACCACACACTCCTCTTGGTGTACTAGTGTATTACAAAGTATTCAACACAATTAGACTCAAATACAAAGTGTTTGTTCTCTACAATGGATGAGAACAAATTGTAAGCTCACTCTCTAAGTCACACAAACCCACAACCCAATTACACAATGTATGCCAATACAATAAGCTCAATGGTTGTGTGTGTACAAAGAGATAAAATAAATCAAAACTAAACTCAATATAATTCTAGCTTAATAACAATGATAATCAAATATATAAAAGAGCTAGAAATAGAGTTTAGAAAACTTCTCAATGGATCAAGAGATAGAGGGAGAATAGTTGGATGCTCAAACTCCAATAGATGATCTCCTCAAGCTCTTGTAGAATTGATTTCACAAACTCAAACCCTCAATTGCTTAAAAGCTTCTAAACAAACTTAAACCATTGTTTAAAACTTTGTTAAAACGTTCTCTTAGATGGTTGAAGAGCTGAAGGCAATGGGGTATTTATAATAACCCAAGACATCAGCCAAAACCCAACTGAAAAGATAAAAAAGCCCCCAGAAAACACTGCTGGAAACCAACCGTTACTGTGTAACGGCTCTTTCATAAGTCGACTTATGAGTCGACTTATGAGTCGATTTATATGAGTCGACTCAGCAGAAGAAAAATCATAACTGCGCTACACTTCGTGAGTCGACTTACGAGTCGACTCATGAGTCGACTAAACATGCACAGACCTGAAGTGCACAGAAAAACTCAACTTTAAACCAAGTTAAAAAATATCAAATAAATTCCAAAAATTATAAAACTTTGGGAGACGATTGTAGACATGATAATAAACATGCTATAAAATTGGTTTTCAAAAAGGACCTCCCAAATGAGAAATATCATCATTTTTCAAAATGGTCCAAAACATGAAAATATAAACATATGAGTTTTGACATTTTAGCTTAACCATGTTTTGAAATATTACAAAATAATTATATAGACTTAGTAAAAGATATATATGATCATTGTTAAGTCCAAAAACCAATAAAACAATATTTTCATAAAATTGCATATTCTATGCAATATAAATTCAAACATAATAGAGTATGAAACATATGAGGATGTATATGAATATATATTTGTTTCATATCTATGAAATTAAACCAAAACACAATAATAAATATGAAATATGTAATTTCATATTTATATAAACTTGCTTGACTTGGTACACATTGCGGATAAAGCTAGAACTTGGATCTTCAACTTGAATTGCATAGGCTTCACCCACTATTCCGCCAACCTCCATTCGATATGATCGTTAAAGCGTAATTCCATCCATCCCCCAATATGTTGTTTGTCTACAATTAATACAAAAACACAAACACTTGACAAACAACATTAGAAGTAAATTGTTTGTAAATCATCATCAAAACAAGAATGCCAACATCTACATGAAACTTTTGAGATGAAAGATCTAGGGCATCTTCGATATTTTCTTGGCCTCAAAGTTGCATATGGACCACAATGATATCTTATTTCTCAACAAAAATACATCACTGATCTTTTGGCTCAAACTGAGTTGGCTGATGATCAGATCGCTGGCACACCTATTCAGCTTCATTAAAAACTAGCACCTGATACAAGAGAACCCTTGAAAAATCCCACTCGGTATCGTAAAATTGTTGGTTCTTTGGTGTATCTCACTATTTCTCGACCAGACATTGCTTATGTTGTTCATGTGGTGAGTCAATTTGTTCAGTCTCCTACCTCAGCTCACTATGCTGTTGTACTTCGTATTCTACACTATATTCGTGGCACTTCATCTAGAGCTCTTTTGTTCTCCTCAACATCAAAGCTACAACTGCGTGCCTTCTCTGACTCCGACTGGGCTGGTGACATTAGCGATCATCGATCTATTAGCGGTTTTTGTGTATTTCTTGGTGATACTCTAATATCATGGCGAGCTAAGAAGCAAGATGTCGTATCAAAATCTAGTGCTGAAGCGGGGTACCGAGCTATGTCTAATACTACCTCTGACATTATCTGGTTGCGACAGCTTCTGCGTGACATGAGCATTGATTGTCTCTCTTCGACTCCTCTCTATTGCAACAATCGAAGTGCAATAAAGATTGCTACCATCCAGTGTTTCATGAGCGCATAAAACACATTGAGATTGATTGTCATTTCATAAGACATCACTTTGTTCTATACATGTATAAAGATTGCTATAGTGTATATACATGTATAAATACAGCTCACTGCTGAGTGAGCTATATCTGCAGAGGTACAGATACAACACTCTGCTACATTTGTTCTAAAACCAGAACAGATGCATGTGTGTTGTATCTGAATAGATATTAGTATCATTGTGGTTGATTTATGGGAGTCTATGACTAAATGGTATCTTTTGGTTTGATTTCCTTCAGGTTGAACTTTTTCTCTTTGTCTGGGTGTATGTTTTAGTGCTTTGTTATGAGAATTTGCATGTGTCTGTTGCTCATATATGTAAGACTTTTAAACTTAAATTAAGTAGCTGGGAATTTGCTTGTGTCTGTTGCTCATATATGTAAGACTTTTAAACTTAAATTAAGTAGCTGTTTGATCTTAATTTTGTGACCTCGAAATGTCAGTAGCATATGACGGGTCTTAGGGACTAGCTTGGATATTTGAATTGCTATCAACTTGCTATATATTTTTTCTTATTATATGTGTTTGTTAATGTTATTTATTGAGGTTTGTTATTAAATGGAGGAGGGAACTCCGATCACATGAGTTTCCTTTGAGTTTATACTGCTTGTGAATTTCATTTTATTTTATTTTTGGTTGAAGAGATAAATGAGCAAAGTCAATATTGGTGTAAAGAGATAAATGACTCACAAAACTGCTTCAGGAAATGAGCAAAGTCAATATTGGTGTAAAGAGATAAATGACATTATTTGGTATCTAGCTACGAATACATGGTAATGTGAGTGAAACGAATTATTTTTCTAATGGTTTATTTTGAGAGTAAATGACTTTATGATAGAGTATGATAATCATAAGAAATAGTTATGAGATTTTTGTTTGTCTTTTATGGAGGTAATCTTACCTATGGTAATATTATCCATTTAAGTGGGGTCCACATGACTACCAGTTTACAACGCACACGAGCGTTTGGATACCATAGCGTTTTTGTCGTTTCCATTTTTTTTTCAAAAAAAACAATGAAACGTGTTTGGCAACCGGGGCGTTTTTTTGACTTGACTCTTTACAAAATCCAAAAATTAAACACTTTTTTCAAAACACCAAAAAGGTGTTTTGAGATTCCGTTTTTTTCATCTAAGCCGTCGCCTAGCTGCGTTGCCGCGCATCGCCGTCGGCCGCTGCCACCGGGACGGTCGTTGGGGCCGCGCCGGCGCCATCCACCTCCGTCCTATGGCCCGTCGCCCGCCGCCGCCCCACCACGCCGACCTCGGCGGGTCGCCGGCACTACGCCCCGCCGACGGGTGGCGCCACCCACGCCGCTGTCGCGGGTGGCCGCCTCCCGCCGCCGCCTGCCGCCTCTCGCGTCGCCCCGCGGCGCGCCGCCGCACCCTGCCGCTTACCGGACGTCGTCGGCCGCGAGTGCCACCACCGCGCTCGCCCGCCGTCGCCGCCCACGCTGCGCGATAGCCCACCGTCACGTCGGCCGCCTGCCCACCTCCCGCGCCGCCGCTGACGCGCGTCGCCAACCAGGCCTGCCGTCGCTCACTCTCCCCGTCGCCAGCCGCCGCCCTGCTACTGCCGCCCGCGTCGCTCGCAAGTGCCCCCCCCCCCCCCCGCCGCCGCCGCCGGCGCGCCGCTGCCTGGCCGCCGCCGCGACGCCACGCGCCGTCGCCGCGTCAGCCAGGCCGGCGCCCGTGACAGCCAACTGGCCGTCGTCGTCGCCACGTATTGCCGGGCCGCCGCCTGCAGCCTGCGCCCGCGACACCCACCAGCCGCGCCGGGCCATTAGCCGACGCCGCCGGCTCTCACGCCCGCCACCCGCCCGCCCGCCGCCCGTCGGCCGGCCGCCGACCACCCGCCCGCCACCGCCGCTTTATAATAGTAACTAACAATAGTGTTTTCAAAACACTTTTGAAAAAGAAACACATTGGCATTGTGTTTTTCTAAAAAACACTACAAAAAAATCGCATTGGTATCCAAACACATATGCAAACCAAACACACTTCATGAATTGATTAGAATGCAAACCAAACAAAGGAAAAGATAAAATTAAAATTGGTGAGGTGGATGTCAATTTTCTCACTCTTGTCATAAATACACAAGTTTACTATGACAACAAAACAGGACCTTAAAGTAACTTCCGAACCCTAACCAAAACCTATCACCTTTAAGATTCTGACGCGTGTCTATCGCAAGAGTCACAAAGAGAAGTCAACAAACTAGATGGCCTTTGTAAACGGGCGCTAGATGGGCTTCCTATGGGCTTGGCTTTGTAAACGGGCTCGGGGTCCCAACATTTATATAGCTATTCATGACAAAAACAATGCACATAATAAATAATTAGCATAATAATTCTTTCTGAATATTTCCAATGGAAATTCTTTTCACATATGAATGAACCGAGGAAAGCACAATATCTTTCCATCAGGGTGACATGAGATTGATATTGATTATGCTTCATCAACTAGTTTGCAATTTTTTATTTCATGTCATTATAAGTCAATTTCTTTAAGGGAATAGGCTGCTTAATTCAAAAGAAATTTATTTGCAAATCTATATCCAAGCAATCAGCTGAAATTTTCAGTTGAAATATTTGATGCCTTCAGCTTTGGATGGTTTTTAACTATCATTGGTGCTGTGATTCTTGGATGCAAGAGGCATGAATCATAAAATAGAGAAGCGATTCTAAATTCATACCTTTTTTTTATCTAAAAATTGTTGATTTTTTCGGATCCGATCTTCAATCCTTGACGGGGTAGATGTCTCTTCAACGAACTCGTCGTTTCAACATGAAAGTTTGAGAACTAAATCGCTCTTTGATATTTTTCTAGGCTAAATTGGTTGCAGGAGGGGGGTTTTATTTGTAGCCTCCAAGTACTCCTTCAACAAAAGCCAAAGTTTTATTCGCGTTTCCTTAAAAAACCCATATCGATTTATTTGTTCCAGTAAGCCCAAACTAGACCTTGGCCTTGTATTTTTCCGTTTAGGAATCCGATATAAAATCTAGGGTTTTCTTAAATATTAGTCCATTACATCTTCAATAAATTTCATATTAGTCCACCATCTAGTCTCTTAAATCTTCAATAATTGCACATTACTCCCTCAAGCCTTAGAAATCGCATATTACTCCCTTGACTCCTACGGGATCTTGGAAAATGGTTCATCAGCTAGTATTTCAGTTAAAAAACATTTATCATTGTTGAGTAACCAAAACTCTGCAATTATTGAACTACCTCTCACTTTGATATTTCAACGATTTGTGAAACTCAACTTTAGATTAGAATCTTTTACTAATCATTGGAGAAAAAATCAAGTAAATTTAGATTTATTTTAACCATGTCCATATTGGGTTTAAACTTAGGGGTGGGCAAAGTATAGTTTAAACTGATTAAACGATCGAAACGCTCGAACTTTGGCACTTCGGTGCGGTTTTTATAGTAAGTTAGGTTAGGATTGATTTAAGCTTTCTGTTGATGTTAAATGATCACACAATCAATTGAAAATGGTTGGATGTGGGTGAAGTTAATGAGGGGCCACTTCCTTCCCTGAATATTCTGTTTTGAGTTGAGTGACTGAAGTCTGCACAAGTAGAAACTCATGAGAAGCCGGGGCTTGGTTCCCTCGTGGTTCCTCCGACAATTAAGTCAGCTGGTGAACATGAGTGGGGAAAATGATTCTTGTGTGTGCAGTAGTTTGCCGATATGGCTTAAGAAGCAAAAGTAAAAAGTCATAAGCTCCTTTCTGTTAGAATAGTACCTCATCTTTATGCTGATGGAATAAGGGTAGAATTGTCACTTTGGCCGAGCACAACTTGCGGTGAAGAAGCATGGGCCGACGGTTGCGTCAGCACCTACTTTACATACGTCGCTCGGTGAGTGGAAGAGAGATCACATCAGCATTAAATGTGAAGCGATCTGAGGAATAGTGGTGCCGACGTGGTCTGATGAGTCATGAAGGCTGGTATGATGGTGTCTGCCAAGCATTAAATACAACG
>NC_033799.1:33561928-33562248 GCF_001876935.1 Asparagus officinalis | reverse complement strand
AATTAAATCAGATATTTGGTTTTCCGGAGGGTGGGGCTAGAATTGTTCCTAAAAACTTTAACTTGACCCTATTTTGGACTTCAATCGCATGCTCTACCACTGAAAGACCTTATGATCCCTCCTTGTCACAAGCCTCTGCTGTTTATAACTCATGCTTTAGATATTTACAGAGGTTTATGTCTTTTACCATTTTCGGTCGAGGCGAGAGTGATGGAATCATGTGTCAGAGAGAACTCTACTTTTTATGTGTTATGGTTGAGGGACATAAGGTTGACACAGGCGCTTTTATGATTCATCATATGTGTCGTGCAGCGAGAGCA
>NC_033799.1:33560523-33560928 GCF_001876935.1 Asparagus officinalis | reverse complement strand
GATGATTCTCATGGTATCTTGAGAATAGAGTAGAGGAGTCGTGGACGAGGTCATTGGAGGCGACGAAGTTGAAGCATTCGTCAAAACTGCAGGAAGTACAGTTGGACTCTGGCCGGTCGACCGGCTTGGTCACGGCGGTCGACCGATGGTGGCGCTGCGGTCGATCGGAAACACTGTAATTGATTTTTTTAGTTTTTGACGTTCTGACCGGTCGACCGCCTTGGGCACTGCGGTCGACCGCGTAGCGGTTCCGGGTCTGGGTCTGTTTCCTACTCCAGTTGGGATTTCTGTTTAGTATAAATAGAAACACGACTTTTCTAGGAAAAAGAACTCAGCTTGTAATCAGAAAAGAGATCAGGGAGGTTGTTCTTTGATCTAGAGAGATTGTGAGAGAGAGATTTTATA
>NC_033799.1:33558952-33559523 GCF_001876935.1 Asparagus officinalis | reverse complement strand
GATGTGCTCTTGATGAGCATGTCCTCAGGAGTGAAAGTGATGCACGGGACCCGTCTCTCAGAGACCTGGCAACAATTCGCACATTCTTGTTCTGCCTCTGTCTCTTTCGAGAAATGGGTGGAGAAAACGCCTCTGAGTCGGCCAACGCCTCTTGTAGGGCCTCCCGGGTAGACCTGGATAACCGAAGGAGGTCGTACATAGTGATTCGCGCCGGGATGCTCTTCAGTTGCGCGAGCACATTGAACTGGAAAGGTTGGCAGCTTGAGCCTAGTCCGTCTGGATTAGGAGGGGCAGTTGCTGCTGGCCTGGTGGGAGGTCCTGCCGAGTTCTCCGCCCTCGCGGGATATTCTTTCGCGAATTCCTTCCCTGCTCTCGTGGCGAGGGCAGTGGCTTCCTCTTCGGAGTCGGTTAGGGTGGTCATTGCTGTCTTTCCCCACCTAGAATGGCGGAGATGACATTACAATGTCTTCCTTTAACCTCTTTCGAGGGTTTTGTAGTCCACTGTTCGTCGTTGAGGAGGTCCGGATGGACCCACATCACCTGACCCGATGGCAGAATCTGCGGAGCTAAA
>NC_033799.1:33557066-33557952 GCF_001876935.1 Asparagus officinalis | reverse complement strand
AATTTTTCGCCATGTGTTTCGATCCTCCACAACGAAAGCACAACCGATTCCTTCGGATAAGATCAGCAGAAAGATAAAGGGGAGAAGCAGATTTTTTGATAGACTGCGGCGATCTAGGGTTTCGTTTAACAACGTTAACCCAATCGCCCTTATCAATATCCACCTTCAATTCCTCTTGAGATCTACATGATGGATCAACTCCCACCGTTGATTTTAACCCAACCCCAGCCACAAAATTAACCCTAGTTTCATCACAAACCCTAGTTTCACCCAAAACAGACCAAACTTTGGGTTGTGAGGAACTGGGCTTTGAAACAAAGAGAGAATCAGAGATTAAAGAAGGAACAACTTCACCCTAAATTTTTTGAGCCACAAAATTTGTTGTTTCAATTAGCCCAATCAACTCCTTCGAACTAATCCCCAAAATCGCCATTGTTCCCTTCCTTATATTTCAAAATATTATTAATCTGAAAACATCAGTGCACAAAAAGGAAACCATGCTCTTTGAGATATTACTTCCAATAAACAATCTTTTAGTGTTAATGAACTAAAGACAAGAAGAATTCAATTTAAAAAACTAAGGCTTTTAGAAATTCAACAAAAAGGAAACCATGGTCTTTGCAAAGCGAAGATCAAAGTCTCGGTCACTTAAATTGCAATGGTTAAGCTAAAATCTTGCTTCAAAAAATCAGCTAAAGAACCCAATAAGGAAGAGGGGGTTACAAACTTACAGTCTCTTATAATATTATGTGCCTGTTGACAACAGAAGTTAGAGACAAATCAGAATTTATGACATAGAAATGTTAGGGGCACACCTCAAGTCACACCTCCAACCACACCTCCCCCTCTCATTCGCTACAGTACTCCGGGCCTCACATGAGTTTTT
>NC_033799.1:33555034-33556066 GCF_001876935.1 Asparagus officinalis | reverse complement strand
GTATGGAAGCTGCAAGACACAAGTAACAAATTCAGCTGACGATTTTCAAGTTAAATTAACATGTAAATACTATAAAACAAGATTCTGGGAACACAATCACCAATGATAAAGTCTTCCTCCGTAATGGAAAAAACATTTAAATATAATCGAGCTCTAATCCATAGGTCTAAAGAACTCTTCAATTTTTCAAACAGAAAAAACCCTTTCGCATCTTGGGAACTATGAAGAAAATATTGCCCGTAAAATCCCAGATTTTACTACATAAAGAAAATCATATTTTTATTGAATAAGTATCATCTATGACTCTCTTGAGTATGCATAGAATTATTTATAGGGATCCAATCCATATCTAGTTTTGTAATAATATACACATACAAAAGAGTTCTGTTTGGTGTGTTTTGGCCGTATATGGGATTGGAATATATGATGAGCTCTTGAATCAGATGTATTTCTATATAAATGTATGATGGATTTCATTGATGATTGAGTTATAAGTTTTCACAGTGTGAATTATTATTTAACTTCCATATACATGAAGAATTCATAAAAGGGTATCCGCATATTTATATTGTATACTCATACTTATTCATGAGAATCTAGATTAGTGCTCAAGCAAGTGGTAAAGTAAATACCTAAAGTTAGACGAAAAGAGAGACATTTTATTAATATCGATGGATCCTACCCACCTCTCCCAATATAAGGGGGAAATAATCTAATAATGTCGGTGACAACGCTTGAACTCGTGGCGCTTTGTCATATCTCAGAAGCCTAGAACTTAAGTAGGAGATCTTCAAGAAACTACGAGTGACTTAGCTGTGTAGAACTAATAACAAATGCACATGAATGCAGCGGACCATTATCTAATATAGCAAAGATTGGTGTGACTGTGAAACTCTTCTTCTAGTTTTTTTTTTTTAATTCTTGAATATGGATATATGAAAATGTAGCACAGACACATTAAATAATAAATAGATGCTGAGATCATAAAGGAACTAAAATATGAAATTATGTGTACCACAACTGACGAAATAC
>NC_033799.1:33553000-33554034 GCF_001876935.1 Asparagus officinalis | reverse complement strand
ATAATTTTCAAGTTGCTTGATTTAAAATATTTTCCAAGACCATATATACAACTATAAAATATTTATTAAAAATTATTATTATTATTATTATTATTAACTCTTTCATCCTTGGTGATTTTTTTCTACTTTAACGGGCTTTTTAAGTGACCTTTTAATGAGTTTTGGGCCAATGGATCCCAACCCAATTGGGCTTAGGTCATTAAGTATGGAAATACTCCTTGGGCTTAATTACTCGGTCAGCTTAGGCTTTATAAGATAGAATCACCTAGAATTCAAGAGTTTTTTTTTTCCCATTTTCCGCACTCTTCTTTTGTAATTTTTTTTCCCATTTTCTGCACTCTTCTTTTGCAATTTTTTTGTGTGTGTATATATATTTTGAAAAAAAATATGTAAATCAAGACACTTTGAAAAATTATTTTCAACTTTAAGCTGAGCATGCAAAAATTTCATTATTTTAAATAAAAGTCCAAGTTAAGGCTTAAGTAAAGTATACTACTTTGAAAATCATTTCTTAAGAAATTTATTTAGAATTATCATAAAAAGTGAACTTAAGTAAATAACCAACTAAGGATTAGAAAATTTCAAATTTATCAAATAAATCAATTATTACATAACTCTATCAATTTGGCAAGTGACGATATTTTTATAAATTTTTTTTAAGGAAAAGAAAAAAAATGACAAAAATGCACTAAAATTGTAAAATAAAGAGAAAAAAATAACTAATTCCCACCCCCACACCTAAATTTTGCATTGTCCTCAATGCAAACTCTATTATGCATAAAATAAAGCAGATAAGAAGTGAAGCACTTACATTTGGTCCGCTAATAAAAATCTGCAATTACCTTTGGTCTGAGAATGATGAAAACAACAATTTATTCTTCTTCTTTTTTTTTCTTCTTCTTTTTTTTTCTTTTTTTTTCTTTTTTTTCTTTTTTTTCTTTTATTTTCTTCTTCTTTTTTTTTTGGAAAACTGAACAAGAAACTCTCACATGAGAGAAGAATAAATTTTTTTATTATTCTGAAATAAACAAAAT
>NC_033799.1:33550637-33552000 GCF_001876935.1 Asparagus officinalis | reverse complement strand
TAGTAGAGTTGCCGAGAGGAATTAGATGTACTGTTAGAAGGACAACGAGAGAATTTCTTGTACATTTTTTATTCTATTTTTTATTTTATTTTTTATTATTTTTGTTTTATTTATTTTGATTTGATTTTTTATACTGTTAGATAAAATATAAGCCTCAAAATGGGCCTGGAAACTCAAAGCGAGCCCTGCTCCTGAAAAAGATCTCAAGCCAGCCCTAAAAACTTAGTCTCCCCTGCTCTCGATCTCAAAAATGGCCAAGGCCGAGAAGGCGGCTGAGAGGAAATCGAGCGGAGATCAGAGGAGATTGAGGAGAGATCAAGGCTAAGAAGGAGCGGAGATTGGAGCTGGAGCCGGAGCTCAACGCGAGAGGAGACAAGAGGCGAGCTCGAACTGCAGATGAGATGAGATTTTTCAGAGGTGATGCTGGAGATAGATCTCGCTGAGATCGAGCAAAGATTGGGGCTGAAATCAAGCGGAGATCTCCTGCGGCTGAGAACCCTACGTATCAGCTGCTGATGGCCTGGTATCAGATGAAGACCTGATACTGAGAGTTGGATGGCGACGATGACAGCTGAACGAATGGCGATGATGGTGACGACGACTTGAATCGACGAGAGCAGCTGATAGCGACCTGAATCGACGATGAAGACGACCTGAATCGACAAGGGCAGGACCAGCTGATGATTCGAGATTGAAGTGCGACGACGACGACGACGATTGATCGGACCACAACGGTGACTACGAGCACTGGCGGGCGGCAACGACTAGAGGTAGGATTCGAATTAATTTCTGGTTTGGTGCTCTGATACTATGTTAAATTTGTATTGAGGAGAACTCTATATACATTGATGATCACAATTACATGATATTTATATACACAATTAGTAGTACGCACATAGGAGGCGCCTGGTGCGGGCTAGGATATAGGATGGTTGGTAGCTCGTATTATCTAACATACCTCAAACTAAACACAACTCTAGTGAAATCTTGTTTCCTCTCTCACTTTCTTTTTATTTTATAATTCCAGAAATGTACTGGAACGAATGTGGACGTCCAGGTACACCAGTTAGTTTGATTTTAAAATTGCTACAATGAATATTTTCCTTTGCCTCATTTATGTTTTTGATGTCAGCCCCCAGACTTACGGGGGTGCCAAACAGTTTGGATTTATCCGAACTGATCGGCATCCGTATCCAAACGGATGCAGATATAGCAAGCTATTTTTAAAACCAGACGGATATGGTTTGGGATACAGATCCGGTTTCAGATTTTTTCAGATGCAGATTCAGATACGAATATAAGAGTTGCGGATATGGATATCCGCAATTTAATAACCATAAATATTCGGGTAGTATCAAAATTC
>NC_033799.1:33546758-33549637 GCF_001876935.1 Asparagus officinalis | reverse complement strand
ACCTTGTTAGATTTGTATTGAGGAGAACTCTATATACATTGATGATCACATTTACATGATATTTATATATACAATTAGTAGTAGGCACATAGGAGGTGGCTGAGGCGGCTGAGCCGGGCTAGGATATAGGGTGGCTGGCTAGGATATAGGGTGCCTAGTAGCTTGTATTATCTAACACCCCCTTCAAACTCACGATGGATCGAACACTGAGAGTTTGGACAAGAAATAGCAAAATGCAGAAATGGTTTGAGCCTTGGTAAATAAATCTGCCACTTGTTTCTTAGAGGGAACATATGAGAGTGTAATGTATTCAGCAACATGCTCCTGTCGAACTACATGACAATCCACCTCAATATGTTTTGTACGCTCATAAAATATCGGATTTGTAGAAATGGAGATGGCACTCTGATTATCACAGTATAAAGTGATAGGAGAAGTAACAAAGACATCGAGATCTCACATAAGAGTGCAGAGTCATTTGAGCTCAATTGTGGTGTCTTCCGACGACCTGTACTCGGACTCCGTACTAGAACGAGAGACAACTGATTGACGCTTACTATGCCAAAAGATAAGATATGAACCCAAAAAAATATACAAAAACTAGTTGTGGAGCGTCAAGTGTTTGCATCATCAGCCCATCTAGTATCAGAATATGCATGAAGAGACAAAGAAGAGTCTGAGGGGAAAATAATGATTGGGTTATAGTGCTACGGAGATATCAAAGAACCCGAATGAGAGCTGCATAGTGACTAGAAGTGGGGCTACTAACAAACTGGCTTAAGATGTGTACTGCATAAGCGATATCCGAACGTATTGCTGAAAGATAAACCAATGCTCCAACAAGTTCCCGATATCGAGTAGGCTGAGGTAAGGGATCACCATCATCATGTCGAAGCTTCAAGTTCATTTTCATCGGTGTGGAGAGAGGAGTGATAGCAATGGAAGGATCATTGAGAGTAGCACGCTCAAGAATATCTGATATGTACTTCTACTGAGAGAGAATATAGCCACGAGAGGAGGAAGCAACCTCAATACCTAAGAAGTAACGAAGGGATCCTAGATCCTTCATCTCAAATTGACTTTGAAGATGTTGCTTTAAGGGGATAATGTCAGAGGAATCACTCCTAGTGATTATTATGTTATCTACATAAAGTAATAGAATGACTGTACAGAAGACTAAGGACCGATAAAATTAAGCATAATCAGCTAGGCTTTCACTGAAACCAATAGAAAAAAGAGATTGCCAGAAACGCTCAAACCAAGCACGAGGAGCCTGTTTGAGACCATATATAGCACGACGAAGGCGACAAGCATGTCCTAGAGGAGCATGAAAACTAGGAGGCGACTGCATGTACACTGTCTCAGACAGATTGCAATTAAGAAAGGTATTTTTAACATCCATTTGATACAAAGGTTAATGTTTTGGAGCTACAACAGCAATGAGGGTACGCATATATGTCATTTTTGCAACAGGTGCAAAAGTCTCTTCATAGTCAATACAATACTCTTGTGAGAATCCCCGAGCTACAAGATGGGCTTTATACCACTCAATAGAGCCGTCAGATCGAGTATTGACCTTATAAATCCATTTGCAACTTATCAGTTTAAAAACGGAAGGCAGAGGAACAAGGTCCCAAGTATTAGTCCAACGAAAAGCCTCCAACTCTTTTGTTATTGCTTGTTACCATTTTGGATACTTAATTGCCTTAGAATATGAGTTAGGTTCATATATAGAATTAATAGCAGTAAGAGAAGAGACAAACTCAGGAGAATATGTGCTAGTGACACATTGAGCATACCGAGCAGAGGGATGACGATCTCGTGGAGGATTGCGGCGAGGGGGAGGAGTCACATCAGGAGAAGCTGACACAGATATAGATGTGACATTAGGAGGAGTATCTTGTTGCAAATGGGATGTAGTAGACGGATGTCTAGGAGGTGTGGATGAATCAAGAGCACTATCTTTAGATGCCATTAGAGTGAAGGAGGGAGTCGTTTGAGCAGACGAAAGTACAGGTGACACTGATACAGGTATAGGAGTGGAAGGTAATGAAGAGGGTTGAAGAAAGGAGAGATATGAATCTGAAGTAGTATAATAGAATTATTCTCAAATAAGGTCGCATGACGGAAAATACGAGCCTTCAAGTGGTAGGTTCATAACAACGAGACCCCTTGTGAACGGTGCTATAGCCAAGAAATATACATCGTGCAGTGCGTGAAGATAGTTTATCTCATTCATGAGATGGAAGTAGGACAAAACAGACACATCCAAAAGCACGAAAGAGAGAATAGCGAAATTGAGATTTGAAAAGTTAAAAATATGGAGAGGTGTCAGCTAATACAGAAGATGGAGTAATATTAACAAGATAAACAACAGTCGGAAGTGCTTCTGCCCAAAGGTATCGAGGTACTGATGTTGATATCAAAAGAGCTCTAATGGTGTTGAGAATGTGACGATGTTTTCTCTCAGCAACACCATTTTGTTCATGAGTGTGTGGACAAGACTATTGAGAGAGTGGCATGTGATTTTAAAATAGATTGCATTTCCGAAGAGGTATATTCACATGCATCATCAGAGCGAAATATCTTGATACGTTTATGAAACTTGGTGTGAATCATATTTGTAAAGTCTTTATAAATATTTAAAATATCAGAACGAGCACGTATGAGATATACCCAGGTGTAGCGAGAATAGTCATCAATGAAACTGACATAATATCGATAACTGAACAATGATGGTAATGGGGCAGGTCCCCATATATCAGAATGAATCAAATCAAATGGGGCTAAAGCAATTTTATTACTGGATGAAAATGGTAGAGTAATTTGTTTAGCTAATCGACATCCAGTGCAGTTTGATAAAGTAGAGAATTTTAAAT
>NC_033799.1:33545171-33545758 GCF_001876935.1 Asparagus officinalis | reverse complement strand
GAATTTGGATTGGACATCCCTTATCATAGGATTTGGTGGGGAAAAGAGCTAGCTCAACGTGAATTGTATGGTGATACTAAATATTCATATGACCAACTCCGATGGTATAAAGATAAAGTTATGAAAACTAATCCGGGATCAATTGTTCACTTAGAGCATGAAGATGGAAGATTTACAAGAGTTTTCGTATCTTATTATGCTTGTTGGAAGGGGTTTATGGAGGGATGCAGGCCAATGTTGTTCTGGATGGTACTCATATTTTTGATAGGTATATAGAGTTCAATCTAATCAAAACTTGCATTAATGTACCATTCTTCATAAATATATTATACTTTCATTCATAATTGCTACCATCCCGGTTATAGGTATAAAGGAACCTTACTCGCCGCAACTGCTCTAAATGAAGATGGGGGAATGTTTCTTGTAGCAATTTGCATATGCGGGACGGAGAATGAGAGTAATTGGAAATGGTTTTTGGAATGCATTCGAGACATTCTCTTCAACAATGAAGATCCGTATACTCCAGATGATGAGCTGGTTTTAATCTCTGATAGGGACAAAGGGCTTCAGAATTCCGTTAAGAAATA
>NC_033799.1:33526876-33544171 GCF_001876935.1 Asparagus officinalis | reverse complement strand
GCAGTTGAGGGTGCATGAGCAGAACTATCCCACTCATGACTTGGAGTTGGCGGCAGTGGTATTTGCATTAAAGTCATGGAGGCACTACCTTTATGGAGTACAGTTTGAGTTATTCACAGATCATCAGAGTCTGAAGTATCTCTTTTCCCAGAAAGAACTCAACCAGAGACAGAGGAGATGGATTGAGTTTATCAAGGACTACGAATTCGCGATTCAGTATCATCCGGGGAAGGCGAACGTTGTAGCAGATGCTTTGAGTAGGAAGCGCCGACATCAGGTTGCGGCTTTGAGGTGTTCATTGCACAGGGATCTTATCACTCTTAGCCAGTTTGATTTTAGACCCGAGATTGGAGGAACCAGCGCATTCTTGGGAGCTATGTCAGTGCAGCCATCTTGGATTGACAGGATTGTCAGAGCACATTTGGAGGACTCTTGGATTCAAACCCGTAAGGGGGAGATTTCCAAAGAGCCTAAGGCGGACTGGACCGTTGGAGCAGATGGATGTCTACGGATGAAGGGTAGATTGGTTATGCCAACCAGTGCAGAGCTGAAGAGAGAGTTATTTGATGAGGCACACCGCACTCGGTACACAGTACATCCAGGGACTACCAAGATGTACAAGGACCTGAAGAGACATTTCTGGTGGAGTGGTATGCGGAGATAGATTGCAGAGTATGTAGCTAGATGTTTTACCTGTCAGCAGGTGAAGGCAGAACACCAGAGACCGGTAGGGACACTTCAGCCTTTACCCATTCCAGAGTGGAAGTGGGCAGACATTTCTATGGATTTTATTGTGGGGTTGCCGAAGTCGAAGAAGGGGAATGATTCTGTTTGGGTGATAGTGGACCGGTTGACGAAGTCAGCGCATTTTATTCCGGTGAGGACCACTTATACAGCCGAGGCATATGCGAGGATATTCATTCGGGAGATAGTTCGACTTCACGGAGTTCCAGATTCGGTGTTCACTTCACACTTTTGGAGGAGTTTCCAGGACTCATTTGGCAGCAGGCTATCTTATAGCAGTGTCTTTCACCCACAGACGGATGGTCAGACGGAGAGGGTGAATCAGGTGTTGGAGGACATGTTGCGGGCATGTGTCATTGACTTCCAAGGCAGCTGGGAGGATCATATTCCATTGGTAGAATTCGCTTATAACAACAGTTATCAAGCGACGATCGGGATGGCTCCGTATGAGGCATTGTACGGGAGACCCTGTAGATCACCGATATGTTGGGCAGAGCCAGAGGACAGCTGGATGCTTGGGCCAGAGCTAGTGAGGCAGGCAGACTACGGAGAAGGTAGCATTGATCAGAGAGCGGATTCTAGCCGCTCAGAGCCGGCAGAAGAGTTATGCAGATAAGAGGCGAAGACCCCTAGAGTTTCAGATTGGGGATTTGGTTATGCTGAAGGTATCACCTATGAAAGGCGTGCAGCGACAAGGTGATTCCATTGGTGAAAGTTCAATGGAACCGAAGTGGAGTTGAGGAAGCTTCTTGGGAGCGCGAGGAGGGCATGCGACGCGACTACCCACATTTGTTTGATCAGGTAAATAAATTTTCTGACAAGTACCTTATGGTATGTATCTTATATGATATTTGGACATTTGGTTATATTTGCATTTAACACTAGTATGAGAATATTCTCGCTTAATTCTTAATCTTTCGGAACACACGGTATATATATGGGGGGTTCCTTGTTTGGATTTTTCACCCGATGTACTAGTTCCACTAGATTAAGATTTGAGCGGGAGTGTTACCATTTTAGAGCGTTAAGTATAAATATCTCTATATGTTTATTTGGAAGTTCACGTTGTGAGATGCATATAGTTTCCGAATTTCGAGGACGAAATTCTTCTAAGGGGGGAAGAATGTAGAACCCCGTAAATTTTTATATATGAATATATATGAATTATTAGTAAATAAATAATTCTTAGTTAATAAATAGCTTGAGGTCATTGATGTACATGATAACAAGTTATTTGAGATGATATGAGAGTATGGGTGTAGAGTTTTGTGTGTTGGTTTTGCAAATAAGCAAAACATGCACAAAAACTGAAAATGTCCAGATCAGTCGACACATCAGTCGACTGACTGTATCAGTCGACACATCAGTCGACTGATGCGCTGATTTCCAGTTTTTACAGGTTTCGGGTCTGTTTTGTTTTGATTCGGGTTTGGGTCGGGTTTAAGGGTTCATATATAATCTCCTTCACCCGAAATCATCCCCTCTCCTCTTCAGACCAGAGAAACCCTAGCCCCCTCTCTTCTCTCTCAAACCCTAGGATAGTTCTTGGTGATTTTGGGGCGAAATTGGAGGATTTTCGTCGGGATCTTCAGTTTGCAGCGAAAGGAATCACTCCCCCTCAGATCCAGGAGCTCTTCATCACCTCAGAGGCGAGTAACATCTCGCCCAACCTTGTCCCATTCTTTTTAAACGTTTTCAAATGGTTTTATTGAGATCTCTTTGGCCTAAAACGTATTTTGAGTACAAAGATTGGATTTTTATTGCATGTAACATGAAGATGTGCATTTTCAGTATAATAAATAACCTACCAATGTTTGGTAAATTTAAAATCCAGATCTGAAATGTTTTAAAAGAGATTTAACATGGGTTTTGTTTTGAAAAGTGTTTTTAAAACATAAATACTTATGTTTAGAGTTTTATTCATGTATATGTATGTGAAAGTTATGTTTCAGTTAGTCCATACATGTTAATATTCGTATGATTCATGCTTGGAATTGATGGGGATGAGTTTAGATCAAATTTTGGGTATATAAGAACCTGTACAGATTATCTGCAGTCTGTCGGTCGACTGATCAGTCGACCGACGGGCAAATTGTTCAGCCATCAGTCGACTGATCAGTCGACTGACGGGCTGATTCTGCTTTCTCAGCTTCTCGGTCGACTGGTCAGTCGACTGGCGAGCTGAGGCTGTGCTGTCTGAGCTCCATCAGTCGACGTATGAGTCGACTGACGTCATCAGTCGACACATCAGTCGACTGATGAGCTGTTTTACAGATTCTTGATCTGTTTAAGTTGTCTTTCGGGGTCGCCTCGGTAACCTGACCCTAGTTTATCACGTTAATGATTTATCTGTGCATGTGGGTTGACTTTTGACATGAGTTTAGACATGTACATCGGGATGCGTGCGGGTTTAGATTTGGTGTATTTTTACATGTATGCAAGTGATAAATTACATTTCCTTCATTTATAGTCTACGTGTTGGACAATACATTATTCTGATCCATGTGTTGGATACTTACCATCTTGGTCCATGTGTTGGACATGCATTCTATTCAGTCCATGTGTTGGACCTACATCACTTTTAGTCCATGTGTTGGACATTTTTGCCAAACCTTGAGCATGGTACACATTTGAGTTTTGGAACACGATTTTTTTTGATACCGTTAAGACATGATAGCTACCTAGACTGGGAATGACACTTATGTAGAATACGACTTGATATTTTATGGCATGGGACACCACATGATACTCTACTTATGTTCTGAGATGGGTTGTCTTTCCTTTTATTTATTTTCTGTTCACGTATTAGACTCCGGGTTTGGTACTTAGGGATTTTCAATTTGGGATACAAGGTATATATATGAGGGTTTCCTTGTTTGGATTATTTCGCTCGACGTACCTATGCCCGTGTTGAAACTTCCTAAGTACTAAAGCCCATTGTTCATTTCTAGGATAATTGCCTATATATATATATCTATATATATGTTTTGTGATAACTGTATTTTCTTATACAACGAGCCCTATTCCCTTGGGGTTGGTTGTGATGTTGCTCGCTAGCGCTTGACGCTCGTTGTCCCTCCCCCTTTCAGGTAACGAGCCAGGAGCCCGGAGAGTCGCAGGTTGATGGCGACACACCTTAGTGTTTAGCTGTCTAGTTCTGTTCATGTTGGAGCTCCACTGTAGTTTTTATTAGACATTTGACAGTATTGTTCTAGAAGTTGTAAAGGCTATGTGCCTTATTTCCTTCTTGTCAGACATTTGTATATGAGACTTGTTGAGTATTCCAGATTTATCTACTCAGATTTTGGCTATGTATTTCTGTATTGTTGGATGATGAGATATTTATGTGACTGTTATCATTTCATCAGTATTCCTTGTATAACCTTTTACCTATTTTGTACCTACACCAGTTATTGATTCTACTAGACAGATGTTAATTGTGATGGTGAAACATGTTATTGCACAGTGTGGTGCATGGCAGGTTTGACATTCTTGGTTTCACCTTGGACTGCAGCCTTGTGTGAACCCAGGGGCGTCACAGACCACCCCCAGCATCGTTACCTTAGTGGGGCCACCCCTAATGTTTTGATTAATGGGAGGGTTATCCGCATCAAGGTGTTCTTCCATGTCTGAATCATCACCTATCAGGTAGATATTATTGTGACGACTAGATTCACCAATTTGATTAGCAAAGGCTCGAATCTGTTGGTCATGCTCTTCCCTCATCCGCAGCATAGCCATTTCTATTTCGAACTTAAAGTTCTCTTTTTGCTTGACCAGAGCATCCTCAACCATTTTGGTTACTTTCTCAGTGTTAATCATAAATACTTTGTGGGATTGTTCTGGACTGGATACCGTTTTGTCAGAAGCGACTACAGATTGACATCTGATGCTTCGTCATCCGAGGATAATCCCCTCTGCATTCTCTGATAATCCCTATGTCTAGTAGTCCCTACATGTAGCCGAGTTAGACGATGCGATATGAGGGGGTCAGAACTAGAAGGTCGAGCTGACTTTCCTTTATCAGCCATGTTAATTGTGACTTCTGGAAGTTTGTCACCTTGAACGGCCGATCGTTTCTTATAGAAACGCTTTGGCTTGGACTTAGTCATTCCATTAGAGATTCTCTCAAATACCGAGACCCTCTGCGGAGTGGTCTTAGGGCAGCTACATGATAATACTGCCCTGATTATCTTGGTACACGAATAATGAAAGTCCATCTCCCAGGAATCTTTCTTTCGAGGTCTGTTCGTACCCCTAGCCCGATAGTACAACTCATTGGCATGATGACTGGAGTAATCTATCGCGTGTTGCACGACTTCTCAGGTATAACGTCGTCGTCTGACGAACACATTTCCTTCTGAGGACTTGTTGCCTTGATGGCGTTCTCAAGAGTCACACGTTTGGAGCCACGCTTTCATGAGCGTGGGACCTTAACGGGCTCTTGGATACTGACTTACAGTCCGAGGCGGTCAGTTACAAGAGTTTTCCCATTATAGAAAGACTCTGACTTGTTGCGAGGGCGTGTGCGACTCCCAGCTCGAGTAGTTGCTCGGGGTTCAGTCACCGGATCTAAGCACTCTTTAATTGAAACTTTGCCTCGATCCTTGTGCTAAGGACCTAGATGATCCGCCATTCTCATCTTGAATCGAGACAAGTCCACGTTGTCGTGGGGCTCTGCCAGAGGTGTGTGATTCATTGGGACATAAACATGGGCTGTCGGAGGCTTAAACGGGACTACGGGAGATGAATTAGGTTCAAATTGAACCGAACCGGGTGCGAACCAAATCGAACCGGGTGTGAACCGGTGCGAACCTCTACTTGGTGGCTCGGTTCTGGTCGAGCCACCAGATGGTGGTTCGTGCATTCCGACAGTTCCGGGCGCTGTTTGACTTTTTGTCGACGTTGTTTCAGACTTTGGTTTCCAGACTTAACGTGGTTCCGGTGGCTTCTTGATCACCTCTTTTTGCCTCAGCTTCTGCGCTTCTTGCATGAGAATCCGTGCGTGCGCAATCAAGACGCGTCGCTTCTAAATGCGCTCCTCGAGGATTGAGTGTGCTCGTTTGACTTGAATCCATTCATCCGCTGTTGGTTTGGAGGAGAGGACATCTGTTTGTTGCTGGGGCACTCGGTGCCTTATGAGTTTCTGATCCGCCTCATAGCAGATCCCGTCAACAGGTTCCAAAGCCTTGGTGAATTGGCGCACGACGCGTTGGCGCTTCCTTTGGCGAGCTCTTTTCGATAAACTTGGTGCGACTATAGCGGCTATTTCCTTAATTGAGGAGGAGTCCAGATCTGCAAATCCGACCTCGTTGGAGGCCGGAAGGGCGTTACAAGGCGAGATGGCAGCAACAACATAGGCCTTGATCTTCTTGCGCTTGAGGAGGAGGACGACAAATACTCCTCAAACTACAGTTGGTCGAATTCGTATTCGACTTCTTCATCAACTGGGATCTGGATCCGTGGTTACGTCACGACAGCTTCGACAGTGAAGCTGTTAGCTCCCACTATGGTCGCCAGCGTGTTTGGGTCAGAAATTGTTGTTTTTATTATCATCGAATCTATTACAACTTTAGTCATTACAATAAACTCAAATAAATAAAAAGTCGATCTTTTTATAAGTCATCGAATCTATTACAACTTTAGTCATTACAATAAACTCAAATAAATAAAAAGTCGATCTTTTTATAAGATCTTCTTACACAATGAAAATATAAGACTCAAATAAATAAAAAGTCGATCTTTTTATAAGATCTTCTTACACAATGAAAATATAAGATTACAATTCTTTCAAACAACACATAACAGATGTTTATCGCCTGTTGTTTGTATGTGATCTTTGCCTATGCCGGGGATGTTGATATCTGTGGACCGCCGCGGATCAGATCCGGTTGACAGATTAAAAATCAAAGCTCCTACTTCATGAAGGAAGTATTTACTAAAGTGGTAATATCGACCAAGCGAGATTACAACTCTTCTCGAGATTTAAGACCAAGCTTAAATCCGGAGGAATACGGGGGAAAAGGGTTTCAGAATTCTCGAACTCTCTTTTTGTTTATGGAGAAACTTCGCCAAGATCTGCTAACCCTCTAAAATTCATGACTTCACTCTCAATTTTGATAGCACCTCACCCTCTTGATGTCCTTCCATGAAATGAGCCCCTAATCCTATATTTATAGGCTTCGGTTGGGGGGTTTTCTGATAAGAACGATGGATTTGACCTTATCCTCAGTTGACAACTGCCTAACCATGTGTAGAGATGATATCAAGGCAGTTGGGATCCTCTGGAACAGAAGAAATCTGGTGAAAACCCGTCGTAAACCATCAAAATGCATTTTCAGATAAATCTGCCGAACCGGGTTCAAACGAACCGAACCGGGTGCGAACCGGTGCGAACCACCACTTGATGGCTCGGCCTTGGCCGAGCTAGTTCGTACCATCTCGGGTATTTTAGCTCTAACTCTCTCGTATGATTTCAGAATGAGATGATTTAAGATGTGTTAGAAAGATGATGAAGATACCTACAACTTTTGTTTTTTAAGTTTCTTTAGAATAAAATCACATCATGACTGAAATATCAGTTCTTTGTGCGAGCCACCAAATGGTGGCTCGGCACTGTGCGAGCCAGTTCGTACGTCCTCGGGTATTTTGGCTCTAACTCTCTCGTCCGACCTCGGAATGAGGTGATTCAAGATGCGTTGGAAATCTGATAAAGAGACCTACAAGTTCCAATAGCCAAGCCACTTATGATCTAAATTTCACCTCTTTGTGTGAGCCACCAAATGGTGGCTCGCAGCCTTGCGAGTCAGTTCGTACTATCTCGGGTATTTTGGCTTTAACTCTCTCGTCCGATCTCGGAATGAGGTGATTCAAGATGCATTGGAAATATAGAAAAGAGACCTACAACTTCCTATAGCCGAACCATACATAGTATGTATGAGTTGCACATGGTGTTTCGCCCCTTTTTGGCGAAACACAACTCCTAGCTGAGTTGTTTTGTCATTTCGTGTGTCACGTTGACTCGTACGCTTCACCGATTCGCATCATACATTTCGTTAAGTTGGAGGTGACCGGTGAATATGTTGGCTACTTAGAGCTAGCCGATGAGAGCACGCGGGCCACTTGGAAGTGGCTGATGAGCGTGCGGGCCACTTAGAGGTGGCCGGTGAGCACACGGGCCACTTGGTTTGCCATTTTGGTGGCTGATTAGTATGCGGGCCACTTGGTGGTGGCTGGTGAGCACGCGGGCCACCTGGCGTTGGCCGTTCTGGTGGTTCATTGCCACGTCATCAACGTTTCGCCGATTCGCTTCATGTGCTTGTCAGCGTCAGATGATCCTCTTTGACTCGGACAATCCCCTTCAACTTTGATAATGACGTTCATCGCCTTCTCTTTGTCTCGAGCTGTGTACGGACACCTATAGGCATTTTTAGACACCTACAGAAGGATCATGGAAGGGACGTGATTTGAATTATAAAGTGAGCTCTCTTATAGATGGTGGAACCAAGAAGTTGTGAGGAGCACTTTTGCGCTGATAGAGTGCTCCGATGGAAATGTGTGTTTTTTGGCTAGAGTGCTCTGATGGAAATTTTCTTGTTAAAAATGCATATCATGTCGCTAGGGGAATAGTTAACGACGGTGTAGGGCAAGTGGAAACAGTAAATCGAGATCATGAGAGCAATTTGGAAGAAAATTTGGCATTGTCAAATTCCAAGCAAAATTATAATCTTTGGCAAATATGCAATGGGATCCTCCCAATAAAGGCAGGTTTTTGTCAAAGAGGGAATGTAGAATCTGATACATGTGGAATGTGTAATGAAGGGATAGAAAATGAAACCCATATTTTCCGAGGGTGTGCGTGGGCAAAGAGTCTGTGGCAAGAAAGTCCATGGTGAGATTCAGTTGATATTGATACGGATGGAAACATGAGGGCCGGGAATGCTCTATGAATGGCTTTCAGGATGCAGTAATTAAAGAAGATCTCGAGCTATTTTTGGTTATTGCATGGCGCATAATAGAATTTAATTGTGCATAACCAGGAGGATCTGAAACAAAGAGATGTGGGTCCATATGCATTGAAATATTTAGCTAAATTTAAGGATGCCAATGGTTGGAATGTTTCGACAAGAGGGGAGAGGTAATGACATGGTTGTCTGGAATGCTCCAACAGAAGGATGGGTAAAAATAAACTGTGATGGTGGATGGAATCCTGCAACTAAGTTGGCGACCGGTGGAGTTGTTGTTCGAGATCATACAGGTTGCGTAATTAGAACAAAGAGTTTTGTCAGCACATTGTATGCTCAGCGTTGATGGCGGAATTAGTGGCAATTAAGCAATGGATACTTCTTGAATTGCCGGGTGGATTCCAAGCAATTAGTGAGAATGCTAACCCGAAGAAATATATGTCTTTCCATATGCTTTCTAATTTAATAGATGACATTGTGACAACTTCATCTATTTTTATAGAGTGTCTATTTTAATTTGTAAAGAGGGAGGGGAATCAGGTTGCATACTTTTTGGCATGCATGTTGCATCCTTGTGATAAGATATGGGTGGATGAAATACCGTTGCTATTTGCTGAGGTTGTGAGACATGATTTTATGAATTAATAAATTCCCTATTTTCTATAACAAAAAGTATTTTTGGTTTATTTCCTTACTAAAATTTATCTCATGATTCCATTTTGATCGTTTCTGCTCACTTGTGTCTCTTAAACTTTAGCACTGTGACTATTTATTTCTCTGATGTTCACTTAAATGAGATACACCCAATTTAAACTTTCATATTGATAATTGAATTGACAGGAAACAAATGTAATTTGAAGCAAACTTGAATTATCATGTTACTTGGAACAACGCGTAATGAAACTTGAATTATCATATTATTTGGACTGACATGAAATTAAGCTTGACCTGAGAAACAATAGTGTTGTGAAGGTGATAAATACTTAAAAATAGCAATATAAAAGAAAGATGAATAATTAAAGCTAATAAATTAAGATAATTGGTTAAAAAAGGGCTAAAACGACACATAAGAGAATATGGAGTTTGTTCCTAATCCTTGAAAGACTTAAAAAATTATAAATTAAGATTAATGTTAACTCTAGTACACTTTTATATGATGAAAGTATCCCATAAACATATAAAAGTACTAAAAAACGTTCATGAAAATCCCTTCTAGACATTCGTAATTTATTTAAAAATAAATTATTCTATAAAATATTCATAAAACAGTGTCTCGAGTTCCTTTTGTTTCAATTTTTTATTGAGCCGACTTCAATCCTTCTCCACCTTTATTTTTTTTGATAAAATTAGGCTATATTTAGATGCTGAAAAGTAAGGATGCATTCGATATGGATATGGTTCAGAGATGATGCTCACATTATCCATATATGCTTACCCTTCTTAGATACAGATACGGATATGGATATACGTCCGTAAGAAAAATTCATATCCATATCCGCTAAAATCTGATACAAATATGAATATACAAGATTTTATTGGCCTTTTTGTTTTGATGATGTTCTAACAAACAATTTACTACTAATGTTGTTTGTCTAGTATTTGTGTTTTCCTATTTATTGTAGACAAACAATATGTTTAGAGGTTGGTTGGATTGTGCCCTCACGATGATATCAAAAGAAGGTTGGCGGATTGAATATCAGAGTGAAGCCAATGCATTCAAGTCAAGTTCAAGTTCAAGCTTCATCCGCAATCAAGACAAGCTTAATGAAGATCAATTGCCTTGGGTATATTAGTTTAGGTGTTATATTATGTGTGTTTAATACTTCAAGCTTAATATTATACACACACACATTTTATGAGTTTATCCGTTTTGAGTTTTATCCACAAACAAAGTTTTTTTAAACAAATAAATTTATGTTTATATACATATATGTTTTTTTCATGTGGATAAGTTATTTTAGTTTAGTTATATAAGTATGAAATAAGAATACATTCATATACATATTCATATGTTTCATATTCTATTGTATTTTGAAAAACATTGTGTTTTTGGTTTATAGACTTAACAACTAAAGTTTATATCTTTTATCAAGTCTATAAAATCAATTTATAAATTTTTTAAAGTTTGTTTAAAACATTTTGTCAAAAACATGTCTTGTTTAGCTTTCATGTTTTGGACCTTTTTGCAGAATGAAGAGATTTCTCATTTGTGAAGTGCAATTCCAAAAGTTCTTTTTGTAACATGTTTATAATCATTTTCCAAAGTTTTACATTTTTCTAAATTTATTTGCTATTTTTAAAAGACACTTCAAAATCAGATTTACTGTATTAATCAGGCTGATAACTTGTTATCAGTCGACTGATAAAGTTTATCAGTCGACTGATGAAATTGCTTGGAATTATCAAAAGTTTTTATTTTTACGACTGATGAACTATCAGTTGACTGATGAGTTTACCAGTCGACGATGAGATCTTTAGTCGACCGATGAGCTGCTAGTTGCCTGTAACGATCAGCTCATCAGTCGACTGATAATGTCCACCAGTCGACTGGCGGCCTCTAACAGCTAGTTTTTCTAGCTTTGTCATGTTTTGGGGTTTTAGTCTTTTTTGCTTTGTTTTTCTTGTGTTTTGGGGTCTCTATAAATACCCCTCATACCTCAGACCTAAAACCAACTATGAAAATTGTTTATACAAGTTTACAAAAGAGTTTAAGGGTTTTAAAGTTTGTTTTAGTGTTTGTTTTATGAAAAAAATTTTACAAGAGCTTGAGGAGATCATCATTTGTGTTTGGGCATTCAACTCATCTCCCTCTCTCTCTTGTCATCATAGAGAAGTTTTTCTAAACTCATATCTAGCTATTTATATGTTTGATTTTCATTTCCATAAGCTAGAATTTATTTGAGTTTAGATTTGTTTTTTATTATACTCATTGTTCACACACAACCTATTGAGCTTATTGTATTTACATACATAGTATAATTGGGGGTTGTGGGATTGTGACTTTGAGTGTGGCTTAATTGAGTTCTCACCTTGTTTAGAGAACAAATTATTTGTTGTTGAGCTTTCATTTGTGAGGTCACTTTGTATTGCACAAGTACACCAAGAGGAGTGTAGAGGTGAGAGACATGGTCGGTCCCAAGAAGAGTGGCGTCGGTAGTAAATCCTAGTAAGAGATAGTAATTTCGAGAACTTGAGGGAGACACGTGAGAGGCCGTTACTTGAGGTGGGATTTATATAGTTATATTGTGAGTGATTGTGAATGTTGATCGGTGAGTATTGAAAACTGATATTGTGTGGTGTAAACGTTTTCGGGTTAGCATTGAAAACCCGGTGTGAAAGTGGATTTCTCCCTAGAAGTGGGGAGCGGAGACATAGGACGGAATGTTCGAACTCCGTGATCATATTGCTTGTTTGAGTTTGTATTGACGCACTCTTTTTGTTTATCTTATTTAGCCATTGCTTCTTTGTTTATAGTGTCCACTATTTTGTTTATCCTTGTTTATAATGCTTATTCTTGCTAATAATTCATTGTATATCTTATTTGCCAGGATAACTTGTTAATAAGTTTTAATTGGCATTAAATCGGATTAGATTAATAAAAACCCTATTCACCCCCCTCGGGTTCTTTCCTAGTGGCATTAGGGTCTAACATATATATCAAACGGATATGAGAAATCCAGATAGTATTAAAAAATATATAGTTTATATGATACAAAAGAGTTCATTAATATGTTCATTATATTTGAAAAGTTAAGCTCGACGATCAAAGTTAACTTCAAATCTTTAATTTGGTGATTAAAACTATCATAACATTATGACTATACGTATCCGGATAGTTCGGATATGGATCCGGATATTTCACTACAAAACCATGTTGTAACCATATCCTATCGGTTATATACTTGAGTAACCATATTCATATCCTAACAGATATAGTTAGGGATATTTTCTCGGATACGGATACAGTTTAGCACCCTACTAAAGAGGGTTAGTAAATCTTAAATTAGACGTTAAATTTGTATATCTTAATGAAAGATAAATAACTACTTTTGTCTTTGCTAGGTTTTAAAGTTTTACTAAAAAAGGGTGTATTTTGTAAATTTTGAAAATTTGAGAGTGTTTTTAAAAATTTTAAATTTCAAGTTAGTAGTGCTTGTAATTTCTTTGTTTATGTGTTGGTGATAAGTTTTCTAATGTTAGGATATTTCTTGAACCTCTAAAATTTTAAGAGTGTCTTTTAAAATTATTAAAACTTTAGATTATTTTTTTAATTTAATTTTTTTAGCAATCTATTGATAATTTTAGATTTGATATGTACCGGTTGTAGGTCTTAAAATTTTAAGGTTTTTTTTTTGTAATTTATGACTTTTGAATTAGTTTTTTGTAATTTTTATAATATTGATGATTATTTTTTAAAATTTTTAAATTTTCACAAGCCTAATAATAGTAATCCCTTAAATTCATCTTTGTTGTTTGCAAGTTTTAAAATTTTAGAATTTCAGGGTGTTTTTTTATTATTTAAACTTTTGAGGGTGTTTCTATAATTTTAAAAAATTATGAGTGTTAATTACAGATTTTAAATTCTTCAAAGGCTGTTGTTAATTTTTAGATTTTATGTTTGTTATTTTACATTTTGAAACATCAAGATATTTTATGTAATTTTAAACTTTTAAAGGTATTTTGTGAAACTTCTATAAACTTTTTGGGTTATTTTGTAATATTTCATATAGTATAGCATGTTAGTTCTTTAGCTTAACAAACTAATCCTGCGTAGCTATTTCACGTATTTTGTTAATCTTATTTTTTAAATTGTTAAGATATAGGTAGTTCACATGAGATTAAGATAGGATATAATTTTTAAATAAAATATTCAAATTAGTGAAGGGTAATATTGACCATGGAAGTTTTTCCCGAACTCCTATTTTAAAGGGAACTAGATTTTATGCATGTGAAGCACACGTGGTTAAATATGATGATTAATTATTTTTGATTTATTTCCTTACTAAATGTTTTTTCAATTTCTACTTTGATAGTTTTGCTCACTTATGTCTCTAAACTTTAACATTGTGATTATTTATATTCTTTGATATTTGCTTGAATGGAATACATCAAATTTAAATTTTTATGTTATTTGGACAGACACGAAGTCAAGCTTGACTTGAGAAAGTGTAGTGTTGTGATAGTGAAAAACATACTTGAAAAAAATAGCATTATAAAAGACAGACGAATAATGAACGCCAATAAGCCAAGATGATTGATTAAAAGTAGGCTAGAATGAAACAAAAGAGAATATAGAGTTTGTTATTAATCATTGATAGACTTCATAAAAATCATAAACTAAAAATTAATGCTAACTCTAATAAACTTTTATATGATAAAAGCATCCATATAAACATATAAATGTACTAAAAAGTTTATGAAAATCTCTTCTAAATATTCCTAATTTTATTCAAAAAATTAATTTATTCTATAAAATATTTTAAAAATAGATCTTTTATTCCTTTGGTTTTATTTTTTTATTGAGTCGAGATCAATTGATGCGGCATAAACATATACCAAAAAGTTACAAGTGCACAACTAATCAAGTTATACTATAAAGAGTTATCGATCCCACGAGGAAGGTGTTTTGTAGGAGAAAATATAAAATCGGTTCTTATATATGTTGTGTGCGTGAAAAATAGGAGTGATGAGTGAATGTGATTGTGAAGAGATTGAGAGAGTAAAAATGGTGCGTAAATAGGCGCAAAATGTAAGTGAGAGTGGATGTGACAAAGAATGAATGTGATCAATAAGGCAAGAATGAATAAAATCGAGAAACAAATGAAAATCAAGAATGAAAAAAATAAAATTCAAGAATAAAAGAAAATACAAGAAATTAAAGATGGTGGATTCAATTATAGATATGGGTGATCTAAAATTAAACCCACTTCTTTAGAAAATGGTGATTCCCTAGAGGGTTCTAGCCTAAAGGCGAATCAAACAAAATAAAAAAAAACAAAAAAAAAAACTAAACCCAAAAGGGTTCTAGCCTCAAGGTGAATAGTGCAAGAAATTAAAATCTAACTATAAAATAAATTGCAACATCTAAACTATAAAATAAATTACAAGAATTAAATACAAAAAAATAAATCTACTCTATAAGCATGAAATAAATCTAATCTATAAGCATGAAATAAATCTAAGGCAAGAGGGCTCTAGCCTTTTGGCTATTTAACAATAAAATCTAACTATAAGCATAGAAATAAATCTAAACTAATAAGCAAATAAAAAGAAATAAAAGAGAAAAAGAAAAGAAATGCAAACCTCTAAATAATTCTTCATCTTCATCTTCATCATCCAACAAAGAGAAAAAAATATTTAAAGTGGTGAAAAAATTATTATTATTAATTGTAACAAAAAGTTATAAATTTGGAAGACCTTCTCAATTAAGAGTAGCCATCCTCTCCAAAAGGAGTTATAAAAATTTTCACACCTCTAACCCCTCACTCTATATCCCTATTTATAGTAAACATCAATGAATGAGAGCCCTTGGATCGAAATCTTATCAAAAAACCAAGAATTTTAGCCTTAGATTCGTAACAGAATGACGATGACATCGATACCAGCATCGATAGGGGTATTGATAATCACATTTTATTATAATTTTATACCCTCATTATCTATTTTATATGAATAAATATACCACTAATAATTGTTTTTATCTTTTAATTGCAGATTAATGAAGAATAAATCTTAACTTCCCATCTCTCAAAGAAAACTCATTGATTAAATGAAGAAATGATTCAAAAAGCCAAAGTGAAATTTTCGACTTGTTGAAGGCCCAAAGCAGAAAGATTACACCAAGGGAAGAGTTGATTTTTCATTTTCCTTTTGGACTTATTTGCTAAAATTACAAATGAGAACCGGACTAGGACTGACATGCTGCAAACATATGGGCCTGTTGCTGATTTAAAAAAAAAGAAAAAAAAGAAAAAATCAAGTGGGAGCTTTGACGCCGATTCGGGTTTTAGGGAATTAATGGATAAAATAATGTTGTGCTGCAGACTGGGCCGGCTGAATGGTCGGAGCTTAATTGGCCGGAAAACTTAGAATGTATCAATAATATATGGAAACGAACCAATCTGCCGATTTTCATTTTGAAAATCAACATGATCAATTTCATGGCCGGATCTTGTTTTAAGCTTTTCATTTCTTGGACCGGATTTGTTTAGTGTGGACTTGTTGCTGCAAATTTGTATTGGACGGATTTGTAAATGAAATCAATTGGACCTCTTAGTTTGGATTTAGAGAAGAAAAAAAGCAGAGATTCAAGGTGAGATTTGTTGGCATTGTGGCTCAGACAAAGTCCAATGGTCTAATTCATGAGGGTTACTATAAATAGGGGTAGAGAGAGTGCAGGGGTTAGGTGCTGAAAAATTCTGTAAATCCTTTTGGAGAGAGGCTCCTTAATGAGAAGGCCTTCAAAATCTTTAACTTAGTTGCATATTAATAAAAAATAATTTTTTCACCACTTTAATTCTTTCTCTTCTTCTCTTTATTGCATAATGAATGCATGAAGATGAAGATGGGATGTATTGATAGGTTTGCATTTCTTTCCTTTCTCTCTTTTATTCTCTTTTATTGCTTAATTAGTTAGTTATTTTCATTCTTGTAATTAGATTGTATTTTCTTTGTTAAATAGCAGGGCTAGAACCTCTTGCTAATTTTTCATGCTGTATAGATGAGTAGATTTATTTTCTTGTATTCAATTCTTGCCAATTTATTTGTAGTGTTTAGATTTTACAATTTATTTTGTAGTTGATTTTATTTTTTTATACTATCATCGCTTGCAGCTAAGACCCTCTTGGTTTAGTTTTTATTTTGTATTTTAGTTATTTGTTTGGATTCGCCTGGTAGAACCCTCTGGGCAATCACTCTGTTTCGATATAACTGGCGGTTATTAGTATACTCTCGTATCTCTATAAGTTGATCACCATCTTTAATTTCTGATTTTCTTTATTCTTGATTTTTATTTTTCTTTTTTCCTTCTTGCCTTATTGATCATATTCATTCTTTGTCACATCCACTCTCATTTACACTTTGTACCTATTCACACACTATCACTTTCACTCTCATTATCTCTCCACAATCACATTTACTCATCACTCCTATTTGTCACGCACACAAAATAAGAACCAATTTTATATTTTCTCCTACAAAACACCTTCCTCGTGGGATCGATATCTTAAATACTATAACTTGACACGGTTGTGTACTTGCAACCTTTTTGGTACATGTTTATGCCGCATCAAGTTTTTGGCGCCGTTGCCGGGGAAGGTGCTTAAGTAGGTTTTAATTATTTTGGTTCTTTAACTTGTGTGTTTTTTGTGAAGGAAACGCTTGGAGCTTGAAGATCGCGGATTGGAGAGCTAGGATTTGAAGATTTGCTTTCAGGTAAGTCCTCTTTCTAGTTTTTAATTCCACCCTTTAGCTACTTCTTCACAATTAGAGACAATTAGGAGTTAAAAAAAAGATTTTATTTTTTGTTGACCATAATAAAATTCATCCTCCACTTTGACATTTATTAACAAGATAATAAATTCAAACA
>NC_033799.1:33489773-33525876 GCF_001876935.1 Asparagus officinalis | reverse complement strand
TTGTCGAGCAAAGCGGCAAGGGAGATAAGGCTCTATGTGGCACTGGTTCTTCACCCGAAGGACAAGATAGCCTACACGGATGTTCACTAACCACCGGAAGCAACCAGCATCAAGAACGGTCCGGTCACTTCTAGGTTTCTCCTCATCAACCAGCACGTCGCCATAGCGACCTGAAAAGTGAGGGAAACACTTAAAGAACTCCCAACTCTTGCGGACCCGGAGCTCTCGCTGAACATCACTAAATTTGCTCCCAAACCATCTGCTCTGCTCCAACAATTGCATGAAGGGGACAGGGATGTCAACAACGCTGGGGGCCGACATCAAGTCGGGACGGTGAAGAACGAGCCACGCCATCAAATATGCGTAAGGGAGCTCAACCTTTGGGCAAACCAGCTCAGCTGATGGTTCAGAACCCATATGTGTAAAACTGCTAACCAGACCCCTGAGCCCGCAATGGATACTAGCAACCATTGCTGGGAGCAGGGAAAGCTCTCTCCCATAAGCCAGCTGAACTGCAGGGAAGAGCACCTCGATGGGTAGAGCGTCAGAAGGTTGGTGCGGGACGACACACTTCTTCAACCAAAGGGCAAGGTAGCCTGCTAATAGCGCCCGGGACCCTATAGACCTCTGTGCGCGGCGGAGAAAAGAGCGAAACTTTGTCCCCGCGGGAAAAGCCCCCTCAGCACTGCCGATAGTGTAGGAACGAACCTCAGCCTTTTCCAACAACTCATTAACGGCCGAAGGAGTCATCACGTCTAATTCATGAATGGGCGCACTGGAATCACCTTCCAAGTTCTGGAACAAGTAGCTGGCAAACTGCTTCAAGCTGATCTGCCTCTTCCTTCTCGCTTGGGGAGAAGTTTGGATCAAGGAAGTGTAGTAGTGGCAAGTAAGATCCCAGAGTGTGTCATACATGTCCGGAGTATCTTTCTTCATACACTCCAGCTGCTGGTTCGTAGGGAAGTACTCCTGATACGGACAGTCCCCCATCGGAAGACCCGAAACATAATGCATCTCGTGCAAGGCCAACCCTAGCTCACCTCCGCTGGTCAGGAAGGTGTTGCTATCGGGCACATAAGTCTCCAGCAAAGCCAAGAAATGGCGACAGCTGACTGGGATGCCGTACATAGTAGCTCGTATGGGTGCATACAACCCACTGCTCTTCAGATCCCTCTCCCAGCGCGCCAAGACGAAACCAGTCATGCGCGCCCACCACCCTTTGGCTAGGGAGGAAGCCCAGCCATAACATCTGTACTCCGATGGGGGTAACTGTCTCCCAAGAAGAGCCAGACGGTTGCTCACAGTCGGAGCAGCAGCTGACACCTCGCCTGGGGGTGCAGTATCAAGACCCATGATCCCGGGTCGTAGACCACGCACGTCATGATACCCCTCAGAGCCAGGAGTCTTATGGTGAGTAGCATATCCGCATTGAACCCGATCAGCATCTTCAGTAAGATGCCAAGACATCTGCCGGTCCACGGCTTGCCCCTTCAAATGACTGAAAGAATAGTGGCGTGGAATCGAAGGGATGTACAAACAGGCTCCACCGTCAAGAGTTAACCAATGCTCCTCACAAAGAGTCAGCGTGGCAGGATCCCTGACATGATCTCCAAATAGAAAACCCGGCTTCTTTAGAACCTGAGTGGAAGTAGAATCAGGGGTGAAGGAGGCATCTGTGATAAGTTGGCGCAAGCAATGGCGCCCTCCTTCCTGTATCGAACGGCAAGAGTCATTTGGACGATCCCCGTCGAACCGAGGAAGTGGGCCAACAGCCTGCCTAAGAGTAGCGGAAGAGAAAACCTCCCGACTACATCCGGTGTTGGCGTGAGGAGGAAGGCTACCCGCGGGAAATTCCACTGCAATAAAGCACAAGGGCGGAATCAGAAAATCCATCTCGTAAGAAGAATGATAGACTCATCCACGGAATAATTGGAGAGACGATTTTGAGTGACCTACACCAGAAGGACGGCATGCGTCATCACGTGAATAACGTGGTAACGTACACCGACCTATAAGGTGTAGGACAACACAAAATCGCCCCAATATATCCGAAGACTTGAATTGGCTAAGCAAAACAAGTCTGAAACCTTACCCTCCGCGAGAGAGGTATCGGTTCTTCCTTCATGACCCGCAAAGAGGTCAATCAGGGATGTAAGACAAAATCTCTGCATAAATTCTCACCCCCGAAAAATGAAGCCGCGGGAGAGGATGTCGTGGGGACCTCCTCCTCACTATGCTGTGAACGAGAACGGCTCCTCCGGGGACGAGATCGACGCGGAGACATTGCAAATCTGCAACGAAAAGCAGCAAGTCAGGTACAATCTAAAACATGAATATACGAAATTTAAAAGGGAAATTAAGAACTTTAATTAAAATCCTATACACAAATAGGATTTCATAATTGAAGTCTAATTAAACCTACAAATTTCGTGCACGATGATTGTCATCTTTCACGGTGAATTTTGGTGAAATACCCAAAATACCCTTTGTGTTCAAGGCCAAAATCTAGGTCAAGGACACGCGTGACCCGGGTCATGATCGTCACATTCGATCATATAACACCCCGGTACCCCACAATTTTGGTTAAAATTTGCAAATGAGCCCTTTTGCAGAATTCAGCCAATTTTGCATAAAAGCCCCTCTACAAAATCTTGGTTTGGGCTCCACATGCCTTATCAAAATTTTGATCATGAGTTCGTGGTCAAAACTCATTGGATTTCAGCCATAAGTTCACTGCCTTTTGCAAATAAGTCCCTCTAAGACATTTATGGGCTGTTTTGCAAATAAACCCCTCCAACAACTTTTGGTCCTCTTGCCTAAAATACCCCTCAAGCTTGTGGCCAAATGAACATGTAATTTAGGTCCTAAACTTCAGTCCTCTATTACATGAACACCACCCCAATTCTTCGGCCACTTTTGCAAATAAGCCCCCAAAACTTTTCGGCCCCACATTTGCACATAAAACCCTCAATAAGGTATGGTCTTTTTGCATGAAACACCCATCCAAATTGTTACCAAAGGGGAATGAAATCCAAGCCTCAAAATTTCAGTCCCATTTTGCAAATAAACCCCCACGAATTTTGCAAATAAACCCCCCAAAGTTTCGGCCATTACCTCTTTTTGCACAAAACCCCCCGAAATAATAGTGCATACATGCCCCCTAGTCTACCACAAGAATAAAAATGCAACCTTTACCACAAAATAAGAGGATGGTGAAGAGGAGCTTACCCAAATCAAGAGGCTTGAAATCCCCAATCCAAGAGTCAAGATCCGAGCTTGAAGGTGGAGGGAGAAACCCTAGTGAAAAGTGAAAATTTTCGGCCAAGAAGGAGCATACAAAAAACCGAATTTCTTTGGGGTATGGAGCTCTTGAAAGAAAAACAATGGAGGAGGTTTGGAGGAAGAAGATGAATTCTCTTTTGAAAAGAGGGGGGAAAACAAAAGGGGAAACAAATTCAAACAAGAAAGAAAACAAAGAGGGGGGAAACAAAATGAAGAAAAAGACAAAAGGGGGGGGGAGGTAACCTCTTTCATAAATGATTGCAGGTCCTTCGGTTCAAAAATCCAAGACCCCGTTGCCGCCTCTGCACTTGCACCACGCGACGTCCCCACGTCGTCCAACCTGGTCGAGATCGCAGATCCGGATTCCTCTTCCGCCGAGGAGATGACTTCTGAAGACGCTCCGGCATTATCAAAGAGAGCACGACAAAGACAGCGTCAACGTCTTGCTCGACAGCTGGCCGAGGCTTTGGAGCCGATGGATGGGATCCGCTATAACGTAGATCTAAAATCCAGGCAACGCCAGGAGCAACAACGGCAAACAACCAGCCCCTCCTCCGAAGCAGAAACAAACAAATGGGTTCATGTCAAAAGAACCCGTTCTACTCTCGAGGAGCGAATCCAGAAGCGCCGCGCCTTGCGTGCGCATGCCCGAGCCCTGGTGCAAAAAGCACGAGAAATGCAAAGGGAAGAGGCAGGTACGGGATCACCGAGATCCAAACGAGTTTGGGTGCCGAAGGCCGAATCAACGCCTAAGGTAAAAGCAGGTAATATTGCTCTCCAACCTTCGTCAATTTCAGATCCCGAGCCTCCGGTAAAGCCCCACCGCAGCGTGGATTTCTCCGAGTTCAAGAATCCTCTGAACAACCGTATCGACGCTCTACCCGAGAATCGAGGAAAAGCGCTTGTCAAGGAAAGCTGGGGATCGTTGAAGGAGCTTCGAGCCAACATCCAGACTGGGGGTCGTACACGATCTCCTAACAAATCGATCTCTGCAACAACCAGCTCGGCGGTGCGTGCAAAGG
This sequence comes from Asparagus officinalis, assembly GCF_001876935.1. NCBI lineage: Eukaryota > Viridiplantae > Streptophyta > Magnoliopsida > Asparagales > Asparagaceae > Asparagus > Asparagus officinalis. The sequence goes on along the minus strand of NC_033799.1, from coordinate 33,521,572 downwards.
ACCAAGAGCCCGTTAAGGTTTCACCCTCACAAAGGAGTGATTCCAAACGTGCGACTCTTGCGGAGGCCAACAAGGTAATGTTTACTCAGAAGAAGACGCGTCGGACAGACGAACGCGTTATACCTGAGAACCCATGTGAGCAGCCGATAGGTTACTCCGACGGCAACGTCGATGAGTTGTACTATCAGGCTGGGGGTGTGGATGAATCTCGAAAGAGAAACACCCGGGAAGCGGATTCTCACTGTCCGTGTACCAAACTTATCAGGGCAGTATTATCAGCCTGTAGCTGCCCCAAGACCGCTCCACAGAGGGTCTCGATATTCGAGGGAATCTCAGATGGACCGACAAAGCCCAAGTCAAGGCGTTCCCACCAAAGAGGATCGATTGCTCGAGATGATGAACTCCCAGAAGTTACCATCAACACGGTCAACAAAGGAAAATCCCCAATCATTTCAAGTGATTCCGACCCTAATTCCTCTCCAGGAAGCAGGGTCAATTCGGGAACAGCTCAGCTTCAGCTAGAAGCCGTCAGATGTGACGATTACTGTGGGGTCCATGAGGGAGTACATTCTGATGACGAACTCTCGGATTCCTATTCCGCTCTCGCTTCTGACGAATTCCGATGATGAATTCTCGGATTCCCATTCCGCGCTCGCCTCTGACGATACAACGTCTAGCATAGGGCAAGCTCGAGAGGTGTTCATGGCCAACACCGAGCAGATAGCTAAAATCATTGAAGAGGCCCTGGCTAAACAGAAGGAAATCTTCAAGTTTGAAATGGAAATGGCTATGCAAGAGATGAGACAAATGCACGATCAACGAATCCGAGCTTTGTCAAACCAGCTAGTTGAGTCCGACCGTCGCACCCAGAACGCTGCAGTCAACAACGATCCGGAGGTGGCCGAAATCGTCATGGCCGACGCATCGCCCAAGAATACTGGGGGTGGCCCCACTAAAAATAATAACGCTGGGGGTGGACCCACCAGTGATGACAACACTGGGGGTGGCCGTATTATTCCTCTCGATAATTATCCAAAACAGGATAGAGATCAGGCAGAAAAGATGAAGGAGCTCGAAAGAAAAAGGGGTGGACCCACCAGTGATGATAACGCTGGGGGTGGACCCACCAGTGATGATAACGCTGGGGGTGGACCCGCCAGTGATGACAACACTGAGGGTGGCCGTATTATTCCTCTCGATAATTATCCAAAATAGGATAGAGATCAGGCAGAAAAGATGAAGGAGCTCGAAAGAAAAATCGAAGCCCTGATGTCCACTCGAGAGATGAAGAGGACCGGCATCCCGTATCCTTACCCGAAAAAGTGGGATTCGATCCCGTATCCGGCGAAGTTCAACCTGATCAACTTCACGCCGTTCAACGGAAAAGGCTCTCCCACTCAACATCTGATCTACTTCAAGTCTCACTTGGGAGTAATCTCGGGCAACGAGCCTTTGATGGTTCGGTCATTCGTTGGCACCCTTCGCGGGCCCGCCTTCGATTGGTACCGCCGTCTCAAGCCCGGAAGCATCAACAGCTGGGAGGACTTGGAAAGCATGTTTCTCGCCCATTTCTTCGATGATGACACCGAGGTGTCGATCAGGACACTCTTCGACGAGAAACAAAAAGGCGGAGAGTCGGTGGATTCCTTCATCAAACGCTTCCGCAATCAGGCAATGAACTGCAGGGATCCCGTCACGGAGGAATTCCTCTTGCAGACTTGTCAAAACAACTTGTCCATTAACATCTTGGACGTGATGGGAATAGAGCCGCTCAATACCTGGAAAGAGTTGAAGGCTCGAGGAGAACAGGCTGAACGCTTCATCAGAAGGCGGAAGGTCGAAAGAAACCAACTGATGGTCAACCCTCCGGATTCGGATCTCGTACCTCATGATGAAGGGGACGTACCTACAGCTGTTATTGACGATAATCAAACGTCACAACAGCAGTCCTGGGAACAACAGGAGAATTCAGACGAGGAGCTCCAAAACGAGTACTCGTTCAAAGACGAAGACGTTCCAGCTATTTTCGAGACCCTTCTCGAAAACAACAAAATCAAACTCCCGCCCATCACGCATCAAGAGGAAGATGGCGATTCTGCGGATCCAACGTACTGCGAGTACCACAGAAGGATCCTCCACCCCACCAAGGAATGCTTTGCACTCAAGAATAACATTCAGACCTTGGTTGAAGCCGGCGTTATAACGCTAGGGTAAGCCGATTGAAAACGGCAATACTCCAAAGAGTACAAGAGTATAAACTGTTCCTCAATACTCCAAAGAGTACAAGAGTATAAACTGTTCCTCAATACTCCAAAGAGTACAAGAGTATAAACTGTTCCTCAATACTCCAAAGAGTACAAGAGTATAAACTGTTCCTCAATACTCCAAAGAGTACAAGAGTATAAACTGTTCCTCAATACTCCAAAGAGTACAAGAGTATAAACTGTTCCTCAATACTCCAAAGAGTACAAGAGTATAAACTGTTCCTCAATACTCCAAAGAGTACAAGAGTATAAACTGTTCCTCAATACTCCAAAGAGTACAAGAGTATAAACTGTTCCTCAATACTCCAAAGAGTACAAGAGTATAAACTGTTCCTCAATACTCCAAAGAGTACAAGAGTATAAACTGTTCCTCAATACTCCAAAGAGTACAAGAGTATAAACTGTTCCTCAATACTCCAAAGAGTACAAGAGTATAAACTGTTCCTCAATACTCCAAAGAGTACAAGAGTATAAACTGTTCCTCAATACTCCAAAGAGTACAAGAGTATAAACTGTTCCTCAATACTCCAAAGAGTACAAGAGTATAAACTGTTCCTCAATACTCCAAAGAGTACAAGAGTATAAACTGTTCCTCAATACTCCAAAGAGTACAAGAGTATAAACTGTTCCTCAATACTCCAAAGAGTACAAGAGTATAAACTGTTCCTCAATACTCCAAAGAGTACAAGAGTATAAACTGTTCCTCAATACTCCAAAGAGTACAAGAGTATAAACTGTTCCTCAATACTCCAAAGAGTACAAGAGTATAAACTGTTCCTCAATACTCCAAAGAGTACAAGAGTATAAACTGTTCCTCAATACTCCAAAGAGTACAAGAGTATAAACTGTTCCTCAATACTCCAAAGAGTACAAGAGTATAAACTGTTCCTCAATACTCCAAAGAGTACAAGAGTATAAACTGTTCCTCAATACTCCAAAGAGTACAAGAGTATAAACTGTTCCTCAATACTCCAAAGAGTACAAGAGTATAAACTGTTCCTCAATACTCCAAAGAGTACAAGAGTATAAACTGTTCCTCAATACTCCAAAGAGTACAAGAGTATAAACTGTTCCTCAATACTCCAAAGAGTACAAGAGTATAAACTGTTCCTCAATACTCCAAAGAGTACAAGAGTATAAACTGTTCCTCAATACTCCAAAGAGTACAAGAGTATAAACTGTTCCTCAATACTCCAAAGAGTACAAGAGTATAAACTGTTCCTCAATACTCCAAAGAGTACAAGAGTATAAACTGTTCCTCAATACTCCAAAGAGTACAAGAGTATAAACTGTTCCTCAATACTCCAAAGAGTACAAGAGTATAAACTGTTCCTCAATACTCCAAAGAGTACAAGAGTATAAACTGTTCCTCAATACTCCAAAGAGTACAAGAGTATAAACTGTTCCTCAATACTCCAAAGAGTACAAGAGTATAAACTGTTCCTCAATACTCCAAAGAGTACAAGAGTATAAACTGTTCCTCAATACTCCAAAGAGTACAAGAGTATAAACTGTTCCTCAATACTCCAAAGAGTACAAGAGTATAAACTGTTCCTCAATACTCCAAAGAGTACAAGAGTATAAACTGTTCCTCAATACTCCAAAGAGTACAAGAGTATAAACTGTTCCTCAATACTCCAAAGAGTACAAGAGTATAAACTGTTCCTCAATACTCCAAAGAGTACAAGAGTATAAACTGTTCCTCAATACTCCAAAGAGTACAAGAGTATAAACTGTTCCTCAATACTCCAAAGAGTACAAGAGTATAAACTGTTCCTCAATACTCCAAAGAGTACAAGAGTATAAACTGTTCCTCAATACTCCAAAGAGTACAAGAGTATAAACTGTTCCTCAATACTCCAAAGAGTACAAGAGTATAAACTGTTCCTCAATACTCCAAAGAGTACAAGAGTATAAACTGTTCCTCAATACTCCAAAGAGTACAAGAGTATAAACTGTTCCTCAATACTCCAAAGAGTACAAGAGTATAAACTGTTCCTCAATACTCCAAAGAGTACAAGAGTATAAACTGTTCCTCAATACTCCAAAGAGTACAAGAGTATAAACTGTTCCTCAATACTCCAAAGAGTACAAGAGTATAAACTGTTCCTCAATACTCCAAAGAGTACAAGAGTATAAACTGTTCCTCAATACTCCAAAGAGTACAAGAGTATAAACTGTTCCTCAATACTCCAAAGAGTACAAGAGTATAAACTGTTCCTCAATACTCCAAAGAGTACAAGAGTATAAACTGTTCCTCAATACTCCAAAGAGTACAAGAGTATAAACTGTTCCTCAATACTCCAAAGAGTACAAGAGTATAAACTGTTCCTCAATACTCCAAAGAGTACAAGAGTATAAACTGTTCCTCAATACTCCAAAGAGTACAAGAGTATAAACTGTTCCTCAATACTCCAAAGAGTACAAGAGTATAAACTGTTCCTCAATACTCCAAAGAGTACAAGAGTATAAACTGTTCCTCAATACTCCAAAGAGTACAAGAGTATAAACTGTTCCTCAATACTCCAAAGAGTACAAGAGTATAAACTGTTCCTCAATACTCCAAAGAGTACAAGAGTATAAACTGTTCCTCAATACTCCAAAGAGTACAAGAGTATAAACTGTTCCTCAATACTCCAAAGAGTACAAGAGTATAAACTGTTCCTCAATACTCCAAAGAGTACAAGAGTATAAACTGTTCCTCAATACTCCAAAGAGTACAAGAGTATAAACTGTTCCTCAATACTCCAAAGAGTACAAGAGTATAAACTGTTCCTCAATACTCCAAAGAGTACAAGAGTATAAACTGTTCCTCAATACTCCAAAGAGTACAAGAGTATAAACTGTTCCTCAATACTCCAAAGAGTACAAGAGTATAAACTGTTCCTCAATACTCCAAAGAGTACAAGAGTATAAACTGTTCCTCAATACTCCAAAGAGTACAAGAGTATAAACTGTTCCTCAATACTCCAAAGAGTACAAGAGTATAAACTGTTCCTCAATACTCCAAAGAGTACAAGAGTATAAACTGTTCCTCAATACTCCAAAGAGTACAAGAGTATAAACTGTTCCTCAATACTCCAAAGAGTACAAGAGTATAAACTGTTCCTCAATACTCCAAAGAGTACAAGAGTATAAACTGTTCCTCAATACTCCAAAGAGTACAAGAGTATAAACTGTTCCTCAATACTCCAAAGAGTACAAGAGTATAAACTGTTCCTCAATACTCCAAAGAGTACAAGAGTATAAACTGTTCCTCAATACTCCAAAGAGTACAAGAGTATAAACTGTTCCTCAATACTCCAAAGAGTACAAGAGTATAAACTGTTCCTCAATACTCCAAAGAGTACAAGAGTATAAACTGTTCCTCAATACTCCAAAGAGTACAAGAGTATAAACTGTTCCTCAATACTCCAAAGAGTACAAGAGTATAAACTGTTCCTCAATACTCCAAAGAGTACAAGAGTATAAACTGTTCCTCAATACTCCAAAGAGTACAAGAGTATAAACTGTTCCTCAATACTCCAAAGAGTACAAGAGTATAAACTGTTCCTCAATACTCCAAAGAGTACAAGAGTATAAACTGTTCCTCAATACTCCAAAGAGTACAAGAGTATAAACTGTTCCTCAATACTCCAAAGAGTACAAGAGTATAAACTGTTCCTCAATACTCCAAAGAGTACAAGAGTATAAACTGTTCCTCAATACTCCAAAGAGTACAAGAGTATAAACTGTTCCTCAATACTCCAAAGAGTACAAGAGTATAAACTGTTCCTCAATACTCCAAAGAGTACAAGAGTATAAACTGTTCCTCAATACTCCAAAGAGTACAAGAGTATAAACTGTTCCTCAATACTCCAAAGAGTACAAGAGTATAAACTGTTCCTCAATACTCCAAAGAGTACAAGAGTATAAACTGTTCCTCAATACTCCAAAGAGTACAAGAGTATAAACTGTTCCTCAATACTCCAAAGAGTACAAGAGTATAAACTGTTCCTCAATACTCCAAAGAGTACAAGAGTATAAACTGTTCCTCAATACTCCAAAGAGTACAAGAGTATAAACTGTTCCTCAATACTCCAAAGAGTACAAGAGTATAAACTGTTCCTCAATACTCCAAAGAGTACAAGAGTATAAACTGTTCCTCAATACTCCAAAGAGTACAAGAGTATAAACTGTTCCTCAATACTCCAAAGAGTACAAGAGTATAAACTGTTCCTCAATACTCCAAAGAGTACAAGAGTATAAACTGTTCCTCAATACTCCAAAGAGTACAAGAGTATAAACTGTTCCTCAATACTCCAAAGAGTACAAGAGTATAAACTGTTCCTCAATACTCCAAAGAGTACAAGAGTATAAACTGTTCCTCAATACTCCAAAGAGTACAAGAGTATAAACTGTTCCTCAATACTCCAAAGAGTACAAGAGTATAAACTGTTCCTCAATACTCCAAAGAGTACAAGAGTATAAACTGTTCCTCAATACTCCAAAGAGTACAAGAGTATAAACTGTTCCTCAATACTCCAAAGAGTACAAGAGTATAAACTGTTCCTCAATACTCCAAAGAGTACAAGAGTATAAACTGTTCCTCAATACTCCAAAGAGTACAAGAGTATAAACTGTTCCTCAATACTCCAAAGAGTACAAGAGTATAAACTGTTCCTCAATACTCCAAAGAGTACAAGAGTATAAACTGTTCCTCAATACTCCAAAGAGTACAAGAGTATAAACTGTTCCTCAATACTCCAAAGAGTACAAGAGTATAAACTGTTCCTCAATACTCCAAAGAGTACAAGAGTATAAACTGTTCCTCAATACTCCAAAGAGTACAAGAGTATAAACTGTTCCTCAATACTCCAAAGAGTACAAGAGTATAAACTGTTCCTCAATACTCCAAAGAGTACAAGAGTATAAACTGTTCCTCAATACTCCAAAGAGTACAAGAGTATAAACTGTTCCTCAATACTCCAAAGAGTACAAGAGTATAAACTGTTCCTCAATACTCCAAAGAGTACAAGAGTATAAACTGTTCCTCAATACTCCAAAGAGTACAAGAGTATAAACTGTTCCTCAATACTCCAAAGAGTACAAGAGTATAAACTGTTCCTCAATACTCCAAAGAGTACAAGAGTATAAACTGTTCCTCAATACTCCAAAGAGTACAAGAGTATAAACTGTTCCTCAATACTCCAAAGAGTACAAGAGTATAAACTGTTCCTCAATACTCCAAAGAGTACAAGAGTATAAACTGTTCCTCAATACTCCAAAGAGTACAAGAGTATAAACTGTTCCTCAATACTCCAAAGAGTACAAGAGTATAAACTGTTCCTCAATACTCCAAAGAGTACAAGAGTATAAACTGTTCCTCAATACTCCAAAGAGTACAAGAGTATAAACTGTTCCTCAATACTCCAAAGAGTACAAGAGTATAAACTGTTCCTCAATACTCCAAAGAGTACAAGAGTATAAACTGTTCCTCAATACTCCAAAGAGTACAAGAGTATAAACTGTTCCTCAATACTCCAAAGAGTACAAGAGTATAAACTGTTCCTCAATACTCCAAAGAGTACAAGAGTATAAACTGTTCCTCAATACTCCAAAGAGTACAAGAGTATAAACTGTTCCTCAATACTCCAAAGAGTACAAGAGTATAAACTGTTCCTCAATACTCCAAAGAGTACAAGAGTATAAACTGTTCCTCAATACTCCAAAGAGTACAAGAGTATAAACTGTTCCTCAATACTCCAAAGAGTACAAGAGTATAAACTGTTCCTCAATACTCCAAAGAGTACAAGAGTATAAACTGTTCCTCAATACTCCAAAGAGTACAAGAGTATAAACTGTTCCTCAATACTCCAAAGAGTACAAGAGTATAAACTGTTCCTCAATACTCCAAAGAGTACAAGAGTATAAACTGTTCCTCAATACTCCAAAGAGTACAAGAGTATAAACTGTTCCTCAATACTCCAAAGAGTACAAGAGTATAAACTGTTCCTCAATACTCCAAAGAGTACAAGAGTATAAACTGTTCCTCAATACTCCAAAGAGTACAAGAGTATAAACTGTTCCTCAATACTCCAAAGAGTACAAGAGTATAAACTGTTCCTCAATACTCCAAAGAGTACAAGAGTATAAACTGTTCCTCAATACTCCAAAGAGTACAAGAGTATAAACTGTTCCTCAATACTCCAAAGAGTACAAGAGTATAAACTGTTCCTCAATACTCCAAAGAGTACAAGAGTATAAACTGTTCCTCAATACTCCAAAGAGTACAAGAGTATAAACTGTTCCTCAATACTCCAAAGAGTACAAGAGTATAAACTGTTCCTCAATACTCCAAAGAGTACAAGAGTATAAACTGTTCCTCAATACTCCAAAGAGTACAAGAGTATAAACTGTTCCTCAATACTCCAAAGAGTACAAGAGTATAAACTGTTCCTCAATACTCCAAAGAGTACAAGAGTATAAACTGTTCCTCAATACTCCAAAGAGTACAAGAGTATAAACTGTTCCTCAATACTCCAAAGAGTACAAGAGTATAAACTGTTCCTCAATACTCCAAAGAGTACAAGAGTATAAACTGTTCCTCAATACTCCAAAGAGTACAAGAGTATAAACTGTTCCTCAATACTCCAAAGAGTACAAGAGTATAAACTGTTCCTCAATACTCCAAAGAGTACAAGAGTATAAACTGTTCCTCAATACTCCAAAGAGTACAAGAGTATAAACTGTTCCTCAATACTCCAAAGAGTACAAGAGTATAAACTGTTCCTCAATACTCCAAAGAGTACAAGAGTATAAACTGTTCCTCAATACTCCAAAGAGTACAAGAGTATAAACTGTTCCTCAATACTCCAAAGAGTACAAGAGTATAAACTGTTCCTCAATACTCCAAAGAGTACAAGAGTATAAACTGTTCCTCAATACTCCAAAGAGTACAAGAGTATAAACTGTTCCTCAATACTCCAAAGAGTACAAGAGTATAAACTGTTCCTCAATACTCCAAAGAGTACAAGAGTATAAACTGTTCCTCAATACTCCAAAGAGTACAAGAGTATAAACTGTTCCTCAATACTCCAAAGAGTACAAGAGTATAAACTGTTCCTCAATACTCCAAAGAGTACAAGAGTATAAACTGTTCCTCAATACTCCAAAGAGTACAAGAGTATAAACTGTTCCTCAATACTCCAAAGAGTACAAGAGTATAAACTGTTCCTCAATACTCCAAAGAGTACAAGAGTATAAACTGTTCCTCAATACTCCAAAGAGTACAAGAGTATAAACTGTTCCTCAATACTCCAAAGAGTACAAGAGTATAAACTGTTCCTCAATACTCCAAAGAGTACAAGAGTATAAACTGTTCCTCAATACTCCAAAGAGTACAAGAGTATAAACTGTTCCTCAATACTCCAAAGAGTACAAGAGTATAAACTGTTCCTCAATACTCCAAAGAGTACAAGAGTATAAACTGTTCCTCAATACTCCAAAGAGTACAAGAGTATAAACTGTTCCTCAATACTCCAAAGAGTACAAGAGTATAAACTGTTCCTCAATACTCCAAAGAGTACAAGAGTATAAACTGTTCCTCAATACTCCAAAGAGTACAAGAGTATAAACTGTTCCTCAATACTCCAAAGAGTACAAGAGTATAAACTGTTCCTCAATACTCCAAAGAGTACAAGAGTATAAACTGTTCCTCAATACTCCAAAGAGTACAAGAGTATAAACTGTTCCTCAATACTCCAAAGAGTACAAGAGTATAAACTGTTCCTCAATACTCCAAAGAGTACAAGAGTATAAACTGTTCCTCAATACTCCAAAGAGTACAAGAGTATAAACTGTTCCTCAATACTCCAAAGATCTCTTAGCACAACGTTACATGTGAAACGGGTTTTAATAATTCACATGCTAGCCCGATTCAAACGGTAATCGGTAAAGGCACATCAAACCCGTTGATGGCTGGGGGTTTGCCAAAAATCCCAAAGTGCCGGGTAGTCTATTCCCGTAAGAAAGACGAAGTCTATGTATTCAAAATCATAGCATTAAGTCTAAGGGAAGTAATTCTCTTAGCACAACGTTACATGTGAAACGGGTTTTAAATAATTCACATGCTAGCCCGATTCAAACGGTAATCGGTAAAGGCACATCAAACCCGTTGATGGCTGGGGGTTTGCCAAAAATCCCAAAGCCTATGTCTAACACGCATTGCCGGTTAGTCCTTAACCGTAAAAAGGTCAAAAGACCACATATTCAACATTGTGGCAGGTTGTTATTAATAACACCATAATCCGTGCCTCACACTTGCGGGGAATTTTATCCTGAAGCCTAAGTAGGGATAAGTCAACGTCTAATACACGTTGCCGGGTAGCCTATTCCCGTAACAATGGCGAAGTCTACGTATTCAATATCGTAGCACTAAAAGGGTTAACTCTTTTAGCTTGAACGTCACATAGGAGCGGATAAAGGCTAATCAAATCCGTTGAAGGCTGGGGATTAGCCCAAAATCCTAAAGTCAACGCCTAACACGCGTCGCCGGGTAGTCTATTCCCGTGAGAAAGACGAAGCCTACGTATTCAATATCGTAGCACTAAGAGCGTTAACTCTCTTAGCACAACGTCACATGCGGAACGGATTTAAAAAAAAATCCGCATGCTAGCCCGACTCAAACGGTAGGCGGTAAAGGCTCATCAAATCCGTTGATGGCTGAGGATTTGCCAAAAATTCTGTAAATGCGAGTCATTGACGCATCAACTCCACTGGTTGGTCTCGTGACTCGAGCACCCAACAAATTCAGGACAAAATCCACACATGCAGATGGATCAACTTTAACAGTTGGTCCTGCAACCCCAACATTCGGGACTGCGATGCTCCAATACCTTAAGAGCTTAAACTGTGAGTACTCCAGCAAACGTACGAGTATAAACTGTGTTAATGGCGATTCGAAACCCTAGGGTGGACGCCGGTCAACGCGTAGCCCTAGGTCAACGCCAAGCAACGCGTTGCAACAAAAGTCAACGTTCGAAACCCTAGGGTGGACGCCAGTCAACGCGTAGCCCTAGGTCAACGCCAAGCAACGCGTTGCAAACGAAAGTCAACGTTCGACGATCCGAAACCCTAGGGTGGACGCCGGTCAACGCGTAACCCTAGGTCAACGCCGGTCAACGCGTTGCAAACGAAAGTCAACGTTCGACGATCAAAACCCTAGGGTGGACGCCGGTCAACGCGTAACCCTAGGTCAACGTCAGTCAACGCGTTGCGTTAAAAAATCAACATACGGGGATCCGAAACCCTAAGCCAGCACAATGTGGCGGAGGTAGTTCAAAGTCAACTCAATGACACGAGCCAAACTCAATTCTAAAAATTGGCCTATAGTTCTCCACAACCGGTTCGTCTTAACGAGCCGCGATGAAGCGTCACCGACCCAATCCACATGAGCCTAATTCGAACATCGACGAACGACTGAAGTGAATGACAGTTAAACAGAGCTGATAAGGATCTTCGAATCAACGAAGACCGGACCATCGGAAACCCGGCACTGTTCCAAAAAGGACAAGCCCCTCCTGCTCGACACTCTAACAGATAATACGAATCAAGAGCAGGTCAAACTCTTCGTTCGCGCATCCACACCGGAATCATCAATCGAATCCGGACAACGAATCAACCGCGAGCAACGGCGGACACGGCACGGTCCCCGGCGACCGGGACACCAACAGGTCTCGGCAATAGCCGAGACACCCTAAGAGTTCTCGCCACACCGAGACAGCCCCTAGGGGTGTGTCTCGCCATTGCGAGACAACCCCATGGGCGGTGTCTCGGTTTTGGAGCCGAGACACCCCCTAGGGTGTCCTCAATCCAGCCCCCTACCGCTCTCCTTCTATAAATAGGCCCTATGGCTCCATTCTCTTGGCCTTGGTTTTGAAGAGAAGATTTCAATCATTGAGCTCTAGACTTTGAATTCGAAATTTCACCGAAGGACACCGCGAAGCCCTGCCGGTAACGGAGTCGGGTTTTCTAAGAGAGCGGCGGAGCCCTGCCGGATTCGAGAAGTGAGCGAGCCAGTTCTGCGGCAAAGAGCTCCTTCTTCATTCCCTTTCTATTTTCTTATGTTCCCCTGTAGCTGTCTAAGTGAGCAGAATCTCGATTATCCGAGATAGGAGCTGTAAACTTCTAGATCTCCACACCGATCGACGAAGTTCAGAGTTTTAAAACCGCCCCGGGATAGCGAAACGTCTGCGGATTTTTTCGAACCAGATTGAGTGGCGCGGTGGTCTCACGGGATCAACATCCGTCACAAGGGGCAAGACCCACGCAAGAAGAGATGACAAGACAGATTTGCGTTTTTTTGTTTTGAAAAGAGTTGTATCTATTTTGTTTTCATTGTGTAGACGCTGTCTTATAAAAGGTATATTTTATTTCATTGTAACGATTGAAGTTGTAATGAATGCAGCAATGAATACAGCAACTTTTTCCGCAAACAGCTTGGTGTTGGTGTCGCCTCTGACGAGCCCTCTTCGTCAGAGTTGGCATACCTTGATTGAACAACTCCTTGACTGGAGAGGAGTTGTGGCGAGCGGAGTCATTTGAAGCCTTAATCAGTGAATATGCCTCCTTCAAAGATGAGATCTTTCCGTACTTGAAGGGAGAGGAGGATTTTGATGAAGACGAGGAGAAATATTCCTCAAACTTAGCTTCGTCGAACTCGTACTCGACCTCTGAATCAACCGGGATCTTGATCTTCGGTTATGGCACGACTGCCTTGGTGACGAGGCTGTTGGCTCCCACTGTGGTCGTCAGTTTGTTTCCGTCGAAAGTTACCTTAGTCATTGATTTCATTAAACTTTAAGCGTTACAAATGAATTCAAATAACAAAAGAATAAAAGATTACAACTTTCTTGAAAATAAACACAAGATCCGTTTATCGGTTCTTGCTTGCGTGGGTTCTTTGTCGGTGCCGAGGTTAATCCGTGGACGACCGCGAATCAGATCCGGGTGATGGAAAATTGGGCAGAGCTTCTACCTCACCAAGGGGGTATTTGCTTGAAGCGTTGAAATCGACAAAGCGAAATCAGAGCTCTTCTCGAGATTAAGACAAAGCTTAATCTCAAGGAACGGATGTACGTGCTTCAGATCCTTCGAAGGGGCTTCTCCTTTGTGCCGAAGTTCGCCGGGATCTCGTTCGCCTTCGCTGAAATTTCGTGCTCCTTGACTCTCCAATCCAGCAGCACCTCGTCCTCTTGGTAAAATTCCAGATCTTCACCCTAGCTCCTCTGAAATTCGTGGATCCCTTCAGATCTGATTTTATGAGGGTGCTAGGGGTGTATTTATAGGCTTTAGATGCCGTGTTTGTGGATAGGAATGCTGTGTTTGTGGATAGGATCAAAGAACAACCGTTATTATCCGTTTAGATGGGTTTTCGGTTGTGTAACAACTTCCACATGTTTAAAGATAACCCCACATGTTTATGGATGACCCCAAGGAGTTCTAGAAGCCAATCTTATCAGAAAACACGTCGGGAGCTGACATGGGCGCGAGTCACTTCGACTGTCTCGTACATGTCCGAGACAGCTTGGACTATCTCGGGTATTTTAGTCTTAACTCTTTCATCTGACCTCCGATTAAGGTGATTCAAGATGTTTTGGAAAGATAACAAAGAGACCTACAACTTTTATGTTTTAAGATTCTTCATATTAGAACCACATAATAGCCAAAATCTTTATTTTCTCCGAGACACAGATTGTGTCTCGCTGGTGTAAAACGGCCTGAATGATCATAGCCAAAATCTTTATTTTCTCCGAGACACAGATTGTGTCTCGCTGGTGTAAAACGGCCTGAATGATCTTGGGTATTTTTAACTCTAACTCCATCATCCGATCTCAGAATGAGGTGATCTAAGATGCGTTAGAAAGCCGATGAAGAGACATACAACTTTCATGTTTTGAACTTTTTTAGATTCAAATCATAGCATGGTCTAAATGCCTCTTCTTTTTGCGGGCCACTTTGAGGTGTTCGACACTTTCTGACTTCTCCGAACTTGTATTACACATTTCGTCATTCCATTGACTTGTACACTCCAATGACTCACTTTGTATATTCGTTATCTTTCACGGGGCCAGACAATCCTTTCCTGACTTGGATGATGACGCTTATCGTCTGCATTTCACCTCGAATACGTACGGGAACTCATAGGCAAATTTTGACGCCTACACTAACATCTTAAAAAATTTATCCCACATATTATTTCAGTTTTATTTTTAAGTTATAAGTGACTACCCCTTAGGAGGATAGAATATTTAGGCAACTCTTTGCAAAGGTCACAACTTCATTTTTTATTAAAACCTTAGCTCCGCTCTATTGCCTAAAAACTATGGAATTTATTAAATTTCATTCCTTCTCAAGTGATTAGAGTTCTTTCATTACTGATAATAAAAGTTAAAATAAACTCATTGCAGGGATGATCAAAACAAGGAGAGGTAAAATCATTTAATGACATCCTAAAATATAAAATTACAAGCACCTAAAATATAAAATTTAATAACAACCTTCTCACTAAAAAATTTAAAAATAAAAAAAAACACCCTAAAAATATAACAATTTTGAAATGTCCCCTAGGTAACTTGAAATTATAGACAACACTCTGAAAATTAAAAAAATATGAATAACAGTCTTGAATATCAATAGTAATTAGTAATATATCGAAATATAATTTTTTTTATTTCCTTTAAACTAATGTTTTGGATCATGTAACAAAGTTTCTTTATCAGTCTCATGTGAATTTTCTCAAGTATGAATTTAATATTAATTTCTTATTGCATTAGTCGTTATGTATTTGCTATATGGCAAAAACATTATTTGAGATGCCTGCTAGATTGAAGTTGTAAAATCTATAAGGGCGCATAATTAAATTCAATGCATTATCAAGTTTGTTATTACTCTACAAAATATTACCGCCATCCAGTAGAGGTTTAAAATATGATGTTATAGTGTACACTATATTATATGATAGTGATGAACTATTTCACAAAATGTCAGTAAGATATACTGGAGACTATATACTTCATTTAAAAATACGAGTTAGAGAAAAACTTTTCATAGTCAATTTTACCCATAACCCTTTTGTATATTACATGTTATCCTAATTTAATTAATAGAACAATTCAGTATTATTAAAAAGAGAAATTTTACATTTGCTATTAATCCAAAGACTCATATCTATCTAAGTACTCTAAGTTTGCATAATATAAAAATACATTAAGTTAAAAAAGTTTTACTAAAAGAGAAAATTTAAAAATTATTAATAATATTAGAAAGGATTAATTGGATAATTTCTAAATTTGAAATAAATAAATAAATAAATTTCTAAATTTGAAATAACTAAATTTTGTTAAAGCAGAACTTCAACTTTGCTTGATAAGTGTTATCATTTGCATTTGTTATTAATCCAACTACTCAGATCTATCCAACTACTCTAACTTAGCATAATATTTAAAAAAAGTATTAAGTCAAAAAAGTGTTATTAAAAAATAATAATTTGAAGACTATTTACAAAGTTAATTACTTTTGGTTCAAAGAAACTAGACTTCATTAGTATCACTTTGATTTGGGCTTAGTTGTCACTTTTTGCTAATCTTGATTCATAATTTAAGACTCGCATTTAGGCTCTGTTTGGCAAAACTAGCTGAAAGCTGCGAGATTATAGCTGAAAGCTGTCAAGCTAGCTTTGGCAAAACTAGCTGAAAGCTGCGAGATTATAGCTGAAAGCTGTCAAGCTAGCTGAAAGCTATGAAATTATAGCTGAAAGCTGAAAGCTGTCAAGCTAGCTGAAAGCTATGAAATTATAGCTGAAAGCTGATAGCTGTGTAGCTAGCTGATTGATTAGAGCTGTTTGGCAAAAGAAGCTGTACAACTAGTTTAAATTTGTTAAATGACTGAAAAGGTTATGCAATATTATTGATATAAAATTAGAATTATTAGGGGCAAAAACGAAAGAAAAAAATTGACAGCTCATTCCCAAAGACAAACGCTACTTGAGATAGCTTTCCAAAAGCTACTTGCAAATGACACAATCTCCAAAATAATCTCCTCCTATTTTTGGTCACCAAACAGCTCTACTAGCTTATTGACCAAGTCAATAAGACACAAGCTCTTAAATAAGATATTTTTTTGGTTGCTAAACAGTGCCTTAGTCAGAAAGTGTGAATCCATGATCAACCTTACACATCTCGAGATCCTTGAAAGATTTCATACTAAGGCTCTGTTTGGCAAAACTAGCTGAAAGCTGCGAGATTATAGCTGAAAGCTGTTAAGCTAGCTGAAAGCTGTGAAATTGTAGTTGAAAGTTGTTAGCTGTGTAGCTAGCTGATTGACTAGAGCTGTTTGGCAAAAGTAGTTGTACAAGTAGTTTAAGTTTGTTAAATGACTAAGGCACTGTTTGGCAACCAAAAAAAATGTCTTATCTAAGAGCTTGTGTCTTATTGACTTGGTCAATAAGCTAGTAGAGCTGTTTGGTGACCAAAAATAGGAGGAGATTATTTTGGAGATTCTCAAGTAGCGTTTGTCTTTGGGAATGAGCTGTTAATTTTTTTCTTCTGTTTTTATCCCTAATAATTCTAATTTTATATCAATAATATTGCATGTCTTTTTTAGTCATTTAACAAACTTAAGCTAGTTGTACAGCTACTTTTGCCAAACAGTTCTAGTCAATCAGCTAGCTACACAGCTAACAGCTTTCAGCTACAATTTCACAGCTTTTAGCTAGCTTAACAGCTTTCAGCTGTAATCTCGCAGCTTTCAGCTAGTTTTGCCAAACAGAGCCTAAAAAAGACATGCAATATTATTGATATAAAATTAGAATTATTAGGGGCAAAAACGGAAGACAAAAATTGACAGCTCATTCCCAAAGACAAACGCTACTTGAGGTAGCTTTTCAAAAACTACTTGTAAAAGACACAATCTTTAAAATAATCTCCTCCTATTTTTGGTCACCAAACAACTCTACTAACTTATTGACCAAGTCAATAAGACACAAGCTCTTAGATAAGACTTTTTTTTTGGTTGCCAAACAGTGCCTAAGCTTGATGCATAGGAAACTCTAAATTCAAGGATCAAAAGAAAACAACTCATGAAATTAAACAGCCCAAAGCTCCAAAAAAGATATGCCACGAGTATCTAACCTTTTACCATTCTAAACAAAGAACGAAATGGCTAGCTTTTCCCTCCTTGATGAACGAACAAGTTGTGTAATTCACTGATCAATCGTTTAACTGGTTTTCACTGTTAACTAGAGGGGTCGAATACTCCAATATTAAATAACTAGAGTATAAATTTGTAGCATGGGAAATAAATGTCACTTTATATGGATTTCAAGAAGAATATGAATGGAAGAGGGAGTGGGCCATGAGAAACGTGGAAACATTTGGTTGGAGTACTTGCAAGAGTCACATGTGTAGGATCTGAAATAGATACATTAGAACACTAGAGGGGGATGAATAGTGTTCTTTTAAAATTTATGCAAAGTAGACAATAAATTGCAATAAAGAATGACAACAATCTCAGAAAATCACAATCACAAACAAGAGATTTTATACTGGTTCCACCAATCCGGTGTACATCCAGTCCTCAAGCAAATCACGCTTGAGATTTCCACTATAATTTTGAACCAAGTACAAAATTAAAACCAAACCTGACCAATTTGTAAGTTCCTGCAAATTACAACACCAATTGACAACATCTTGCCAATTGCACACCGATCTCTAGACCAAGAGATCAACCTCTCTCAAACTGGGAGAACTTTCCTTAAATCAATATACAAATCTCCTATAAGCCTTGATAAGTTTGTGGTATGCAACAGTGGCTTATAGACTCTTTTGTTCTCTGAATTCTTTTCAAAATCTTGTATCAATGAAGATGAACAATTGTTGTTGTAGAATTTTGTTTTTCTCAATACTCAAGTAAAAATCATACTTTCTATGACTTGAGTTTCATATAAATTCAATCTTATATGTGTATATATGTGATTCAAAATTCTGAACTTCTAACCTATTTATATCCCTTGGAAAGACATATTTTTGAACTCATTAAACGGATATAAACGGCTAAAAACTGTTTCAAATTCAAACATGAAACATTCAGAAAAACTATCTTAGTAGTCGACTATAATGCACAGTAGTCGACTACTCTGTAAAACAGAAAGTCTGTAATTCTGTAATTCAGAAATTGAAGCTGAGTAGTCGACTATAATCCTGAGTAGTCGACTACTCTGTAAAACAGATGTTCTGTAAGGTAAATTTCAAAGCTCAGTAGTCGACTATAGTTAGTTGTAGTCGACTATTCTATAAAACTTAAGTTCTGTAAATCAAAATTCAAAGCTGGGTAGTCGACTACAATCCTGAGTAGTCGACTACTCTGTAATTTTACAGAAACTTATATTTTGATATTAGACTTTAATAGTCGACTACAAAACTAATTAGTCGACTACTAAGGAATGAAAAAATTATGTATGAAATACATTTTGACTCAATAATTAACTAAAAACTCTAATGGTTAACATAGGAGATTTCTATTGTTAACCAATACATTAAGCATGTGTTAGTTTGTTCTAATCTCTATGTGTGTGTATGTGAGTGATTAAGGCTTGTATAATATTTCTAAGTAAAGAAAATATAAAAATTACATTGATAAATAAACTCTTCATTTTCTTTACTTCATTATACCTTGAACTCATCTTGCACTTATTCATATTGAAATATGTACTGAAACGTTAGTGCACAATAATACACATAGTGATTCATGTTATAAATAAATTGTTATCATCAAAATTATATCATGGAAACATGATATCTAACATTCTCCACCTTTTTGATGATGACAAACAATTTATGCATATGTAAGTATATTTTTAAAAAATAGACATTAATAAACAAATATACTTACTCTGCATAAAAGCATATTAGAGTCTACAATTCATACTTTTGAGTTTATATAACATAATAACATAATCATTCTACCCCTTTGTCATTAACAAAAAGGAAAAAAAAACATCTATCCTAAACATGTCATAATTTCCTCTTCATGAGCTAATACTTCAAAAATATCTGCCAAATTGTGAACATAGTCCATCACTTCACCTCATCCATATGGGTAGGTAAAGACTTCCCATAAATATCAATATTTCAATAATTTTCATCTTCACAATCTGTTTGTAATAAAAGTATCTCGTGAACAGAAAATATAAACTAACATATAAATTCATACATAATCATAAGCCACATAAACATAATATCAACCACATATTACATAAGTCTTAAAGCAAATAACACATAGTTTTTCACACATAAACTTGAAACTAAAAATAAAACACTACATGATGCATGTTTTTCTAAGATGAAGGTCCTGGAGGAGGTTGATTTCCTTGGAAGTAGGCACTGAGCTTCATGTCCAAGGTATCAATCTGATGAAGGTCCTGGAGGAGGTTGATTTCCTTGGAAGTAGGCACTGAGCTTCATGTCCAAGGTATCAATCTTCATATTCATTGTGAGCTTCATGTCCAAGGTATCAATCTTCATATTCATTGTGTCAAACTTCATTTCCAGAATATCAAATTTATTGTTTAAAGCTTCTTGACTTTTCAACATAAGCACATTTTGGTTATACAATGCTTTTTGACCCGTTTCCAAATCACATATTCTAGCGGACATTGTATTATATTGTGCGTCAGAGAAACAAGAAGATTCATGCATTGGTGGTATTGGTGGTGGAATATGAGAGGATGATGGTCCAACTTTATCAGTGTTTTGTGGTATATGTTGGGGTTGTTGTTCTGGTTCAGGTTAAGGTTCATCTTGGTAAATTTCAAAATTTATTAACTTCATCCTAGTTAGGGCATTAGAATCAAAGAATTCAATAGAACGCACTACATAATTTTCAGACTCAAGATCAACATGAAATTTATCAAAGATTTTCGTTAAAAAGGCACCATAAGGAAGAAATCCTTTTGGTATTGTCAGAAGATTGTCATAATAAACTTTAGCCCAATTAACTTGGATATTCCCCATTATAGCATATAATGCTTTTGCTAAATCTAGGAAAATAAAATGGAAACTCTCAGTTTTTGGAAACAAGTTATAGGCTAAGATTCGGGCAAAGAAACAAGGAATTGGACGAAGCTTATTTGAATTATTTAATGGTTTACCATGACCCGGAAGAAAGATATGATTTGATATTAAATCTGAATCATTCATTCTGATTGACCTAAGAGAGACTCCTTGGAAAGGAATGTTAAAAATTTTTCCAATTGATTAGAAGTCAATTCAATTTCTATTCTTTTGACAAGGGTTTTTAATTTCTCAGTTCCACTTATAGTTCCTACACATTCTATGTTTGTATAAAATAGTTGAACTAGAAATGGATATGTGGGTTTTCTGTTTTCAGCAGAGAATAATTCAAGTAACCCCACATTTTTAAAGTAAGAACTAAAGTTTCAAGAGATGAAATTATCAAATTTCACAAAGCGTCCTGGAAGAACTTCAAATGTACATATATTGTTAAATTCTTCAAGCAAATCAGGACTTTTTAAGTGGACAATGATTTCATCATTACAATTAGTATGAACTTTGCTTAGCTTTCTTAGCTCTAGACATGATAAATCACAAAAGAACCAAAAGCTAAGAAAAAGACAGATTGAGAAACTTACCAAACAGCAGACAACCTTAGGAATAGTCGACTAGAATCTGTTGTAGTCGACTATAGAACTTGACAAACTCAAGAATAACAGAAATTTGATGAAATTTTTTTGGAAAGAAGGAGGAAAACGAAGATGCCCGAACCTAGATTCAATGGGTTCTAAAGTGGGGAAGAAGAGGGATTAGTTTCTAAGAAGAAGATAGTGGGTAGTTTTAGGTTTTTATGATTTTCTTAAAAAAATTAAATTGTATGATCAAGATTAAATTATAAAACAAATGAAGGTGAAGATTTGATCTTAAATATGTGGCTTAGATTGAAAGAGTTAAAAAAAATGGTTGAGATGACTTTTACTTAAGCGAAACAGGTATTGGGTTCTAGGTATAACGAGTTAAAATCCAATATGCTTAAAAAAAATAAGTTTGGAAAAATCTGTGGTTGTAGTCAACTACTAAGAAGATAGTCGACTACACTGTAATTGACAGAACTCTGAATTTTAGTTTAAACTCAGATTAGTCGACTATAGAGAAAATTAGTCGACTACACTGTAATCAAACAGAATGATTTTTATGCAATGTTTGTGCATGTAGTCGACTACAAACTTGATTAGTCGACTACAAAGGCTGAAAATGCATATAAGTTGATTTTAAAAACTTATTTTAAATCTTCTAAAGAACATATGCCTAATTCTCTTCTTAATTTAACATATATATATATATATTCTTTTAATGGTTTTGTTAATATATCAGCAATTTTTTTATCAGTTGAAATAAAATCTAAAGAAATAACATCTTTTAGTACAATATCACGTAGAAAGTGGTATCTTATATCAATATATTTTGTACGTGAATGTTGAATAGGATTTTTAGATAAATTAATTGCACTTGTATTGTCACACATGATTGATGATGTAGGATAAACTAAACCATAATCAGATAAAGTTTGTTTCATCCAAAGAACTTATGCACATGTAAGACTAGAAGTAATATATTCTGCTTCAGTGGTTGATAATGATACTGAATTTTGCTTTTTACTAAACCAAGATACAAGTGAATGTTCAAGAAAATAACATGTATCACTTGTACTTTTTCTATCAGATTTACATCCTGCAAAATCAGCATCACTATATGATGCTAAATCAAATGTGCTATTCTTAGGATAAAATAAACTATAATCTATAGTATTTTTTATGTATCTAAAAATTCTTTTTACAGCTTTAAGATGTGATTATTTAAGATGTGATTCTTTAGGATTAGACTGAAATCTAGCACACAAACATACACTAAACATAATATCAGGTCTATTTGTAGTAATATATAGAAGTGAACCAATCATACCACGATATAACTTTTGGTCAACGTTCTTACCAGTTTCATCTTTGTCAAGTGATGTTGTAGTACTCATTGATGTCAGTTTGCTTGTTGTATTTTCCATTCCAAAACGTTTGAGTAAATCTTTTGCATATTTCCTTTGGTTGATGAATATTCCTTCTTTTAATTGTTTGATTTGAAGTTCAAGGAAGAAATTGAGTTCACCCATGTGACTCATTTTAAATTCATCCTGCATAGTCCTAGCAAACTCTTGATAAAGATTGTTGTTATTAGAACCAAAAATAATATCATCTACACATATTTGGAATAGTAAAATATCTTTATTTATTTTCTTAATAAATAATGTTGAGTCAACCTTTCTAATTTCAAAACCTGACTTAATAAATAATGTTGAGTCAACCTTTCTAATTTCAAAACCTGAAGTTAAAAGAAAATTCTTTAATCTATCATACCAAGCACCCTGAAGTTAAAAGAAAATTCTTTAATCTATCATACCAAGCACGAGGTGCTTGTTTAAGACCATATAATGTTTTCTTAAGTTTAAAAACATGATTTGGAAAACTTTCATGTTCAAATTCGGGAGGTTGTTCTACAAATACTTCTTCTTTTATAAAACCATTTAGAAAGGCACTTTTAACATCCATTTGAAATAGTTTAAAATTCATAAAACATGCAAATGCAAGTAAAATTCTAATAGATTCAAAACGAGCAACCGGTGCATAGGTTTCATCATAGTCAATACCTTCTTTTTTATTATAACCTTGTGCAACTAATCTAGCTTTGTTTCTAACAACTTGACCAAATTCATCAAATTTGTTTCTAAATATCCATTTTGTTCCAATAATAGATTTATTTTGAGGTCTAGGTATAAGAGCCCAAACATTATTTTTTGTAAATTGATTTAATTCATCTTGCATGGCAATTATCCAAAAATCATCAATTAAAGCTTCTTTTATATTTTTTAGGTTCAATTATAGATATAAAAACTGAATGAGTAATTAAATTAAAATATGATCTTGTAGTGACTTTATCAGAAATATTTCTAATAACTAAATCATGTGGATGATTTTTAACTTCTACAAAATCTTTAGGTAAATCATTTTGTAAATTATCATCTTTTGAAATATCTAACATTAGAGTATCATGAATAGTATCAATTATATCATCATCATTATTTAAAATAATGGGTGGTTTTGTAAAATTCTCATAAAAAAATGCATAGATTCTTCAATGACTAAGGTTCTTTTGTTATATATTCTATATGCTTTACTATGATTTGAATATCCAACAAAAATTCCTTCATGAGATTTTGAATCAAATTTGTCCAAATTATCTTTTGTATTCAAAATAAAACATTTACAACCAAAAACTTTGAATCAAATTTGTCCAAATTATCTTTTGTATTCAAAATAAAACATTTACAACCAAAAACTTTAAAATAAAAAACTTTAGGAATTTTACCATAAAATAATTCATAAGGTGTTTTTTTTAGAATAAGTCTTAATAAAATTCTATTTTGAACATAACATGCTGTAAATACAGCTTCTGCCCAAAAATATTTTGGTAAATTACTATCATATAACATTGTTCTAGCATATTCTTGTAAAGTTCTATTCTTTCTTTCTACATCTCCATTTTGTGGAGCTGCTCAAGGAAAAGAAAAAGTATGAGAAATACCATTTTTATCACAAAAATTTACAAAAAGTTTATTTTCAAATTCTCCTCCATGATCACTACGTATAGTAATTGAAAGAGACATTTGTTTTTGAACTCTTTTACAAAAGATTGAAAATTCATTAAAAGCATCATTTTTATGTTTAAGAAATATTACCCATGTAAATCTAGAAAAATCATCAACAAGAACAAATGCATACCTACTTCTATTTAATGAAGCTACTCTAGAAGGACCAAAAAGGTCAATATGAATTAATTCTAGTGGTTTACTTGTAGAAACTATATCTTTAGATTTGAAGGATGATTTATGCATTTTACCTTGTTGACATGCATCACAAAAGCTATCTTTATAAGAAAGCTTATGTAAACCTTTAACATAGTCATTCTTAAAAAATTTAGAAATATGTTTAAAATTGACATGACCAAAACGTTTATGCCATAAAATAAAATCATTAGAAGATGCAAGAAGACAATATTCATTAGAAATGTTATTCATAAATAAAACATAAATATTATTTTTCTATGACCTTTAATAATATAGTAATCATATCAATATCATAAATTAAGCAAGATTCTTTTTCAAAAATAATTTTAAAACCTTTATCACAAAGTTGACTTATACTAAGTAAATTGTGTTTAAGACCATCAACTAATAAAACATTATCAATAATAGGTTTATTTGGATTACCAACCATATCAATATCAATGATTTTTTCTTTGTTGTTATCTCCAAAAGTAACGGTGCCACCATCTTTATTTTTGCAAGATGACAATAATTGAATATTTCCAGTCATATGTTTAGAACAACCACTATCCAAAATCTACCTGTTTTTCTTAGGTACCTGAAATAATAAATATTTATAATTTTGGTACCCATGCTATGTTGGGTCCATGAAATTAGCCTTTAGGAAACCAAACTCATGAAGAGTTTGATTTTCCTAGATAGTTATTTGATAAACAAACATTTTTAATAAAGTTAGAAATATAATATTTTTTCTTTAAAGAACTTAATTCCTTAGGAATCCAAATAGATAAATATTTTGATTTCTTTTCATATAAATCATTGTTTTTAACATTATGTTCATGTAACTTACTGATTGGTTTTACAAAAATAGTTTTCTTAGAAATATTATTATTAACATGAAAACCCAAACCATTGGTTTTACAAAAATAGTTTTCTTAGAAATATTATTATTAACATGAAAACCCAAACCTTTTGTCTTTTAAGATTCTTTTTGAAATGAAATTAAACTCTTAAGATTTTCTTTAACTTTATTGAATTTACTAACATTCAAACATACATCATCATATTTTAATTTAATATAAAAAATATCTTTATCTAAAACATTAATACAAATTTTTAAATCATTGCATTCTGATTTTAGATAAACATTCACATTTGACAAAACATAATTTTCTTTAAGTAATGATTCATTTTTCTCTTTTAATTCAATTATTTGAGAATTAACAGAAGTGGAAGAATTAAAATCAGAAACTTCTTCAAGTAATCTTTTATTTTCACCTTTAAAAAAAATATGTGAAGCCTTTAATTTCAAAAATGTTTTATATAATTCATTAAAAGCATCTAAAAGCTCTTCATTGTCACTTACTTCATCTTGTGCTATAAAGCGCATATGAGCACTTTCCTTTTCTTCACTTTCTTCATCGAAAGAAGAAGAATCATCACTTTCATCTCATGTAACCGCCAAAGCCTTCCTTTTCTTGTTGTTTTGAATATTGTTAAAATTGTTGAAGTAATTTGATTTTTTGTTTACTCTTCAACAATGAATAATCTTTCTTCATATGTCCTGGTTTGTTACACTTGAAATAAAGTAAGTTATTTGAATTTGAACTTTTTGATTTGTACTTACCCTGTTTTATGAATTTTCAAAAATTTACGTGCAAACATGCTCATTTCTTCATTATCATCTGAATCTTCTTTATCGGAAGTAATATTGAATGCAAGCACTCTCTTGTTCTTTATTTCATCATCATTCTTTCTATCTTCAATTTGAACTTCATAAGCCATGAGGTTTCTGATAAGGTTTTCAACCGTAAGAATTGACAAATTATTTGCTTCTTTGATTACGGTAACCTTCTTTTCCCATTGTGGAGTGAGTGATCAGAGTATTTTTCTTACCATCTCCACTTGAGTGTTTCTTTTCCCATTGTGGAGTGAGTGATCAGAGTATTTTTCTTACCATCTCCACTTGAGTGTATGTTTTTCCAAGACCAATTCTTACCATCTCCACTTGAGTGTATGTTTTTCCAAGACCAATGAGAGAATTTGTGATGTCAGTGAATCTTGTGAATATTTCTCCAATTGTCTCGTTTTCCTTCATCTTAAATAATTCGAATATGTGTACAAGAACAAAAATTTTAGATTCTTTAACCTTATTTGTACCTTCATGAGTTACCTTGAGTGTGTGCCAAATATCGTATGCAGATGTGGCTGTTGACACCCTATTAAACTCATTCTTGTTAAGTGCACAGAACAATGCGTTTATTGCTTTAGAATTCAAATTTGCATTATTTCTTTGTGAAGTAGTCCATTCTGAAAATGGAGTTATTGGCTTCTCGTATTTCATTTCCACAATGTTCCAAAATTCGTAGCCAATTGATTGAAGGTAAATCTTTATTCGGCACTTCCAATGGTTGTAGTTCAATCCATCGAACATTGGTGGACGATTTGTAGAATGGCCTTCTTTGAATTGTGATGTATTTGTTGATGTCATCTTTCACATTGCTCTGATACCAAATGTAGGATCTGAAATAGATACACTAGAATACTAGAGTGAGGGTGAATGGTGTTCTTTTAAAATTTATGCAAAGTAGATAATAAATTACAATAAAGAATGGCAACAATCTAAGAAAATCACAATCACAAATAAGAGATTTTATACTGGTTCCACCAATTCGGTGTACATCCAGTTCTCAAGCAAATCCCGCTTGAGATTTCCACTATAATTTTGAACCAAGTACAAAATTAAAACTAAACATGACCAATTTGTAAGTTCCTGCAAATTTCAATACCAATTGATAATACCTTGCCAATTGCACACTGATCTCTAGACCAAGAGATCAACCTCTCTCAAATTGAGAGAACTTTCCTTGAATCAATGTACAAATCTCATAAGCCTTGATAAGTTTGTGATGTGCAACAGTGGCTTATAGACTCTTTTGTTCTATGAATTCTTTTCAAAATCTTGTATCAATGAAGATGAACAATTGTTGTTGTAGAATTTTGTTTTTCTCAATACTCAAGTAAAAATCATATTTTCTATGACTTGAGTTTCATATAAATTCAATCTTATATGTGTATATATGTGATTCAAAATTCTGAACTTCTAACCTATTTATATCCCTTGAAAAGACATATTTGAACTCATTAAACGAATATAAACGACTAAAAACTGTTTCAAATTCAAACATGAAATGTTCAGAAAAATTATAAAGGATTAGGGGGGGTTTTATCCACATATTACCAAAAAAATATTTTTTGGTAAATGTGATTTGAGCTAACATGTTAGTAAAACCTGATAAACATGTGAATAAAAATTGTTTTCAATGTGATTTGAGCTTCAATACTAACATGTTTTTTCACATTAATAACAAATTTTTTTTGGTAAATGTGATTTCATATTTTTGATGTTTTTTCACATTGATAACAATTTTTATTCGCATATTATTCAAATCAAGTGACAAGACATGTTAGTAAATGTTATTCAAATTCAAACATGATAACAATTTTTTTTTGGGAAAACCCCCCTAATCAAGGGATGTGTGGAATTGCATCATGGACTGGCTTCAATTCTCTTGAAAGACATTTAATTTTTTTGGTAAATAAAAATTTTTATTCATCACCAAAATGTAAAAATTATGTACATCAAGAATCTCATCTCAAATGTGAGATATCAGATATGAAGCTAGAGCTCAAACAAGCACAGAGCTCAGCAAAACACTCCTCAAAGAGAAAGAAAACTTAGCTAATTAAAACATTTCACTATAGTGAAGGCTGGAACAAAGTAGCACTGTTTGTGCACCTTTTTTGCCTCCTCAATTAAAATCCTCCTCGGCAAATCTACATGGAGAGAATCCATTCCCTGCATTCAGTCGACAGGGAATTCAGAATGCCAGTGAGGATATCCATCTTGATGTTCTTAATTAAGGTATCAGAAGCTCTATTCTTCATATTGAAAATTCTGTTATTCCTTTCTCTCCAAATATTATAAACTGTAGCAGCTAACGCCATCCTCTTAATTTTTTGCTTGATACCTTTGCCCCTCAACCTAAAACTGTACCAATTCAAGAGGGCAGATCAATCACAAGATCTCCACTTGAAATTGAGTCATTCCATAATACCATTCTAAACATTATTTGATAATGTGCACTCAAAAAGAGGTGATTTTTGTTCTCTGAAATAGAACTGTCACATATCTTACAAACAGATGCCTGAATAATCCCATGTTTGAGTAGTCTATCTTGATTTTGAAGTTTATCATGGACTGCCAACCATAGTATGAACGAGTGCTTAGGATAGCTCAAATTTTCCCAAACTGTGCATGCCATGCCACTTGAGTTGTAACAGGTGACAAACTAGAGTATAAACCAGAGAGTTGAACTTTTGAGTTGATACAACATAAATTGATAAGTTGTTTAAGGTTTTCAATCCCTCCACATAAATCAAGACATTTATCTCTGATTTTCAATAATTGTTTCCACATCCAAGAATCCCCCTTCCTATCATTTACCTACCAAATGATTCTGTTTTTTATGTAATTCTCATGGGTCCATTTAATCCACAATTGTTCCTTGTTCTTGTGAATACTCCAAAGGATTTTTAGAGCAGCAGCAGTGTTCCATAGCCTACCTGAAAAAATTCCCAATCCTCCATTTTTTTTGTACACAGACATTACTCCATGACACAAGGGAAGATTTGAAAGTCTGATCTGATTTACCCCATAGAAAACACCTGCATAGCTCATCAATCTTTTATAGCACTTTAACTGTAAGGATGTAACTAGATGTCTAGAAAATTTGAACACTCAATATGACACTCTTGATACTCTGTACTTTTCCAGCATAAGACTTATTTTTCAAACAACTCTGGAACTGGTTGGATATCTTCAAGAGCAGAGGATTGCAGTCAATGTAAGACATCCTTTTGCAAATAAGGGGAAGGCCTAAATATCTGATTGGGAGTGTACCTTCAGAGAATCCCAGGGACTTACTGATCACTTGCTTAATTTCTTCAGAAACCCCACCATAAAAGGTAGAGCATTTTGCAGGGTTTGCCTCTAAGCCAGAGAAGGCTCCAAAATATTTAACACATTGAAAGAGTTTATTCACTGAATAAGGATCCCCTTTGCAGAAAAGAAGGAGATCATCAGCAAACACAAGATGTGTTATTTTTAGATTTTTGCACTTGGGGTGAAATTTGAAGTTTTCGTCATCCTTCAACAGATTCAAATTTCTTGTCAGGTATTCCATACCTAGAATGAAGAGGTAGGGGGAGAGAGGATCCATTTGCCTTAGACCTCTTCCACCCTTGAAGAAACCATGTAAACTTTCATTCAATGAGATAGAATAATTTGGTGTAGAGATATAGCTCATGATCCATGTAACAAAAACAAAAGGGGAGCCCAGACCCTTCAAAGTGTCTTGTATGAAGTCCCAACTTATAGAATCAAATGCCTTCCTGATATCTATGTTGATCATTACCCTTGGTGACAGGTGTTTCCTTCCATAATTTTTAACAAGTTCATGTGCAAGTAAGATATTATTTGATATTTGTCTACCCTTTACAAAAGCACTTTGAGCTTCATTTACTATACTCCCTATAACAGCCTGTATTCTAGTTGCTAGAATTTTTGAGATGATTTTATAGAGGCAATTACAACATGATATAGGTCTGAAATCTGCTGGAGCTTTAGGACATTGTACCTTTGGAATGAGAGTGGTTGGTGTGGAATTTACAGCTCCCAACAGTTTGCCTGATTTGAAGAATTTACCAACTGCTAAAGTAAATTTATCACCAATTATGGACCAGGCAGATTTGTAAAAGGATGCACTAAACCCATCAGGGCCTGGGGCCTTATTATCTGGCATTGAGAAGATTGCACCTCTAATTTCTTCACTTGTGACTAGCTTAGAAAGTTCACTGGCTTGACAAGAACTTAGACATGTGCCATTTTGGATGACATGGCTATTAGGTTTAGCAGTATGAATTGCAGTCCCCATTAAGCTTTTGTAATAAGAGATGAACTCTTTTTATTATCTCTTCACCATCAGTAAGCCTATCTCCCTGGTTATTATAGAGAACCAAAACTCTATTATTGTGCCTGTTTGCTTTAATAGCAGAATGAAAAAGCTTAGTATTTCTGTCACCTTGAACACACCAGGCAGTTCTTGCTTTCTGCTGATAGAAAGATATTTCATGATCTAAGAGTTTATTATATAAAGCAACAAATTTTCTTTCATGACAGATAAAAGCAGAGTTGAGGGGATCATCTTGAAGTTTCTTTTGAATTTCCTCCATCTCAATTTTTGCTCTTATGACTTGCTCACTTATATTTCCAAAGTGTCTTCTATTCAGAGACTTCAAAGCTCCTTTCAACTTTTTAAGTTTAGAGTAGACAGAGTACATATGAAATCCTTTGATTGGAGATTGCCAAATATTAGAGACAGTGGGTAGAAAATCATCATGCTTCATCCACACATTAAAAAATCTGAAGGGCTTTTTACCATAAGAGCAGTCTTCATAAACTGAGACTATAGTAGGAGAATGATCAGATAAACTGGGCACCATAAACCCCACATGACTAGAGTTTAGCTGTTGAATCCAGTTTTCATTTACTAGAGCTCTATCTAGATGACTCCAAACTCTAGTATCCTAGTCTTGTTTGTTGTTCCATGTGAAGAAACACCCTAATGTTTTCAAGTGGGAGAGCTGACAATCATCAATGAAAGAACTGAAATCAATTGTACCAGCATCAGTTAATGTTGAGCCACCAAGTTTCTCTTCACAGTATAACATTGTATTAAAGTCACCAAATATAATCCAAGGCATGTTGCCAATTGATCTATGTATAAGGGATAATTCTGCCCATAAATCCTTTCTAGCTTGAATATTGTTGTATCCATGCACTAATGATATGACACATGAAAAACTTCCATCAATAGAGTTAGCCCTACAAGTAATCTGCTGGCTAGAGAGGTCCATTTGTTGAATGTCTAGAATGTTAGGATCCCATAATATAAGAATCATAGCCTTCTCAGAGTTACTCACATTTGAAAGCCAATCCCATTCTTTTGTAATTCTTTTTGTAGCATCCTTGATATTAAATTTCTTAATCTTTTTTCCAGGAGAGAGATAAAAGACAGATGATAAATCTACAGGTGTTGCATAATCATCAATTGTTTAGAGGGTTTATTTAACCCTCTCACATTCCAAATAGATAAGTTCATTTAAGGAACAATCTCCCTCTATCAATTGTAGAGGGGTCAGAATCTAAATTCTCTAGTGATAGGAAAGAATTGCTAGTATTCTTACTATCAGACAATCTGGGATTTATAGAATTATCCCCAAACTGGGAAAAAACACCAAAAGAGTTGCCAGACAACTTGGATTTATTACCTTGAACATGTATCCATGAGTTGTATTCATGAGAACCTCCAGACACAGGCAGTTGCCTGTGCACAACATGCACAACTCTTGGCTCAGTATCCTTCTCCTGACTATGTACTAAATTTGCAGATAACTGATGTGGATTTTTAGTGTTCCTATTTGTTCGCGGGAAAAACCGTTGCTTTCTTCATTAATGAGATAATTGTCATCTTGAGTTACAACTTTTCG
>NC_033799.1:33450434-33488773 GCF_001876935.1 Asparagus officinalis | reverse complement strand
CATCTCATTTTCCGATGTGGGACTATTCACAAAGGCAAAATTGCCTTTTCATGAATAAGCTTCCAACAACGCCTGTATCGTCTCTCGCTCCTCAGAATGCGAAATATGAGTAGTCATAAAAAAGTGATACCTTATGTTATATTAACATATATCCAACTTCTAAAACAATAATAACCTGATAACCAAATAAAATTGAGATCTTTAAATTCACAATAGCGCTACAATCAATGGAAGTTCAGGCGCCGTGGTAGTACATCAACTGAACTACATCAGAACACAATTTAAATAAGATGCTCAAAAATAAAAGTTATAAGTTAAAAAACTAACTTACAGCTTACTTTCCAGATAATGCAAACTCCGGAATGATACTATTCTATATCTTAGAACAATCAAGCCTTAACATAATATGTCATTTGGAGTGCAAGAAAAGTGACTGATCTTTGTGAATAATAAACTCTGTGAAAACGACAAAGGAATTGAGGAAGGAATTAAGAAAAACATGAAGAATAAGCAAAACAGGCCCCACCACACCCTGGTGTGGTGCCTGCCATGGGTGCGGCAGAATCTGCCCTGTCTGCCATGGGTATGGTGTCTGTCACCTGGTGTGACAGAATCTGCCCTATTTATCATGGGTGTGGTGTGTGCCACACTAGGGTGTGGCAGACTCGTTTTTAGAATCTCAATCAGTTTGGCATTGTGTTTTGTTATAAATAGAGATACGTTTTTTAGGGTTTCTTTGGCTTTGTTTAGGCTTTGATTGGGCTTTGATTAAGCATAGATTGGGGGATATTTGGAGCACAAAAAGAGGTATTTTTTGAGCTTTTGATTAGGATTTTGTTTGGAGAGATTAAGAGTTTTGTTGGTGAGATTAGTTTGTTCTTTCGAGTGATTTGTAATCTCAATTTGTACTCTTCTTCTCTATTAGTGGAAACCACATCCCCTTCTTACCCCGTGGACGTAGGTAACTTGTCGAACCACGTTAAAATTGGTGTTTTGTTTGTGCATTGATATTTAGTTTGTTTGGCTCTCTTCGATTGCCGTTTGGTTTGGTTCCTCGACACAGCTTTTGGCACAACAAATTGGTATCAGAGCTCGGGCTACGCTTGGGCTATTTGGAGGAGTAGATCGATTTGGGAAGCTCGTCTAGGGTTTTAGTTGGTGAGAAAGGTGGGATCTTTTCGGTAAAGCTTATTTCTTTTCTCAGTTTTGGATCTATTCTTCGTTTGTTTTCCGCATTGGTTGTTGGTGTGTTGAGGATTATGGCTGTAGGCTGTCTAAAAATCATAATAGATAGCTTATCCCCCATTAAACACCGATGATGGAAGTTATAACCTGACGACTTCCAGAAGGCTACAATTTGAAGACTTTCACGTAGATCGCTGAAGGTTACAATCTGACGACCTTCATGACAACCGATGAGAGCTCTAGTTCAACAGCATTCACAATCAACATCGGGAGTTACAATCTGATGACTCTCATATTCTCAAGGAGCCAAAACGAAGATTACAAGACAATGATCTTTGCAACGCTATGACAAAAGAGATTACTTGTTGATAATCTCTCCAAAGCAACACGCGGAACTCATCACCTCGCTCTAAGACCAAAACGCGGAGGTCCTCCCCATGTATCAACACCAAAACACGGAGGTCCTCCCCGTGTGTCAATATCAAAACGCTAGAGTCGGACCCGCGTCACAACATCAAAACGCGAGGGTCGAACCCACGTTACAACATCAAAACGCTGGAGTCGGACCCACGTTACAACATCAAAACGCTAGGGTCGAACCCACGTTACAACATCAAAACGCTGGGGTCGAACCCGCGTTACAACATCAAAACGCTAGGGTCGAACCCACGTTACAACATCAAAACGCTGGGGTCGAACCCACGTTACAACATCAAAACGCTGGATCGAACCCACGTTACAACATCAAAACGCTGGGGTCGAACCCACGTTACAACATCAAAACGCTGGAGTCGAACCCACGTTATAACATCAAAACGCTAGAGTTGGACCCGCGTTACAACATCAAAACGCTGGAGTCGGACCCGTGTTACAACATCAAAACGCTGGAGTCGGACCCGCGTTACAACATTAAAACGCTGGGGTCGGACCCACGTTTTTCAATGCCCAGCGGGTACCCAACTCCGCGTCTCCATTCTAAAACGCAGAGTTAGGGTCCTGAACGCCGACGTGGGTGTTTGACTCGTTCAAACACGAGCTGAACGGTTGCAGGAACCATTTTCCCTCCACGATTTGAGGGATTTCCGCCCCACTTAGGAGCGGATTAAGGGGGCGGTTACACCCCTTAATCCCCTATAAATATGGGTAAACTCAACTGAGTTCAGGGTTGGCTTCTTGGGTCCGGAGTTCAAGGCTTTTTCGGCTAGCATTTTCGGATCTGGGATTTGGCAGCAAAGGGGGAGATCTTGGAGCATCATAGATTGAGAGATCGACATTCATCCTTTGGAGCTTCCTGCAGCGACAAAGTTTCTTGAAGCCTTCATCCTTGGCTTATCAACCGAACTTTTAGTTCAAATCAACTCTTTTCAAGAGTTAAAACTCGTTCAGAGTTATCAACTCATCAAGAGTTTCAAACTTGCCACGCAAGTTCTCCACAACGTCAAATCGTGAGGAGAAGATATCGTTCTAGTGAATCAAGACGTGCGGATCGTCAACGGAGAGCAAACTCGACGCAAGCATTCGAGGGAGGCACTCCATCACCACCGAGAAGAACCCAGTTTTAAATAAAGGAGAGAACTAAATTCGTCCTCTTCTCTTTTGTAATCAAATTGTAATCGGAATCAAATGAATACAAGTCAATTTTCTTTGTTCTTTTCTTTTAATCGGAATCAAAGAAATACAAGTCAATTTTCTTTTGTTCTCTTCATTGCAATTTCCCCTACAAACAAAAGATGGCGACTCCGCTGGGGACGAGCTTCTGTGACGAAGAAGTGGTGGCGCAATTCGATGTTCATCTCACTGGAACAACCGTCGAAACTCTCGTGGTAGAGTTTGATCAAGCCAAGTTTGAGGAGGCTATCTCCTCCGGATCCCTTAGCCCTAAGGCTATGTGCAAGATCCACAAAGTCTCCAAGAAGATTAAATCTCCAACTGTTGATGGAGTGCCGAAGAAAGTCCTCTCATTTGGTCAAAATTCATCAAACAGCCCCTCCTCTGAAGGACCGGGCTCTGCCTCTGCCAAACTCGCTCAACGAGTTGAAAACTCCACACCCGCGTCAACACGATGTGTCATGGGTGGTAAAAGGCTTAAGACGGAGATAGATCCAATCAACGCCGATGATGCCCTTGCAAAAGTATTAAAACAAGCCAAGAAGAACGCTGCTCGTCGAAGAAGAAGGTCTCAGCGACGAGCATAACCTCGAGAAAGTCGATCATCCAACCAACGCGAGCTTTGCATTTGTGAGCCTAAACGCGACCCTGAGCCCAAACATGAGCTTCGCGAGAACCTGACTGAACGCGGCCCTCAATGGTGCGTTTTACAGCCAAAACGCGGACCTGAAGCCTTCGTTGAACGCGAACTTCAACTTCGCGTTTCCAAGTTAAAACACGACCCTCGCGTCGACAATGAAGAACGCGACCCTCATGTCGCCGGCCAGGGGCGCGCCGCCCCCTGGACCCCCGGCTCGAATACTCTGCGTAGCGTGACTAGATTGAGGGGCGGATATAATAAGTTTATGGATTCAAGGCATCTCAACCAGATCCATATTCACAAAGAGCCAGTCCTGTCCAATCATGGACTGGGGGTTCCAGTTCAAACCTCACGATCAGTGAGTAATTCTCCTCGAATCTTTACAACAGATTTGAGAGAGTTCATATCGAGAGAAAGACCGATGCAGCAAGTCATTCGTTCATTCCAATGTGAACGGCTGATTCCTATGGTCCTCTCGGGATATCAATGCTGCTCATATGCGACCAAACCATTGGTGTTCGACCAATTAACGGACGTTGCTTTGTCTAACCAACGACGACGTTCGCACAGGAAGAATTCTCCAGAGACCGAATATCCTGAGGTCACTATCAATGTGATCGGTGGAGGGAAAGGCTCAGGTCCTAGTTCCGATGACTCTGAGACAAGACGTTCGCCGACCGTCAGAGAAATCGCTAACGAGTTTGAAGGAGCTTACCGACGCACTCGGACGCGAACAGGAGCCATTCCCCCTATCAACTATCTTCCGATGATGAACACTTAGCCATTGCAGAGTCCCAATCATCAAGCTCTTTTGTTGAACATGAGAGCTCCGCTTATATGACGGGAAACAATGAAGATCTCGCAAAGAGACTTGATGAGCAGGAGGCCATGCTCAAATCTCAGTAGGAGGCCATCAATGAACTCATGGCCCTGTTGACTCAAATCGTCGCAGACAAGGCCAAATCTTAGGAGATAGATTCGCCACCTAGGCAAGAATCTTTCAGGAGAGAAAAAGTGTCTTCATCCCGACCTCACACAGGCAAAGGGAAGGGAAAGGTGGTTGATGACATGGCTTCTGACTAAGAAGCCCACAACCTGGAATCTTCCTCTGATGAAGGAAGAGAGACTGAGAACGAGTATAATCTTTAGTCTGCCAAAATGGAAGAATTGGAAGCCCGCCTCAATGCCATGGTCAACAGAAGTGAGCTCCAAGACGAGGGAGTTGTCAGACCCTATCCTGCCGAATGGGATGTAACCCCTTATCCTCCAAAATTTGAAGTCCCGACGCTACAAACTTTTAACGGCACGGGATCACCGAACCAACATATTTATTATTTTAAGTCACAGACTGGGAATGTAATATCAAACGATGCCATACTGGCTCGATTGTTCATTGGCACCCTTAAGGGAGTTGCCTTTGAATGGTTCAGGAAACTACCTGCCGGATATATCCAAAGGTGGACAGATTTAGAGAGACTCTTCCTGTCAAGATTTTTTAAAGAGGATACAGAAGTCTCCATCCATACCCTTCTCGCCACTAAGCAGAAGAAGAGGGAGTCCGTCAAAGCCTTCATCAAGAGGTTTGTTCGTCAGGTATGACACAGTCTACTTTAGTAGAGACATGTCGACACAACTTGCAGACCGACCTCCTAGCCCGAATTGGTGTTGCAGAATGTCGTTCTTGGAGACAACTAATCTCTCAAGGCGAACAGGCTCAAAAGATTATTGCCAGGATCAAAGCTGAAGAACAAAGTAGGCAGGATCAACCTGAGCAATCGGACCAAGCCCAACCTTCTCCTGAGCAATCGGACCAAGCTCACTCTTCCCAGTCAGAACCGGAAGATACGACGACCGCTGAAGCCAATCCTTTCCAGTAGGATGGCGGGTCCAACAACTATCACGTTAACAGTTACCTCTGATAGTCAAACTCGTTAGATAATGACTCACTAGGCGATGTGTCATGTCTACTCCTTTTTTCCCCTGCACTTGTTCAAGACTGGGGGTTGGTTTATTTGTAGTTCATTAGATTATGAGTAATAAAGTTTTTGAGTTGTTATGTTTAATAGAATACCTCTGTCAATCACAAAATCTACCAAAACTATCACGTTAACAGTTACCTCTGATAGTCCATCAATCTGCCAATCCTCTTCAATAGGATGGTAGGTCCATAAAACTATCACGTTAACAGTTACCTCTGATAGTCTATCAATCTGCCAATCCTCCTCAATAGGATGACAGGTCCATAAATCTATCATGTTAACAGTTACCTCTGATAGTCTATCAATCTGCCAATCCTCTTTAATAGGATGATAGGTCCATAAATCTATCACGTTAACAGTTATCTCTGATAGTCCATCAATCTGCTAATCCACTTTAATAGGATGGCAAGTTCACAACTATCACGTTAACAGTTACATCTGATAGTCAAACTCATCAGATAATGGCCTACCAGGTGATGTGCCTCTATTCCGACTTCATGGATAGTGCCTCACTAGGCGATGTGCCTTGTCTACCTCTTTTTTATTCCCCTGCTAAGTCTTAATCAAGACTGGGGGTTGGTTACTTGGAATCCATTGGATTAAGAGTAACGAATCTTTCACATCGTCGAGTTAGCATTACACTTCTGACGATCATCATCCCCACGGAGTATGCATTCAACTTGTATCACTCCCAATTTGTCACGTTAACAATATACCTCTGACAACAATCAACTTATCATTGACAATAGGATTATAAGTCCTCAAAATTGCTCAAATCACAATCTTCCCCAGCAAGACGCTAAGTCTTCAAAATATTGTTCAAATCACAAGCATTAAAATTTATCGCTTTTGATGATAAACTCATTTAGCAAGTTTCCCCAGCGAGATGCTAATTCCTAAAATCTTGTGCAAGTCATAAGAACACATTCCTGTCACGTTAACAATATACCTCTGACAACAATCCACTTATCAATCCTTGTCAATAGGATGATAAGTCTTCAAAGTTGCTCCAATAGCAACACAAACTCTCGTCACGTTAACACTAAACCTCTGACAACCCACTTATCAATCCTCTTCAATAGGATGATAAGTC
This sequence comes from Asparagus officinalis, assembly GCF_001876935.1. Classification (NCBI taxonomy): domain Eukaryota; kingdom Viridiplantae; phylum Streptophyta; class Magnoliopsida; order Asparagales; family Asparagaceae; genus Asparagus; species Asparagus officinalis. Next base: position 33,482,268 of record NC_033799.1, on the reverse strand, counting down.
CACAAAGTTGCTCCAATCGCAACACAAAATCCTGTCACGTTAATATTACACATCTGACAATATCAACTTATCGACTCTCTTCAATAGAGCGATAGGCCCATAAATTCTCTTGTCACGTTAACACCAAACCTCTGACAAATCAACTTATCAATCCTCGTCAATAGGATGATAAGTCTACAAAGTTGCTCCAATCGCAACACAAATCTTGTCACGTTAACACCATACCTCTGACAATCCACTTATCAATCCTCGTCAATAGGATGATAAGTCCACAAAGTTGCTCCAATCGTAACATATTCTTTTGTCATGTTAACACCATACCTCTGCCAAATCCACTTATCAATCCTCATCAATAAGATGATAAGTCCACAAAGTTGCTCCGATCGCAACATTCTCTTGTCACGTTAACATCAAACCTCTGACAAAATCGCAACATTCTCTTGTCACGTTAACATCAAACCTCTGACAATCCACTTATCAATCCTCGTCAATAGGATGATAAGTCCACAAAGTTGCTCCAATCGCAACATCATCCTGTCACGTTAACACTAAACCCTCTGACAATCCACTTATCAATCCTCGTCAATAGGATGATAAGTCCACAAAGTTGCTCCAATCGCAATATCCTCCTTTCACGTTAACATTATACCTCTGACAATCCACTTATCAATCCTCTTCAATAGGATGATAAGTCCACAAAGGTGCTCCGATCGCAACATTCTCTTGTCACGTTAATATCATACCTCTGACAATCCACTTATCAATCCTCTTTAATAGGATGACAAGTCCACAAAGTTGCTCTGATCGCAATATTCTCTTGCCACGTTAATATAATACCTCTGACAATTCACTTATCAATCCTCGTCAATAGGATGATAGGTCCACAAAGTTGCTCCGATCGCAACATTCTCCCGTCAAGTTAACATTACACATCTGACGACATAATCCACTTATCGACTCTCCTCAGTAGAGTGATAGGTCCTCAAAGTTACCCTGATCGTAACATCTTCCTGTCACGTTAATATCACACCTCTGACAAAATCCACTTATCAACCCTCTTTAATAGGATAATAAGTCTACAAAGTTACTCCGATCGCAACAAATTCCCGACCAAGTCAACTTGTCGACCCTCTTCAATAGAGCGATAGGTCCATAAAATACTGTTAGGTTAACATCACACCTCTAACAGTCAAACCCCCCAATGAACTTGTTAATCCTTTTACAACAAGAATAGCAAGTTTTCATTATAAAATTTCCAGCATATTAAAGATTTTCTGGAATTATCCTAGTGATAACAAAGAAAATTTTCGAATTTCACTCTATGTGAAAATTCATGCCAAGTTAACACTACACCTCTGGCGTTTTCAATTTTTTTCAGTGTTTTAAGTAAAAATATAACATAGGAAGAAATAGTGACAAAGCCTACGTATTCAACATCGTAGCACCAAAATCCATGCCTCACATGCATGGGGGATTTTATCTCGATCCCTAATTAGAGATAAGACTGCATCTAACACATGCTGCCGGGTAGCCTATTCCTGCAATAATAGTAAAGCCTACGTTATTAATAACGCCAAAATCTATGCTTTACACGTATGGAGAATTTTATCCCGAATCCTAAGTAGGGATAAGTCAATGCCTAACACGCGTTGTCGGTTAGTCTTTCACCGTAAAAAGGACAAAGTCAATGCCTAACACGCGTTGTCGGTTAGTCTTTCACCGTAAAAAGGACAAAAGTCTACGTATTCAATATCGTAGCAGGTTGTTATTAATAACGCCGAAATTCATGCCTTACATGCACGGGGAACGTTATCTCGATCCCTAATTAGAGATAAGTCTACGCCTAACACGCATTGCCTGTTAGTCTTTTTCCGTAAAAAAATGACAAAGTCTATGTATTCAAAATCATAGCATCGAGTCTAAGAGAGTTCATTCTTTTAGCACAACGTTACATGTGGAACGGATTTAAATAATTCACATGCTAGCCCGACTCAAACGGTAGTCAGTAAAGGCTTATCAAATCCATTGATGGCTGAGGGTTTGCCAAAAATCCTATGCATGTTCGTAGGTCCATTAGCTTAATGGATGTGAGCCGAGACTTGAAACAGATGAGCTAAAGACAAGTCTCAAAGACTTAGTCAAAAATGCACGGAAGCCACTTCCATGTCTTGAGTTAAAACGCCAAGGTTAGACCCGCGATGCAAAACCCAAATGCTGAGGTCAGACCTGCGATGCAAAAACCGAACGCCGAGGTCACACCCGCGTTCCAAATTCAACATGCAAGGGTGAGACCCGCGTCTCAAGTTTAAAATGCAGGGCCCACCCCCACATTCCAGAAGCAGGATTATGGCGCATACCTTCACACAGGTCCTATATGACAAATCCCTTCAACCAAGATGACTTCGAAGCGAGTGCAGAGAACGACTCCTTTACGACAAGAAATCAACAGATCCAGGATCAGAGTTGAGATCCAAAGTATTCTGAAAATTCATCCCAGTCAACCGCGAACTTTCGAAAACTTTGGAGGGGGTTGAGATCCAAAGTATTCTGAAAATTCATCCCAGTCAACCGCGAACTTTCGAAAACTTTGGAGGGGGTTCTATAGGCTGTCTAAAAATCATAATAGATAACTTATCCCCCATCAAACACCGATGATGGAAGTTACAATCTGACAACTTCCAGAAGGCTACAATTTGAAGACTTTCACGTAGATCGCTAAAGGTTATAATCTGACGACCTTCACGACAACCGATGAGAGCTCTAGTTCAACAGCATTCACAATCAACATTGGGAGTTACAATCTGATGACTCTCATATTCTCAAGGAGCCAAAACGAAGATTACAAGACAATGATCTTTGCAACGCTATGACAAAAGAGATTACTTGTTGATAATCTCTCCAAAGCAAGACGCGGAACTCATCACCTCGCTCTAAGACCAAAACGCGGAGGTCCTCCCCGTGTATCAACAACAAAACATGGAGGTACTCCCCGCGTGTCAATATCAAAACGCTAGAGTCAGACCCGCGTCACAACATCAAAACACGAGGGTCAAACCTACGTTACAACATCAAAACGCTGGAGTCGGACCCACGTTACAACATCAAAACGCTAGGGTTGAACCCACGTTACAACATCAAAATGATGGGGTCGAACCCACGTTACAACATCAAAACGCTAGGGTCGAACCCACGTTACAACATCAAAACGCTGGGGTCGAACCCACGTTACAACATCAAACGCTGGAGTCGAACCCACGTTATAACATCAAAACACTGGAGTCGGACCCACGTTACAACATCAAAACGCTGGAGTCGGACCCGCGTTACAACATCAAAACACTGGAGTCGGACCCGCGTTACAACATTAAAACGCTGGGGTCGGACCCACGTTTTTCAATGCCCAGCGGGTACCCAACTCCGCGTCTCCATTCTAAAACGCGGAGTTAGGGTCTTGAACGCCAACGTGAGCGTTTGACTCGTTCAAACACGAGCTGAACGGTTGCAGGAACCGTTTTCCCTCCACAATTTGAGGGATTTCCGTCCCACTTAGGAGCGGATTAAGGGGACGGTTACACCCCTTAATTCCCTATAAATATGGGTAAACTCAACTGAATTCAGGGTTGGCTTCTTGGGTCCGGAGTTCAAGGCTTTTTCGGCTGGCATTTTCGGATCTGGGACTTGGCAGCAAAGGGGGAGATCTTGGAGCATCATAGATTGAGAGATCGGCATTCATCCTTTGGAGCTTCCTGCAGCGACAAAGTTTCTTGAAGCCTTCATCCTTGGCTTATCAACCGAACTTTCGGTTCAAATAAACTCTTTTCAAGAGTTAAAACTCATTCAGAGTTATCAACTCATCAAGAGTTTCAAACTTGCCACGCAAGTTCTCCACAACGTCAAATCGTAAGGAGAAGATATCGTTCCAGTGAATTAAGATGTGCAGATCGTCAACGGAGAGCAAACTCGACGCAAGCATTCGAGGGAGGCACTCCATCACCACCGAGAAGAACCTAGTTATAAATAAAGGAGAGAACCAAATTCGTCCTCTTCTCTTTTGTAATCAAATTGTAATCGGAATCAAAGGAATACAAGTCAATTTTCTTTGTTCTTTTCTTTGCAATTTTCCGGTGGTTCTTCAGGTGTGAAGAATGTCCAAAGTTTGAGTATCCACTCGATGAAGATTAACGTGGAGAAGTTCAATGGCACTAACAATTTTGGACTTTGGCGATGCGAAGTCTTGGATGCGTTCAATGCGCAAAATTTGGAAGATACGTTGGAGTTGGACGGGAAACCGGACGACATTGATGAGAAGGTTTGAAAAAAGATGAATCTGACAGCGTGTGGTGTGATTAGGTCTTGTCTCACTCAAGATCTAAAATATGATGTGATGAATGAGACTTCTGCAAAGAAGATTTGTGAGGTCCTAGAGAGCAAGTACTTGACGAAGAGCGTTAAAAACCGCTTGCATTTGAAGAGGAGGCTTTATCGCTTCCAATTGAAGAATGAGACATCCATTAGTGATCACATGAACCACTACACGAAGTTTCTTGCAGATTTGACGAATATTGATGTCATTGTTGAAGATGAGGACAAGGCATTGCTATTGTTGAGTTCCTTACCCGATGAGGAATATGAGACGTTTGTCCTTACTCTTATTAATAGGAAGGTATCTCTTTCATATAGTGAGGTCACCGTTGTATTAGTGAATTACCAACTCAGGAAGAAGGACAAGGAGACTTCTATTGAGCCGGTAGCGGGGGCATTGGTTGCAAGAGCAAATGGTCCAAACCGAGGTAGAATGTCACATTCTAGAGGAGCACATCTTGAAATTCGTAGGAATCAGTGTGCTTTTTGTAAAGAAGATGGACATTGGAAAGCTGAATGCCCAAAGTTGAATGATCAAGCCGGGAAGAATAAGATGAAAGCTGTACAAGCTTCAGAGATGAATATTATCAAGACTAGTGGCAACAATTCAGATTTAGATTCTTCAGGCTACTCATTATCTGCACTGCCGTTAGTTTGTGTTACCTACTCTACAGAGTGGATGTTGGATTCGGGCGCTACATACCATCTTTGCCCTACGAGGGATTGGTTCTCCAGCTTTCAGGAGTTAGAAAGAGGGGATTTCGTGCTCATGGGAAATGATCACAAATGCTCTATTGGTGGTATCGGTACCATTCGGATCAGGATGAGTGACGGGGTAATTTGGGAGTTGGTTGGAGTGAGGTTCGTTCCTCAGTTGAAGAAGAACATCATTTCACTTGAAGCTTTGGAGGCAGAAGGCTATAGGGTGACCTTGGCAGATGCACGCCTGAAGGTTATATTTGGATCCATGATTGTGACGAAGGGCGTCGGAAAGAGTAACTTATACTATTTGCTTGGGAGCACGGTAATTGATAGAGCTCTGACGACTTCATTGGATTTGGCTAGATTATGACGTTGTTTGGTGCTGGGGTATTTGATTGGTGATGTTGTGCATAGGTTGTTGATGAGTGCTTTGACCTGCAGATGGAAGTCCTTTGAGCACATTGGGATGAGCAAGACCGAGGTGGAGTTTGGCACTCCTATCCATCGAGCGAGGGGTCTTTTAGGAGGTGTTTAGTTAGGCATTTGGGGGCCTTCCAATGAGGCATCATTGGGAGGTAATCGTTTTGTAGTTTCCACAGTTGGTGATTGTTCTAGGTATTATTGGGTCGCGACCAGTTCCCGTTGGTGTAAAGTCCTAGAAGTCAACAACAATTGGAAGAAGTGTATTGGCAGAAAGGTAACTCGTTGTTCTAGCTTTGGTAGGGGTCCTTTCTTGCGTTTGTGCCGAGCTCACAATAATAGAAGACACTTTATTGGTATGGAGACTTTGGGGCGACTAGATGAGATGACAATTTCGATGGGTCGTTCCTTTCTGGAGGAGGATCGGCGTTGGTTGTCGAGAATTGGTTCTGGAGCTTCGACATATTTGGGTCATCTTAGTCATAGGTCGCCGACTGCTGCATTTGGAGTTATTGGATCTGGTGGAGCTGCTTCAGATTTTGGTCGGTGTCGGATATTTGGTTACCTAGCATTTAGTCATATCGAGGATGTGAGATTTGATCCGATTGCGCGTTTGGGATTCAGAGGCTCATTTGATTATCGTTTGGGAGCTTCTGATTTTGTTCTGAGCAGGATTGTCACTTTTGACTCTCGGCAGGTGGAGAGTGTTGATCAGGTCGTTTGGATATCGCAGCAGGTGGAGGGTGATGCTACTTCACGTTGGGTGGAACTTATTCCACATACTCCAGATCATACTGCGTCATTTGGGATTCCAACTGAGGTGACACATGTTGGGGATCATTTGATTTCGGATGCAGATGATGGATTGGTTTTGGATTCGGTTGCAGCTGGTGGACATGATTTAGATGTGGCCATTGGTTCACCTCAGATGGAGGTGTTTGATTTGTATCAGTTTGGGGCCGCTATCATTTGCAGATCCGTTGGCGATATTGGGGAAGAATTGTAGACTTTTCTATTTGTTTGAGGGCCTTTGGAGGCCGTTTGGGTGAACTACGTGAAAGCTTGATTCCTTGGGCAAGAGGATACGTAGGCAGTCAGTTTTGATGCAGCCGATTTGGTGAGTAGATACCGATATTTGGGTGAGTGTTCGCACTCTCGTTTGGGTCTCGACTTGTGTGGATGGAGTCCGTTGTCATGAGTCCGTTGCCGTGGTGTACTGGATGCAGGCATTTGTTTTGGTTGGTGTCGGCTCAGTTTTGGGAAAACTTCGCCACGATGGAGAATTGTAAAAACGACGAAGGAATTGAGGAAGAAATTGAGAAAAACGTGAAGAATAAGCAAAACAGGCTTCACCACACCCTGGTGTGGTGTCTGCTATAGGTGTGGCAGAATCTGTCCTGTCTGCCATGGGTGTGGTGTCTGCCACACCCTGGTGTGGCAGAATCTGCCATGTTTGTCATGGGTGTGGTGTGTGCCACACTAGGGTGTGGCAGACTCGTTTTTAGAATCCCAATCAGTTTGGGATTGTGTTTTGTTATAAATAGAGACACGTTTTTTAGGGTTTCTTTGGCTTTGTTTAGGCTTTGATTGGGCTTTGATTAAGCATTGATTGGAGGATATTTGGAGCACAAAAGAGGTATTTTTTGAGCTTTTGATTAGGGTTTTGTTTGGAGAGATTAAGAGTTTTGTTGGTGAGATTAGTTTGTTCATTCGAGTGATTTGTAATCTCAATTTGTACTCTTCTTCTCTATTAGTGAAAACCTCATCCCCTTCTTGCCCCGTGGACGTAGGCAACTTGTCGAACCACGTTAAAATTGGTGTTTTGTTTGTGCATTGATATTTAGTTCGTTTGGCTCTCTTGGATTGGCGTTTGGTTTGGTTCCTCGACACAACACTCATTAACACCTAGTTGTCTTGAGCAAAAGGGCAATATCAAAAAAATCAACTTGCAAATGTGGTGATTTCTTTTACTATGAATGATATTGTTTGAGCTGGTTATTGCGTTCATGCAAATAACTTTTAACCTTATGATAATATTTTGTATATTTGCATTAGGAAATTCAAGGCCCTGACCAATCGTAAATAGCGGTGCAATTGCGCAACATACTTGGATGTCATAGAAAAGCACTACCCTTAACAGTAATCACTCTAGTTCATCAACATCAAATATGCACAAGCAAAGACTAACAGTTTCATCTATAGATTGAACAGCGTTGTATTTATCAAATGATTTGAAAGACTAACGGTGTAACCTACAACGAAAAATACACAAAAAATACTTTCCCGGCTAAAAAAGGAAAAGTAATATATCACATTTGTCAAGCTTTTGGTGAATGAAAAAAAGAGCCAACAAAAAGCAGGGGCCATAACTGTATATGATATTTCAACCAAAGAAACGATTAATTCAAGTTCATTAGAAGATTGTAAAGATGTTCACATTACATGAACTCCACAAATTAACACTGTCTGTGCATGCATTACATAACATTTTTTACTTACTTTAAAACTTTTCATATTTAACTATGATTTAGCTCAAATGCACTAATTGCTATAGTTCATTTTAACAAGTCAAATTTCCAAGTGCTAACAAACCTAGGTTCATAAATTAATTTAAATTATTCAACCCAAGGCATCTTATTCAAATCCATGGAGAAAGGAACATCACGATTGTTAGATTAAACTACTAATGGGATCCGAAAGACAACATCCTTCATGTCATGCAGCACACATGTGTACGAGATTAGATCATTGGTCCGATGGTTAGAACGCATATGATAATTATAAACCCTTCCCTAAAGAGATTCATTTTATGATGGATCTCATATTAGAGGAAAAATCTAAAGCATGCCATGTAGCATTGTAGTCATACCACTGGTGGTATTTATCCACACTATCACTGGTGGAATTTAAATTATAAAATAAAAAACAGAGTACTGAAGGTGTCTTAGAAATACCTATTTGTAATAACTTTTCTTATAAAAAACAATAATATACCTCTAGTTGGAAACAAATATATCAAGGGTTATTATCTTCCTTTTATATTTTTTTTCACATTCGCTGCATCCGTCTTAAAGAAATTTCTAAAGTCATGCCCCCTAATGAACTTTTCAACACCTTTACACATAGCCCGGTAATTAAAACATTAGAAGAATTCATGACAGCTAAGAAGGTATGTAGTAGCATACAACAGAGACTAATACATACTGATAATATTCAAAATTTCTATCCAGAAAAGGTACTATATTCCCTGTTTAGGCAGCCATATCTGCAATATTTTACGAAAAGCATAAATATGGTTAAGGACAATTAAACATCAGAGCTTGTATTATCGGAAGATAATAGAAAGAACAGCCAAAACCTTACACTAAAATCTGTGGAATTTGGACACCATCCTACTACACAAATCTATTCAACACTTACAGATAACTGATTTTCTACTTCGAAGATAAAGAAGAAAGTCAGTTTCAAATCAGAAAGGACGTCTAGGTATTTCTATGTGTAGTAGGAATATCTCATGGTTCTTCTCAGATATAACAGAGCATCACCAAAATAAATGTTCACTATACAATATTGGGTCATGAAGAAAAAAGTTAACGTAAGTAAGGATTCTTCTTTTCAAGTTTAATAAACAAATGCACAACAAATAAGACCATATCTTTTTTTATTCATATAAAATCAAACGATACAGTAGCAAGAAGGAACAGACTGCATTTTGTCTCAACATGTTCTTACATTTGGTGTTGTCTTCGATGTTGTTCAGGTTTGGCCGCATACATAGAGAAAGAACCTGCAATAGATCCTTCTCATCAATGTATTATAGAACCTATCTGCATATCTAGTAAGAATAATATTTAAAAATAATAATCCTTTTCCGAGATGAATCAAATCTTCAATTATGATAATGTAACAAAAGCATATACTATACATGAAAGTAAAAATAGTTCACTACTTTAACTCTTGTTTATCTCTTAACTAGATGAGTAAATCTTGTAGTAAGTCTAATTATCATAAAATAATTTATAATGGTAATGCTTGATCTCTTGTGCAACGCATATGCACGGCATATAGATGGTATTACTGCAAAAAATTGAGGCACAAAAAAATGTAGTTCATAGTAGCATAATAAAGATGATGGAAGTGACAATTCATAAGTAAATATACAAAAAATGCAATGCTAACAAAATGATTCAATTTATCAGATTATACAATTACAAAGGTTGTTATGCAACAAAAATGTATACTTATGTCTGATTTTGGTTACCTATTCCCTCTTTCAAGTCTAGAGAAACATTAAAGAAAGCTAATAGTACTTTAGGTTACTTAAAAGTTTTCAGTGGTATCCTTGCAACCTTTGATAAAAAAAATATGGTAAAATTTTCTTTTCTGTGTTTGCATTTGTTCGTGTGTTTGCACATGTGCTAATAATGACATGTATAACTGCAACGCATTAGGAATGTTTTAGATACATACAAATTTATGTTACTAATTCAGAAATCTCTAAATGATTAACTTAAATCTTGAAAATTAAATTCATAATACGAGTTGATTGAAAATAAGTAGTAGAAGATGTTTTTCACATGATTAGGAACTTTAGTTTACTAAAAGGGGAATTAAGAAGTGAATTTACCTTGATAGGTAGATTCTCCCACCCTAAACCTCTGAGCGCTTTATCAAAATTAGTAGGAGAAAACTTAAAAATATTACCAATAATCAGAACTAATTGCAATGTATTATCCAAAGAACCACATTAAAAATCAGAAATAAGATAAGATAAAAATTAAAAGAATCAATTCAATACTTATAATCAGGAAAAGCACTTCCTTTGCTCCATAAAAACTCAGCCAATAAGCAATATATAGAATCACTTAACATTATAAATTTAATACATTCATTATTTTGAAGTTAAATAGGTCGGGAACTGAAAAGTGGTTGCAAGTAATTGCAATCATAATAACTAGGTAGTAATTTGAGAGATCTCAAGGAGGTTGAATTGTGAGAGAGTGGGGAGGTAATCAATTAGGCTGGAGTTGCTGTTAGTCTAAAGTGTAGACCCAAAGTTGAGATGAGAGCTGAAATCAAAACGACGAAGAAAACGACCTGATAGATCCACGATCGACCTCGAACGTGCACAGGAGCTCATGAGGAGCTGGATCTGATCGCGGTCGACCGCTCAACTCACTGTAATCTGTGGAGTTTCTGTCGTTTGATACGGTCGACCGCCGCGGTCGACCGTGAGACCGTAAAAAGATTTTTCTTAACTCATATTTTAAAGGGAGTATAATATAATTTGTCTCCTTAATTATAAATATAATTAAGAGATGATAATATTTCATAATATCATTAAACTATTTTTATCTTTATTTTTAAATTTAAATATAAAAAATGATAAGATAAAACGTTCGATTTTTTTCTTGTTAAGGACCAAATTCAAATCTTTAGATGGTAAAAAATTTAAATTTTTATATTTTTTTCTCTACTAAATAAACTTTAAGTTCCGAGACTTTTTATTTTGTAATTTCTTGATAAATGCTTGAACATGTAGTTTGAAAAAATTATCTATAGCTTGTACCTTATTAAAGATATTTTAATTAGTTAGAATATAATCACAATGAAATCATTAAAAGATATTCATATTAATTAGGATAATTTGAAATGTAAGGAATTCTTTTGGATTTGTTTGCAAATTTTCTACATTCTAGGATTTTTCTATAAAATTTTAAATATTTTTAAGTCTTTTGGATTTAGACACAAAATATACAATTTTTGAAAGTATTTTGGATCTTTTGAATATTTCTACTTGTTGATATCAGTTAACTAACATGAGTTTAAGTGTGTGTTATGTAGATGTTAGAGTCAACAATATTCTTCAAACGACAGGCTCTTGGGCCGGGAATCCTGTCCTGCACATGAAGAACATGTAAGAGGTTAGAGTTAGGATCTCTAGTGGTCCCTTTGATGATCAATTCAGTAGAGAGCTTGAGTGGAGAAGAAGAATATAAAATGTGTGTTCTTTATCCCAAGATTTCTTACCCTTAGGAGCAGACATCAACTTCCCTTTATAGGTGATCCGAGGGGTAGATGAGTAACTATGGCCGAGTCAAGCTGGCGGCTCAGTCGTCATCTACTTTACATGTGTCGGCTGCAGAGAGGGGTGAGTCACTCAGGCATTTAATGTGAGGGTGGCAGGTTGTGCTGACGAGATCAGATGAGTCATAGAGACTTTCAAGGCTAGAGAAATAATTACTCTAATCATACATATAATGTGATGACAATCGACTATCAGCAGGGGGCTCAAGGACACATTGTCTTCCGACTCGTCTCCTTGGAGGTTGACAAGTATTATCTTTTTAGTCGGTCTCAAATGTTGTCGACCTAGAAGTGTTGAGTGCCGAAGGGAAGTGACACCAAATTGAATTGTAGGCCAGGGGAGGATGTCTTATCTTGATCTTACGAGTAGGTCAATAAGTACCACCTTTTTAGTCGGTCTTAGAAGTTGCAACCCAGAAGGGATGTTGAAGCCGCTTAAGTTGTCCCTCCAAAATTATGATAGATTAGGTATCTAGTTAAAATAAGACATGTGCCGGCTTCTCATTAGGGATTAACACTTAGCCATTTGCATGATCTAATACTGGCCCCTTTCATTCGAATTCGGTAGGCTGAGTCCGAACGGCTCGAAGCTCAACAACACATTAAGTTCTATCAAGCCCGAATATCCAAGGCTTTCGACAAAAAAGTCAAGCACAGATCTTTCAAGGAGGGAGAGTTGGTCATCGCTGTTCGACAACCTATGATACACAACTCCAAAAAGAAAGAAAAATTCCAGCCCAAATGAGAATGACCATTCGTAATAGAAACAGTCTATTCGAATGGAGCTTATCACCTCGTCAAATCGAATGACGATAAGATCATGATGTCTATTAACGGAAAATTCCTGAAGAAATACTACTCATAGTCTTCCTTCAAAACCCCACAATGCTATCAAGTTAACAGTCACCTCAGATAGTCAAACTCTTCAGATGGTGGCCCACCAGCTGAAGTGCCATATCTACTCCTTTTCCTACCCCTACTATGTCTCAATCAAGATTAGGGGTGGATTGTTCGAATATCCATTGTTAAGTTAACACTACACCTCTAACAAATCAACTTACCAATCATCTTCAATAGGATGGTAAGTCCACAAAGTTGCTCAAAATTATAACAAACTCCTGTCACGTTAACAATCACCTCTGACAAAATCAACTTATCAACTCTCTTCAATAGAACGATAGGTTCTCAAAATCTTGTTCAAATCACAGGTACCCAAATTCTGTCAAGTTAATATCACACCTCCGACAATCCCCCGTTGATCCTCCCCAATAGGGCGACGAGCTCACTCCCACTGTCATGTTAACATTACACCTCTGATAGTTAGCTTACCAATCCTTATCAATAGGATGGTAAATCCTCAAAGTCGCTCCGATCGTGACAACCCAATCCGCTTACTAATCCCCTTCAATAGGATGATAAGTCCTCAAAGTTGCTCCGATCGTGACAATCCAATCCACTTACCAATCCTCGTCAATAGGATGGTAAGTCCTCAAAGTCGCTCCGATCGTAACAATCTAATCCGCTTACCAATCCTCTTCAATAGGATGATAAGTTCTCAAAATCGCTCTGACCGCGACAATCTAATCCACTTACCAATCCTCGTTAATAGGATGGTAAGTCCTCAAAGTCGCTCCGATCGCGACGATCCTGTCATGTTAACATTAAAGCTCTGACAAAATCCCCCACCAATCCTCTCCAATAGGATGGTGGGTCCATAAAACTATCACATTAACAATTACCTCTGATAGTCAACTTTGTCATTCCCACAAATGATGTTGTCTGATCAGTTGTCACACTCCTACGTCCATAAACGATTTGATCTATTTCGTGGGTTCTAATATTTTTAGAACAATCGATGGATAGTAGCCTACTATGCGATGTGCTACTATATCAACCAATCATCACACTCATACGTCCCTGAATGATTTGATTTCCCCCAACACCATCATTCCCGCAAATGACGTTGTTTGTCAATAATGACCTACCAAGCGATGTGCCTTATTAACTACCCCTTCTCAAGTAACGACCTACTAAGTGATGAACCGTCATTCAGACCCTTGAGCAATCATTTATACAAGCAGTCACTCATTTTTAGGCCAAGTTGTTATATCTAACGGCATGACCTAACTTAATTACCACTTATTTGTTATAATTAATCCAATCCAACGCCTCGAACAGCTAAGGGTAAAGAAGAAATTTTAGCTTTAAGTCTAAAATAAACTTCTCGGCAACTCATCATATTGAGGGGAACAGTATGACTAGCCCAATCCAAATGATAATCGGTAAAGGCAAATCAAACCCGTTGATAGCTACGTGTTTGTTAAAAATCCTAAGTGTGGGTCAACAAGAAGGAAAAATACATGTGTTATTTGAAACGCAATGATCGGATGACAAAGGCATAATTTCATTCATAACATCAGATTTTGAGACAATTCATTCGAAAAAAGTTATGATAATACACTCAAACAAAGTCATAACAATGCATTCAAACAAAAATAATAACAAAAATGTCTCAAAATTAACCTCGTCGGGCTTAGTCCAGCAAGATGAATGATGCGAGTTCGGCCTTAATAGCGGCTAGCTTTTTTGCCCGATCCGCTCGGACCTGATCCTCTGCTTCCTTCTGGATCTTGGCTTTAGAAGATGCAGCAGCAGCAGACGTTTCCTCTTGATGCAATACATGGAGAGCATGTATTTCTATTTTAAAAGCATGGTGAACATTCACGCTCTCAAGCTGCAAGCCCTTCAGAGTTGACTCCTCCTCGACAAGTTGGGCCTTCAGTCGAGCGATAGACGGAGACAGAAGCATCCATCGCGGCCTGCAACTGGTGTTGCTGCCTAAGCAGATCTGCGATGAGGGCCTCCTTCTCCAATATACTATTCTCTCGAGCTTCACGCTCACGCATCCTTTTAATCCGAGCTTGGCCGATGAGTTGCACTACCTCATTAACCTCATCGGAGAAGACCAGCCTCTCTAAGCGTAGCATGGTTTCCTCTAGGTGAATGAGTTTCTATTCACAACGCCTGGCCAGTTGATCACCACCCCCGTGCTGAATCACCTTCAAGCTATCTACTATGAAGGTGTCAAACTCCATGAAGGTCCCCCACCTAACGCCAACGATGGAGATTGCTTGTTTCATAGCATTCTCTAACCGTTAGATGAGACCCTGCACGGATCAAGAGTCCGGAGAAGTAAATTCTTGACCATGGGCAATCATAGCAATAGGCTGGATCCGAGGGAGTGGCCCTTCATCATCAATAGGTTTACACTCGGGTCAGGAAAACCAGGTTTACACTGGGGCCATGAAGGTGATGGCGGAGTAGGTGTTGGAATGGGCTCTTTCTTCTCTTCATCATCAGAGATCATGATGAGTTCGGGTTTGGTAGGCTCAGGTCTCACTGGTCTCCTCTTACGAGCGTTCGCCTTATATCGGTCTGCTTCTTTAGTAGTGAGAGGTCTCTTTCTGGATGACCTCAGTATACGGGGCCTAACAAGTGGGACCTCCTCCCGAGCTAAAAAATACAATGGAAGGAAGTTAGAAATTTTGACTCAAAAGGTCAAAATTTTTTGAAGTTTTGAAGACAGGCGACCTGCAAAGTGCAGGCGAGCTCCATCGTGCAAGTGGGCTAACAAAGCTTGCCTATCAAGCAGAGCTCGCTAGACAGCAGAGCTCATCTGTTGAAGAAAAAAACTCGCCAATCAAGCAAAGCTCGCCTATCAAGCAGAGCTCGCCAGACAACTGAGCTTGCCTAATTAAGGTAGAAGCTCACCAATCAAGTGAAACTCGCCTAATGAAAGTAGATCTCTCCTAACAAGCAGGCTCGCCTGAATAGCAGAACTTCACCAGAGTCGACGAAGTTCGCCACAAAAGATGAACAAACACTGTTCATCTTCCCAGTCTTGTTCGTTCACGAGTTCATTTCAATCCCACAGTTCTTAAACTTACCATCCCGAGTCCGGGTCACGCCGGAGGTAGCTGTAGCAGCAGCGGCGGCGGCATCTTAAACTTACCATCCCGAGTCCGGGTCACGCCGGAGGTAGCTGTAGCAGCAGCGGCGGTGCCAAGGGCAATAGAGGAGGAAGCTGTCCTCTTCCCCTTTGAGACGAGCATCTTTTTAGGTGCCATTTCGAGGTTGGGGTTTGAAGAAAAGGGCTATGGTTTTCTTTAAAAGCTTGAGCGAGAAATTTCGATAGCACAGTGACCTCCCAACGAGGGAGATGAGTGCTTCATATAGGCGAATCTCAACGATCGAGATTCACCAACCCACTCAAAATGAGTGGCTCAGATCGTCTGCAACGTTCGATTCGGCAATTCAAATCAGCAATTCGAATTGAACGGCCACGAGCACGGTGGGACATTCTGAATTCCAAAACGAACAACCAAGATGAAGCAGTTCAACCGAACTGCCACGATCTCTCTTCGAATTGACGGTTAAGATCAAGAATGCTACCAAATCAATGGCTCGGATCGGGCGCATGAAGACGAGGTGTCGCCTTAGCTGGCAAGCGTAACAAACCACCCGTAGACATGTGGCTCATCCGCCACCGACTTGGGCAACGCCTGTAGTGATCCAGCTCGCCTGCTGTAAAACCCAAAAATTTGAAATATGATTAATTATGATAAGTGGATATTTATCGTGATAAATATTATTAAATGGTATATGAGTATGATACAAAGTGTTTTGGGTGTAAACGAGTCCTTACATGAGAAAGAAACGAGTCGAAAACATGCACAAAGGCAAAACCTCCACAAATTAGAAAAATGCGGTTCGGTCGACCGCCACACAACTCGTGGGCAACCGCTGAACGGGAAAACAGTTTTTCTAGTTTGAGTTGGTTTCAGGTATTTTTGAGCCCAGGTTCATTTCTCAGCCATATATATCCCATGTTCATGAATTTTTCAGTATTGTTTCAGAGTTTTGAAACCCTAACAGCCACCAAACACTTTTATAAACCCTAGTTTGATTTTTGAGAAAGTTCAAGAGCTTTTGGAGCGGGATTTCGGTTTGTTTTGGGCTTGTGTCTTAGGAATCTATCTTGGAATTGCATCTTGCATGATTTTCAACAAGTCTTAGGTGAGTTTCATCTCTGTTAACCCTACTCCTAAGTTTTTAAAGGTTTTTAATGAATTTTAATATGATTTTATTGAGCCTAATCGACTAGTTTGAGTATAAAAGTAATTCTTTTATATTATATGAATAAAGATCAGATCTTTCTGTGTTTAAAAACTTAAGAATGAATTTTCAGAAGTGATTTAAGATCTGAAAGTAAATAACAATGTGGTTTAACTGAGTTTTGATGTTTTTATCGACATATCAATGTTTTCGTGCATGTTTAGGGTTTTAATATGATATATCATGCAATTAATCATATTTCATGTGTTTAATAATCTTCAGAGATGTTAATCTAGTGTTTTTAATGTTCTACACAAGTTTTATGATGAATTAAACAAGTTTGAATCATGAAAATCACACACGACCACATAATCACAAACCTACAGAGTAGGCTGCTTATTTCGGTCCGGTCGACCGTCACTTAAGGCGCGGTCGACCGCCACACAGGTAGAAGCATGTACATATTTCAGCTCACGTGTGATGTTTTCGAGGGATTTTCTCGATCTATCTGAGATGTAATATTAAGTTTATGACATGTTTAACACCTGAGGTGTTGGTGAATATGAAATATGGACACACACATTGAGATACATGCACTAATGCTTGAATTATGTTCTTAAATAAATATATATGCATAGTGGAGATGCATAGTACATGTGAATGTGAGAACCTTACAAAAGTATCTTTATGTGATAAAGACATATACACACAGTTGTAGTTTGCTCCCATGTTAGATTACCCAAGTGTGGGGTATAATTTGGATACATGACATACATAATATGGCCTATGGTGATATTTGAGCTGAATATTTTTTCCTTATGACTGCACCAACTACTCGACAGTAGTTCGAGATATAACATTGGTTTATAATAGTAGAGGTTTGGAGTATTTTCTTCATGTACTGTTTTCATTCATAGGATCGGAATTGGTATTTAGCGATTCACAATTTGAGACATGGTATATACATGAGGCTTTCCTTGTTTGGATTATTTAGTTTGACGTACTAATTCTCGTGTTATGGGTTTCTAAATACCAATCTCCATATAGAGTTATATGAATGATTTTTATAGCTATATGTACTAACAATATTTTCTTATATACTCCTACCTCTTCCCCCTGGGGGCGGTGGAGATGATCTCGCTAGCGCTTTGATGCTTGTTGTTTTTCTCCTTTTAGGCAGCGAGTCCGGCACACAGAGAGTCACAGGTTGACGAGATTTCATCTTAGATTCTATCTAGTTATTTATATTTGTAGTTATTTCATAGCTCCACATTTAGTTGTTTATTTTCAGACTCTAGAGATTGTGATTTTATTTTGTAGAGGTCGAGTGCCTTTGAGAGATTTCATTTGACTCTTGAGACGTATTATATTTATTTCAGTTTTAGAGATACCTTATTTACTTACAATTAGGCCCTGATGATGTTGTTTATCTATACTTCCTATGTAATAATTCTTTTCTTTGTACTGCTTCTTTATTATTCGCATGTTTGTACCTTCACCTGTTTGTTGATTCTACTAGAGAGATAGTAATTGTGATGGTGAAACATGTTATTGCATGGTGTTGGTGTATGGCAGATTTGACAATATGGGTTTTACCTTGGACTGTAGCATTATGTGAACCCTGGGGCACAAAGCTCGCCTGGCGACATTTAAAGCTCCCTCGCACATTTGGAGCTCGCCTGCTAATGGGTTAAGCTCGCCTGAAGACTCAAGCTCGCCAACACTTCATCGAGCCCACCTAAAGAGTTTAACTCGACCAAAGGGCTCAAATTCGCCCAAACTAATGAACAATAGTCCTCTTCATTCAAAGTGTTCTAGACCACATTCAACATGATTTAGGTCTAAAAACTTTGAAAGGGTCTTGTAGGCAATAAAAATTCTTTACAACAAGGAGATCAAACCTCGCCTGATTAACCCCGTCTGCCAAGTGTTTAGAGTTTGCCTGCGTGCTTAAAGCAAGCAAAACTCGCCTGTTTGTTTGGCTCGCCAGCACGAGCCAAACCTCGCCTATTTGTTGCTTAAAGCAAGCAAAACTCGCCTGTTTGTTTGGCTCGCCAGCACGAGCCAAACCTCGCCTATTTGTTTAGCTCGCCTACACGTGCCAAGCCTTGCCAACCTCGCCTATTTGCTTGACTCGCCAGCACGAGTCAAGCTTGCCTAATTATCGAGCTCACCAACACAAGCTCGACCTCGCCTAAATGCCTTGCTCACCTACACGAGTCAAGCCCGCCTACAGTGAGTTCGCCCGCACGAACTCATCTTTTCAACGAATGCTAACTCACATGCTTGAGGGGCCCGCCAACCAACCCTGCATGTTCGCCAAGCTCACCTAAATGTTCAAGCAGCTCTCAAGCTCACTTGCAAGCCTGTCAGTCCTACCTGAACAGTGTAAACGACTGCTTGCTTATGGGAGTAGGCCTACCTACTTCCCACACCCTGGGTAATGAGGCATGACTCCCATCACCCCTATAGTGGTCACATCCCATAGCTATAGGGGGAGTATGCTACTCCTTACTCCTATTAGTGGTCACTTCCCACAAATTAAGGGATGACCCATGCCATCCCTTACATATTTATAGGACCCATTTTGCCAATGTGAAAGGGGTTCAACTAACAATTTGGTTAAGAAACTTAGCATTTTCAAGACTCTTTAACTAGAGGCTGGGCTGAGGTCTTGAGGTTGGTTGGTTGGCTAGTCTAGTCTTGCTCCTGGTTGGTGTTGAGGCTCTTCAAGCCGAGGCTTCCATTGGCTTGCTTGGTTGAATATTCTTGGCTACAAACTTGGGTTGTTGAAGTAGACTCAAGCTGAACTCTCAGATTTGAGACTCATTAGCTCTCTGTAAACTCTTGCATCGTAGCCCTCTCTATGCATTCGGCCTTGATACTCATCAAGCTTGGGTATAATCAAACTCAATCACACCAGAGCTTCTACTGCAAACTGAAACTCGACTGCATTTTTGACTGTATCGTCCGAGGGAAGCAAACTCGACGCAAGCACTCGAGGGAGGTGTCCTATCGCTACCGAAGAATCTATGTTAAATAAGAAGAACATTCTATTTGCTTCTATTGTAATTTTTTATTCTTAATTTGTAATAAGCAATTCTTATCAATACAAATCTCTGTTGAGAACCAAATTTTACACCCTACATATATAAATTAGTTTATTATGTTTATACTTTGTGTGTTTATACTTAGAGCTTAAATTATACACACACATAGTTTACGTTTTATTACTTTCAAGTTTAGCCACATAAATATGAAACAAATGAATATAGTTATATACACACATACTTGTTTCGTGTTTATTCGTGCTTGAAATGATTTCATTAAAATCAAGCTTTGACAATTTCAAATAAATGAAATCATGTTTACCGTTTTTATATTTTTGAAAGTTTGCACAATATGTGTTTACGGATTAAAAGACTCGATTATATCTTTTATATAGTCTATTAATCCATTCAAAAGAAGTTTTAAACTTGTTTGAAATTATTTTGTCAAAATTATGTGTTTTTGAAATTTTGTATTTTGACCAATTTTACAAAATGATGAGTTTTCACAAATGAGAAATACAATTTAAAAAATTTTTTTGGTAATATGTTTATTTTCATATTTATAAATATTTCTCAAAGTTTTATATTTTTTGAAATTTATTTGGTATTTTTAAAAGGGATTTAAAATTTATTTTTACTGTTCAAATATCACCCTGTACACGTTATCAGTCGACTGATGAAAACTATCATCTTGTACACGTTATCAGTCGACTGTTCAAATCATCAGTTGACTAATGAGAACTATCAGTCGACCGAAGAAGTGCGTTGGAAAAGCAGAAAGTTTTTGCTTACTTGATTGATGAACTATTAGTCAACCGAAGCAGGTCATCAGTCGACTGATGAGTTCATCAGTCGACCGATGAATGTTGAGCTATCTATAACGGTTAGCTTATCAGTCGATTAATACTATTCATCAGTCGACTGATGGCACCGTGACGACTAGTTTTCAAGGTTCCTAATTTTTTAGGTTTTTTGTCTTTTTGCTTGGATTTTCTTGGTTTTTGGACTTTGTTTTGTGATCCTATAAATACCCCCTCAGTCTCAACATTTAGGGTTAACCAGGAAGAGTTTTTTAAATAAGTTTACAAGTTTGTTTAAGTGTTTTAGTGTGTTTTTCAAGTGTTTATGTGAAGAGAGTTTCACATGAGGAGGAGATCAATCTTCATTTGTTTTTGAGCTTCAATTTCACATCTCCATCACTCTTGTTATAGAAAAGTTTTTGCTAAACTCAATTTCTAGCTATATATATTATTTGTTAATTATTTTTTATTAAACTAGATTGTAAATTGAGTTTGCACTTCATTTTACTCATTGAATGCACACACAACCCTTGAGCTTTTAGTATTTCACATTAAGTATAATTTGGATTGTGGTGAGTGATTTCTTGAGTGTGATCTTAATTGAGTTCCCATCTTGTTAGAGAACAAACACTTTGTATTTGAGCTTTCATTGTCGAAAACACATTATAATACACAAGGACACTTAGACATGCCTCAGTTGATGACATGCCTTGGTTTTATCCCAAATAGGTACCAAGGTCTTTCGAGTTGTACCTTAGACATCTGTGAGGTCTTATGAGTACTACAAAAGTATAGCACAATAAAATTATTAAAAGATATTTATATCACATGGGAATCATACAGTCAGAATTGCTGAAAGTATTTCTTGAGATGCTTTATATTCCAAGGATGCTGCACGATTCTTCCGTCTGAGCTTCATAGTTGATAAGTACCTGGATGCACTTCCTTGATGACTGTATATGGTCCTTCCCAGTTGGCGGCCAATTTTCCATGCTTGGTATCTCTGTCGAAAGTTTCTCTTTGATGGATGAGATCTCCAATGCTAAATCTTCAAGGTTAAACCTTATTATTGTAGTGCTGGGTGATGCGTAGTTGATTAATGACTTGGGTCCTGAAGGATTTCTCTCAAACTTCATCAATACGTTCGAGTCCGACTGGAATCCCAGTCGAATTTAAATATTTATCAAAGTATTGCAATCGAATGGTAGGCATGCTGACTTTCACTAGGATGATTACTTCAGCTCCATATGCTAGTTTGAATATATTTTCTTCTATTGAATTTTTGTGAGTGGTGTAATAAGATCATAAAATTCCAAGTAACTTTTTGACCAAATTTCCAATTGCCTTGTCTACCTTCTTCTTCAATGCCTAGAGTATATACTTATTAGCTACTTTTGCAAACCCATTGTATTTTTGTGTGCTACTGAGGTGAACTTGAGCTTTATCTTCAATTCCTCATAAAAACTTTGGAAGCCCCTGCTATCAAATTAGGTGTCGTTGTTAGTGACAAATGAGAGGGGACCTCCAAATCTATAGACAATTGATTTCCATACAAAATTGATGGAGCTACTCTCACCAATTTTGATCAATGGTTCAACTTCTATCCATTTTTGTGAAGTAGTCAATGGCAACAATTAAGAACTTTTGTTACCCTGAAGCCATTCGAAATGATCCCAACAAGTCCAATCCCCATTGAGTAAAGGGAATTGGGCTTATGATGCGAGTGAGCTTAGTAGCTGAAGCTCGTGGCACATTTCAGAAAAATTGGCAGGTCTTGTATCTAGAGACAAGCTTTTTAGACTTGGCCAGGATGATACACCAATAGTATCCTTAGTGGCTTACCTTTTGAGCAAGAGTTTTGGGTCCTAGATGATTCTTACAAGTCCCTTCATGGATTTCTTTTAGAACATAACTAGATTTTGCCGGTCGGAGACATCAAAGATAGGGCCCCACACTACTGCTGTAGTATAACATTCGATAAAGTTGGTTATTGAGATGAGATATCTTCGAGCATTCCTTTGTAATCTCTTCGGTAGCATTCTCTGATGAGGTCCCCTTAATTAGGTACTGGATGAGTTACTCTATCCAATAAGGTTTCATAGAGGTCTCTGTCTACATGACTAAGTCTGTTGAAGCTTCCATAGTGCTAGGGTTCTTGAGGGTGTCTGTGTGCACAGGTCCTAAACTATTCCCTGAGCTAGATGACCCGAGCTTGGATAAGGCGTTCGCCCAAGTGTTAAGGGCGTGGGGGACTTGGGAGATTCTGAAGTCCTTGAAATAGGTTAAAAGCTCTTGAACTACCTTCAGGTACAAAATCATTCTTGAATCTTTGGCCTCATAGATGTAGGCGTATAAAATTGCTTATAGGTCCCTTAGCACAGCTCGGCACAAACCGACGAACCAACGAGGCGACGAGGTTAACGAATCGCACGCAAGCAACAGAATACATCCATTCGCGTGTGGAATCAAGCCAAGGGTTCGAAGAGTCAACGAGTCATCCAACCAAGGGCAGACTCGGACGAATCATGATCGAATCAAGATCAGTTTCGGACTCGAACTCAGAAGTGGATTTACTGCCAAATCAGGAATCGGATTTACTGCCAAATCAGATCAACAAATCAGAGTCTAAGTCAACCGAATCACGGACTGAACCGAAAACACAAAACGACGAAACCCAACACCTAAGGGGGGCTCGGCCAAGGCCGAGCCACCCATGGGTGGCTCGGCCCAGTGCCGGCCACCTATAGGTGGCCGACCCAGATCTGTGTGCGGGCACAGTTCAGAGAGCCTATAAATAGGCCCCCTTGGTTCATTTTTCTTCGAGAGAGAGATCAGATCTGAGATCTACACGAGATCACACTCCGGATCAAAGCTTGGTCTTTGATCCCGAGATTTGGGCGATTGTTTCCTTGGTGAACCAATCCCCCCCGGCTATTATTTCCTTCGTGAAATAATACCCGTCAAATCGTGTAGATCCGACCGGATCTAGATCGCGCGGTGGTCCACGGATTAACCCCGGCGTCGGCAAAGAACCCACACAAGCGAGCGACCACAAAACAGGAGCTCATGATTCGTTCGAAAGGAAAGTTGTAATCTTTTTCTTTTTCTTTGATTTCGTTGTAACTGGATTTAAAAAAGACCGGATCTTTTGTAACCAAAAAGCAATTACTTGAGATAACAATGAATTCAATGAAGGCAATTTTCACCGCGAACAATCTGGCGACCACAGTGGGAGCCACCGATCTCGCTGCCGAGATCGTCACGTCACAGCCGCGGATCTCAATCCCGGTCGAGGAGGAGGTCGAGTATGAATTCGACCAGGCCAAGTTCGAGGAGTACCTTTCATCCTCGTCCGGATCTACCTTCCCCCGCAAGTCCAAGAAGTTCTCCTCCAGGAGAAAAGCTCGTTGGTTTGAAGAAATTCAGAACGCCAACGAAGCTCTCACCCCAGCTGACGCCAAAGTTACGGATGGAGTCTACAGACGGAGTCCGCTACAACGCGGATCTGAAGAACAGGGGAGGCAAACAGCCTCAACAATTGAAGAATGGCTGCTCCTCCAAGCCGCCAACGAACGAATGGATCCGAGTCAAACAGAACCGTTCGACACTCGAAGAGCGGATTCACAAACGCCGCGCACTGCTTGCACAAGCAAAAATCCTTGTGCAGAAGGCCGAAGAATTGAGGAAAGAAAGAGTGGCAAAGAAGCCGCCATCAACCCGCCAAGTGTGGAGGCCGAAACAGCCTCTAACCAAAGTTCAACCACCGGTGAAACAACCCATATCGCCGATAATTCCAGCAACTTCTCCGGGAGATCATGCAGAATCATCCCGAAGGAAAAAGTCAGTCTTGGAGCGCCTCGGTCCGATTCCCGACGAGAGAGGCAAAGCTCCTGTTCAAGATCGTTTGGGCCCGATGAAGAAGCCCCGGACGACGCAACATGCTGGGGGTCGCCGTCACCTCCAACATGACAAAGAGACAAGGGCAGTCATGCGCACCAACTTGCGCATTGAAGTCCAGGAGCCCGCCGAGAACTCACGCCCAAAAAGGCATGTTTCGAGGCGCGGGACTTTTGAAAGCCCAAAGAAGGCTGGGCCCGATGAAGAAGCCCCGAACGACTCAACATGCTGGGGGTCGCTGCCGCCTTCAACATGACAAGGAGTTCACGGTAGCTGCGCGTCCTAATTTGCGCATTGAAGCCCAGGAGCCCGCCGAGAACTCACGCCCAAAAAGGCATGTTTCGAGGCGCGTGACTTTTGAAAGCCCAAAGAAGGCAATTTACCCTCAGAAGGAAATATTACCGTCTGATGGCGATAATGTTATACCTGAGAAGTCGTGCCAACACACGATAGGTCAAGCAGACGAATTGTACTATCTTGTTGGGGGTACGAGTAAAATCAGGAAGAGGAGTCCTCGAGAACAGGAAACTCAATACCCCTGTTCCAAACTCATTCGGGCAGTATTGTCTGAGTGCGACTGCATCAAGGCGGTCCCCGAAAGAGTTTCGGTTTTCGAAAGACTTAGTACCGAAACGCCAAAACCAAGGCCTAGGCGTTTCCGACGAAGAAGAACGGTGGTTGAAGAGGGAGAATTTCCGAGGGTCACCACCAACATGACCAGCAGAGGGCCATCGGCACGGGATAATCTCGAGTCGATTCTGAAAGCATCCCGGCCTAGAACCCGTCTGCAGTCCGGAACCATCAAGCAAACAACCTATGGTAGGGTTCGAACAAGACTCCCTTCAGAAGATGAAGAATCTGATGCCGGCTCCGCAGTCGCATCAGATAATACGGTATCCAGCGAGGGACAACCCCGCGAGGCACTTATGATAAGTGCGGAGCAAGTGGCCAAAATGCTTGAAGACGCCTTAGCTAAGCAACAGGAAACCTTCAGGTTCGAAATGCAGATGGCCATACAAAACATGAGAGAAATGCATGACCAACAAATCCAAGCATTGACGAACCAGCAAGGCGAGCCAAGTCGTCGTAACCCGGTTAATCTGAAAGATGAGGACACAAATGCGAATGAGACGCATAATGTCAATAATCCTCCCGTCAATGCAGGGGGTGGTAATAAGAATGCTAGCGAAAACACAGGTGAAAACTTGAAGATTAAAAATCTCGAGAGCAAAATCAATACATTGATTTCCGCTCAAGAGATGAAGAAAACAGGCATTCCTTGCCCATACCCAAGAGAGTGGGAATCAATCCCATATCCAGCGAAGTTCAACCTAATTAACTTTTTAATGGGATGGGTTCCCCCACTCAACATTTGATTTACTTCAAATCACACTTGGGGGTAATCTCCGGCAATGAGCCTCTGATGGTACGGTCCTTCGTCGGCACTCTTCGTGGAGCCGCCTTCGATTGGTATCACCGCCTCAAGCCAGGTAGCGTGAATAGCTGGGACGACATGGAGACCAAATTCCTCGCCAACTTCTTCAACGATGACACAGTGATATCCATTGGGTCGTTGCTTGATGAGAAACAGAAAGACGGGGAATTGGTTGACACCTTCGTCAAGAGGTTCCGGAACAAGGCGATGAACTGTCGGGACCCGATCACCGAGGAATTCATCCTCTAGACTTGCCACAACAACCTCGCACTGGACGTGTTGGAAGCAATGGGGACAGCACCGTCCAAGACATGGAAGGATCTGAAAGGCCGAGGAGAGCAAGCCGAGCGGTTCCTCAGAAGGAAGAAGGCGGAAAGAGGCCAACAGGCGAATAATGCTCCACAACAGAATTTCGTCCCACGGGGGAAAGATAAGGCACATGCTAATGCAGTTGATGCTAATCAAACTTTCCAATTGCAACCTCAGCAACAGCAGCAGCAACAAGCATCACAACAACCTCGGGGACAATGGCAACAACGGCCTCAGCCCACGGCGTGGTTTGAACCAAAACGCATCACCAAAGTGGGAATGAAAACAGTAAACGACGACCCGCATGGACAGCGCCAAAAAGGACTTGTGCCACATACATTTCCAAACGGCGAAATCCTCTGGGTTCACCCCGACCTGATTGAAGATGAACAATGGGCCGGGTCGTCATCCAAGAAGAAGTCCAAAGGGAAAGGAAAGTCTTGCTGCGGAGTCTCTGCTATCCCAGGAGAAGATGACGAAAGAATCATAGCTTTCTCGCTCTCTGAAGAAGAGCAAGAAGTTTTTGCAACCCGAAGCGGAAATGAGTATCACTACAATTATCCACCACCTAGTGAGCAGGGGGTGAATAAACGGGGACTAGCCAAAACTCTCACGGAGATAGGGATGATTACAAGTCCTACACCGGGCGAAGAGGCTCGACGACAGTCGGTGAATAAACCGAAAGAGAAGAATCTACAAGTCCTACACCGGGCGAAGAGGCTCGACGACAGTCGGTGAATAAACCGAAAGAGAAGAATCCCCAAGAGGTGCAGAATCCGAAGCAGTCTCGTTTCAGTTGCCCGATTGGAAGAGACAAACCGGAAAGCTCGAAGACTCCGCAAGTCTTCGATATAATGGCTCAACTAGCCAATATCCCAGCACAGATAATGCTGTATGAGTTGCTGCGGTTGTCGAAGGAAACCAGGGAGGCCTTGCAAGAAGCTTTGGTCAATTCAGAGGTGTTTCTGACTCAAATCAAGCCAGTGCCTGAACAGCCAGAACCGTTGAGTCAACAGTGCAACATAGCGACTAAAAACCTTCCCTGCATTACCGTGCCTGAACAGCCAGAACCGTTGAGTCAACAGTGCAACATAGCGACTAAAAACCTTCCCTGCATTACCTTCACCAAAGAGGACATGCAGACGAAGAATTCGAACCACGATCGACCGCTATACTTCATCGGGTACATCGGCTCCCGCAAAGTCAAACGAATCCAAATGGATCCGGGTTCTGCTGTGAGTATTATGCCGCTTCGCTTGATGCACTTCCTTGGTATTAGTTGGCATCCACGGGCACTGTTATCTACGGATTCAACACTAGCGGGTCAAGACCTTTGGGTAAAATCCGGGTAAAGTGTCAAATGAGAGATTTGAAGACAGAAGTCACATGTTATGTGATCGATGCCGAAACTTCATATAACTTACTATTGGGTTGGCCTTGGATCCATAGTAATGTTATAATTCCCTCCACACTCCATCAGTGTTTAAAGTATGTCGACACTGAGAATAAGGTTAGGACGGTGGTCGCGGATAAGCAACCATTCAAAGGGTATGAGAATTATTTCACCGATTCTCTCATTTATGGTAACGAATCCGATACTGAATCATCGGCCCATGGCACGGACAGCGGAGAAGAAGCTGATACCGAAGCCGGATTTGATTACAATAGAGGTTATGTTTTAAATGACATTGTACCCTTTATAATCAACCTTGACGATGAACAAACGTCAGAGGGCAGTTGTAACTGGCAACTTACTAATAATGAAATAAATAACGATTTAGAGTACTCCCTGTCTCTTGATGATGTGATAAAAGAATTGTACGATAATCCTGATTTGTATATGCCACTTCGATCGTCCTATATAACAAAGTAACGCCTCCAGCATTCTTTCGGAACAACCATGGTCGTCCCGAACAAAATAAGAGGCGCAAAAGAAGTGATTTACGGTAAAGGAAAAAGCTCCCCATTACCAGATCATTTCTTAAGCGAAGATGAGGATGATGACAAACCTGGTCGGCATCTATCTAAGTATAGTCCAGAAGCGCGCAAGCTCATGGAAAAGTAGGGGTATGATTTCACACTCGGAGAAGGTCTATACTTCGATCGAGGTCCTCGTACTCCAGCCAAAGCAGCATATGTACCAAAAGGGAGACCCGATGATTATTATAAATACGGACGAGGTTTAGGGTATGAATCTTCTTCAGAAGATGAATGCTGCTGGTTAATTAATGACCAATCATCTAAGCGATACAAATGGAGAACGATGATCAAATGCCAACATGGGAAGACCCGTGGGTTCACCATCTGAATATGCAGTATGGTGATAGGTTCGAGCAAAGAGAACCACCCACTGAAGATAAAATAGTCCAGGTTAACATGGGTGACGAGGCCAACCCAAAACCTATATTCATCAGTGATAGTCTTCCCCCAAATGAGAAGGAGGAGTTAATTGCTCTCATCAGGGAGTATATTGACGTCTTTGCTTGGAACTATGAAGATATGCCAGGGCTCGATCCCAATGTGGCAATGCACCGCCTAGATATCAAGTCGGATGCCAAACCTGTCAAGCAACAACAAAGACGGTTTCATCCGCAGATTATGGAAGCCATTGAGGCAGAGGTTAAGAAATTGATCGAATCAGGATTTATCCGAGAGGAGCAACATCCAGATTGGCTAGCCAATATCGTTCCAGTCATGAAGAAGAACGGTAAAATCAGGATTTGCATTGACTTCAGGGACCTGAATACGGCATGTCCAAAAGACGACTTTCCTCTCCCGATCACGGATGTCATTATCGACAATACATGCGGATTTGAGAGAATGTCTTTCATGGATGGGTTTTCAGGATATAACCAAATCAAGATGCACCCGGATGACGAGAAGCATACAGCGTTCAGAACGCCCCTCGGTGTTTTTTGCTACACCGTGATGCCTTTCAGTCTAAAGAATGCAGGCTCCACATACCAACGAGCAATGACTAAGATTTTCTAAGAACATCTCAGGAAAACAGTCGAGTGCTACGTTGATGATTTGGTTGTAAAAAGCCGCAACAAAGAAGATCACATCAAGGACTTGAAGATGATGTTCGATCTCATGCGAAGCCATCAATTAAAGATGAACCCTACTAAATCCTTCCTGGGAATGTCTAGCGGAAAATTCCTTGGATTCGTCGTCACCACTAAAGGTATACATATCGATCCTGACAAAGTGAAGGCGATACACGAACTGCAACCTCCTAGAAATCTAAGAGAGCTCAGAGGATTGCAAGGGCGGCTAGCTTACATCCGGCGGTTCATCTCAAACCTTTCTGGGAAGTGCCAACCATTTTCTAAGCTAAACAAGAAAAGGGTGTCATTCATCTGGGATGACGCCTGCTAAAAAACATTCGAAGATATCAAAATGTATCTAGCGAATCCTCCTGTTCTCGTTGCACCAAAATCGAGTAAACCATTCTTGATTTACATCAAGGCGATGAACCACTCGATAAGTGCTTTACTAGCACAAGACGACGATAACGGTCATGAACAGGTAGTTTATTACCTAAGTCGGACCTTGATAGGCGCCGAGTCTCGATATCCGATGATTGAGAAAGAATGCCTCGCATTGGTATTCGCGATGCAAAAGATGCGGCATTACTTGGTTGGACAGACGATTTACGTCATTTCCAATGTTAATCCAGTACGGGTGTTTATGACGCAACCGGCCTCTATGAATTGGCGGCTAGCGAAGTGGGCCCTTCTCTTGTCCCAATACGATTTGCACTTCAAACAGCAGAAGTCGATCAAAGGACAAGCGATTTGCGATCTTTTGGCGGCAAACCCGACCACAGATACGGCAGAAGTATATGATGATTTGCCGGATGAAACCCACGAGGTTAACATTACGTCGCACCAACAAATATGGCAATTATATTTCGATGGTGCTTCGAGGGCAGTTAATAGGGTAATAACCCCGGGAGGTTCTACAGTTTCCTCTGGGGTTGGGGTTGTCTTAATCTCCCCGGGGAAGCATGTGATGCCTCGAGCTTATTCATTGACTAGTCCGTGCTCCAATAACGTAGCCGAATACAACGCGCTTCTCATTGGACTCAGTTTCGCTAAGGAGCTGGGGGTTGAATATCTCGAAGTCTTTGGGGATTCTCAATTGATAGTCAACCAAGTCCGTGGAGAGTATGAAGTCAGGAACCAAGACCTAATCCCGTACCACCAGGAGGCCATCAAAATGGCAGAATCTTTTGAAGAATTTTTCATTGAATATATCCCCCGTCTCCAGAACGCTTATGCGGATGCACTGGCAGCACTAGCGGTATCACTTACGCAGCCTCCCGAAACTGAGCTGTTAGTCACAGTACGGACGCATCAACTCTGCGTACCCATATACAGTAGGGATATTGAAGAGGAAGATGACGGAAACGTAAACGCCAAGGAGGTGAATTCAACTCAAATTGGGTCTGAGTCCCGAGATTGGCGTTTTCCCATCATTGACTACGTCCAGTATGGTATTCTGCCAGAAGACACATAAAAGAAAGGGAATCAATCCGTCGAAGAGCATCAAGGTTCTTCTATAATACCGAGACCCATACGTTATACCGTAGAGGGTATGATGGTTTGTTACTCCAATGTCTTTCGAACAAAGAAGCAGAAGAAGTTCTTAAGGAAGCACACGAAGGAGAATGTGGTGCGCATCAACCTGGTCCCAAACTATATGATCGCATCAGGAGAATGGGATATTTTTGGCCAAAAATGGTTCGTGACGCAATCGAATACGCTCGAGAGTGTCATGCTTGTCAAATACATGCAAATTACATGCATCCCGCCGCGAATGGATTAGCGGAGGCGTTTAACAAGACGATCATTAAGATCTTGTCCAAGCTCGTGAAGACCAATAAACGAGACTGGGACGATAAACTCGGTGAAGCACTCTGGGCTTATCGCACCACCATACGCACGCCTACGGGAGCTACCCCGTATTCGCTGGTATACGGATGTGAAGCTGTGCTACCGCTGGAAATTCAGATTCCGTCCCTTCGGATCGCCCTCGCAACGGAGATGACGACGGAGGAACAACATCAGAAGCGTCTCGAAGAGCTCGAGAGGCTGGATGAAAAGCGTTTGGAGGCTCAACAACACATCGAGTTTTACCAAGCCAGGATGTCAAGGGCTTTTAGCAAAAGAGTCCGACAGAGAAGCTTCAAGGAAGGAGATCTGGTCCTCGCTGCTCGTCGACCGATAATCCTCAACTCTAAGAAAAAGGTAAATTCGAACCCAAGTGGGAAGAGCCGTTTGTGATAGACACAGTCTATTCAAACGGCGCATATCGCCTGATTACTCAAGAGGGCGACAGGCAATTAATGCTAATAAATGGGAAGTTCCTGAAAAAGTACTATCCATAGTACATTCAGGATAACTTATTTGCTAGGAAGTTCCTTGAAGAATATTACACTTAATATTCTAGAGGATAACCCAAAATCTTTCTTTTTACCACCAAAATCCCTCACTGATCAATTTCAACTGACAGTGAGTCCACCAAAAGTGTCCTTCTGGTCCTCTTGATTCTCTCCATGAATAAGAGGTACACTTTCATTTCGAAGTCCCCTTTCGATAAACGAAAGAACTCCCTTCTTCTTCTCTTTGGTTAAGCCCTCTCATGGCTATAAC
>NC_033799.1:33421561-33449434 GCF_001876935.1 Asparagus officinalis | reverse complement strand
CTATGTTAAAATTTGTTCCTTTGTAGTGACCTACAACTGTTGGAAAATTTATAAAAGCACCATCAAGCGGGACTTGGGAGGGCGAACCACGCAAGCTTGGGAGAATCCGACTTCAGAGTTTTATAGGAGCTCATGCCACAGAGCCATGGGCGATTAGCCCACCTGTGAGGTTTGCCGGTTCGAACCGCCGATAGCATGATCTTATCTAGTGGAGTGAACTTGCTTGGTGCTAGTGAAAATTGCTTACATGCCTTTAACAAATGTGCATAAAGATTTTGTTGATACAATGCAAGCATGTAATTTACAATCCGATTATGACGAAGCTAGTGGGCTCCAATCTTGATGTCATTCTGCAATGAAAATATTATGGCTTAAAGTAAAACCAGATGACTCTATTAAATGAAAAAAAAATCTTGCCCTCTTCACTAGGTGCCTTAACATATTCTAATGCTTTTAAGGATTGGATGCCCCGATGTTAAATGAGAGCTAAGAACATAAGAATGATACAACTTGCCTTTTATTAAGATGAATATTTATGTGTCCTACTTCTAATAATAATGCATATGTGCCTAAAGATATGAAATCTTGAATCTATAAATAATCGCATCTCAATCTTTAGATTCAACTTTGAGAGAAGATCATTTGATAACATAGAGAACCTTGGATGGACATGATTTACTAATGCCCGCCTTCGCGCTAGTCCGCGGTTTCGACTACAAAATCACCTACACACTATGCACCTCTGCTATAACAAAGTGGTTTACAAGTGCTCCTTTTGTGATCGTAAAGGCCAATTAGATAATTGTGCCTATGATGCCCACAAAACCATTAAGAATATTAATCCTACCTTGTGCATCTCATCAAGTTTCTTTCAGTCACATGTTGACACACACAATTGACCTATTTTCTCATTGGATAAGCATGCTCATGCGGGGCATGTGTGTATCATTGTGATTTTTGTTGTAGAGGTTGTCACTTAGCTAAGTTTTTGTTTTTGATGCAAAACCGTTTTTAAATTCGCACAGATTGTTTAGCAGTAGATCCGAACATTGTTTCAAATGTGTTCTATTCTGCAAAGTAATTCTTTAAAAGTGACCAGTCATTTATTTGCCTAATGTATCCACTTACACCTTTTAGATGGTGCGAACATAAAGCAAATGCTTCCTTTCCAATTGGTACCCATATTGCCACATCGATAGGATCATTTGGCAGTGCAATCTACGTTCTATATCCTGATCCCGTGCACGCACAGTATGTCCGAAGAGTCACTAACCCTAGGGCTTGGAGCTTAAAAGATAGGGTCATGTCCCTAAAGCCTTTTGGTACCAAGAGTCTACTTGCGGGTCCAAAACAGCCATTTGCTTGTAAACCAGAAGTAATTTTGAGGTTTCGTAATTCTTTTGCTTTATCGCTTGGTTGAGAAATTATGTCTTAAAAATCATTGTTGGTCATGGAAAACTAATTTTTTCCCTTGATTACATTCTTTTAATTTTCCAGTGACTTATGTTTAATTTTGGTTTGATGGAGACGGTTTGTTTTCTATATAGACTCCGGGATTGTAGTTGGGTTGTTGCCCCAAATCTTATTTTACCGTGAGCTAAAAATTTTATATGGGTGACTTACGTGCTCAATATGCGGCTAGTTTGATATAATTGCCTGCTCTTGAGTTTTGAAGATGCAATGATGATTCTCGTTTGTGATGTTCGTTATATGATTTACTTGCTATTGGTATTTAAGATCTTCATTGGTTGATTTGGTGATGTTTTATTATGAAACTTTTTACCCCGAGATTTCCTCATGTCTTCCTTCTTGTGATCTTCATAAAAATCTTTTGGTATACATGGTTTTGTATGTTTTGATATGAGCCTGAATTGATTGTCATCTTGAGTCACTTCTTATATATGTTGCCTCTTATGCTCTTGGAATGTGGGGATTTTGAGCATATTTTTATGCTTTGCTCACAGGTGTTTGCCCGATGATCTTCATTTGCAGTTATATTCTTGTATTGGCATTTTGAGTAGAGGGGGAGCAATCCCGCCTAGCTATCTTTCTATGGGATCGCGGCAGTATACTCACCTATGCCTTCGTTGACGTCAGGAGCCTTCGGCTCGTCTTAATTCTTTTGGTCCCTTTTTGAGTTTGTTTAAAGGGGAGAAAGTATTGTGCGCGTATATTCTTCTCTTGGTTGCGTATATACATGTGATTACTA
The DNA here is from genome assembly GCF_001876935.1 of Asparagus officinalis. Taxonomy (NCBI): domain Eukaryota; kingdom Viridiplantae; phylum Streptophyta; class Magnoliopsida; order Asparagales; family Asparagaceae; genus Asparagus; species Asparagus officinalis. Next base: position 33,447,225 of record NC_033799.1, on the reverse strand, counting down.
AATCCTCATAGTGATTCATTTTCTTGTTCATGCAGGTATTATGGTAAATTGTTTGTCATCATAAAAAAAGGGGGAGATTGTTTCTTCTTGTTTTGATGATGTTTAAACAAACTAATTTATCCCTCAATGTTGTTTGTCTAGTATTTGTTGTTTTCTTATGCCATTATTTATAGACAAGGAACAAGTAGTTTGCGAGGTTGGGATGGAATGCGCGTGTCAACGATATAGTCCAAAGGTAGGTGTGGCGGAACGTGTGCAGAGTTTGAAGTTTATACAATTCAAGTAAAGATCCAACGTTCAAGCTTCATCCCAAACATTTACCAAGTCAACGCTATTTGAATCAAGATCAAGCCTTGGGTAATTTGGGAGTTTGGGTTCTGACTATTATGTGTGTTAGTACCTTACTCCGATTATCTATACACACACATGATGTGGTTTCTTTCGTCAGGTATTAGGTATTCATTAGGTTGCATCATACTTCGTTATAATATTTACTTATATGTGGTCGAATACTGTATGCGCGCCCTATCTATATATATAGTTTACGTGCTACTTTTATATATAGTAATATATATTGCTATTATATAACTCATTACTATCAGGTCTATATTATGAGGGTTACTATATACGGTAATATGTATATAGTTATAGTATATAATAAGTTTTGTTTTATGCATATGTATAGTTTATATTAACTAGCTCATAGGTTTTTAAGTTTCATGTTATAAATATGAAATCATACATGTTTCAGTATGTATTATTGTGTTTTAGAATGCTATTATGGCATAGAATATGCGAGAATTTGTGAATATATTGGTATTCTTAGTTTTTGGACCTTAACAACATACAATTAGTTATACCATATTTTATTAAGTCTATATAATTCATTGTGCAGAAGTTTCAAAACATGGTTTCAGCCTAAATGGCAAGATTCACTGTTTACTTTTTGTAGTTTGTTGGGACTATTTTTGCTAACAGGATGATTTTTCACAAATGGGAATGCAAGTTGAAAGATTCTTTTTGTAACAGTGTGATTTAACATCGTTTAACTATTACCATTTTCCCAAAGTTTTGTTTAATTTTCTGGGACTTCATTGGCTGTTAGTGTTGTAACAATGTTTGCCAAAGTCTCAGAAAATCAGGCTTTTAAAACCAGTTTTTTTTCTGTAGTATTCAAGTTTCGTTTGACCGCACCGGTCGACGCGTCCATATGTTCGTCGACGTAGCAGCAGAGAGTTTTGCATCGGTCGGACCGGTGGCGCTCGACCGTGAGCTCGAAATCTTCCGGTCGGAGTCGGACCGCAGCGGGGTCGACCGAAGAAGTCTCGTGTCTGTTTTTTGTAGTGTTTGGGATCTGATCATTGCGGTGACCCGCGAATATTTAGGTCGTCGGACCGCCGTGATGGTGTCAGATCAATCTCAACGGCTATCTTTCTTAGAGCCGTTTGCAGAATGGTTTTCTTGGGTCTTTTTCTTTGGCTTTCTGCTTTCCTTTGCGGTTTCATTATAGCTCGATTAACCCCTCCTTACCTTCAGATGCTTGTATAAGCAAGCAAGAGAATGGTTTAAAAAGATTATTAACAAGATTTAGCCTTGTATTTAACTTGTTTAAAGGTTTGGTTTACAAAGATTGTTTTGTTTTCACGAAGTGGAGGAGATATCTTTTCTTGTTTGGGCTCAATCTCCATCTCTCCCATCCTTGTCGTATCAAATCTGAGAAGTTTTTTCTTAAACTTAGACTCTAGCTTCCTACATTTACGTGTCACTTGTGTGATTCATACATTGTTCTTAAGCTAGATTTTAATTTATTGATTTAGCTTGATTTGGATTTAATCTCATTGTTACACACACCCACTTTAGCTTATTGATTTACCAGCTACATAGTGTATATGTGAGGCTGTGGGAGATCCGGCCTAACCATTGCAGTGTAGTGCTTAATTGCAGTTCTGCACTCTGATTGTAGGAGACACAAATTTTAGTATTTGTAGATTGGAAGCTTGTGTCAAGGTTTTCGGTGAGACTAGAAAAACCGGAGTGTGTTGTGATAGTTTTCGGTGAAACTAGAAACACCGATTGTGAGGAGTCGTCGCTTGTTCCGGTGGGCGTCTTGCTAGGCGGTGGCGTCTGAAAACACCGAGCCGTGTGATGGTGTGAAACGTTATTGGGAGCTTTAGATACCAAACCCCGGGTTGAATGATGTAGTGGATTTCTCCGCCGGGAGTGGGGAGCGGAAGACGCTAGGACGGAAGGGTGCCGAACGTCGGTGATCACTATCTTGTGTTTGAGTGTGGCTTGGCTATTTGTTTATTACTTGTGTTTATATTTCTTGTCGCCATTGTCATATAGTCTGTAGTTTTATATGATCCACATATTCGTAGTTCATATTGTTATGAGTCCGTGAAGGCTCATGTATATGTATGTATATTTGCATACATTGCTAGGGATAACCGTGTTGTTAATAGTTTTAATTTGCATATAATCGGATTAGATTAGCATAAGACCCTAATCACCCCCCTCTAGGGTCTAACACGTTGGGCGGTCGACCGCCATGCCCAGTGCGGTCGACCGCACCATAGAAAAAAACCTGTTGTGATGTTTTATTTACACGCTGATCAAACCACTCGATTTCTCTCACATATAAACATTTGTTGGGTTCCAAACACTGATAATCACATTCATCTAATATATATATGATTATTTCTCACAAAGGAATTATTTATTACTAATAATTCACACATAATCATTATAAAAATTTTTGGGGTTTTACAGTTGAATATCGATCCAATGACATGAGCTAATTTAGAAATCAAGACTTCAGTTCCAATTCAAGATTTTAACAATGGTCAGACGATAAACGCAACACTGAAAGAATTTTAGCTATTTGACAAAATACTGAATAGACTGAAAGATGAAGAAGTCTAAAAATTAAAGACTGGGCCTATCATATCTAAAGTATTTCAGGTTCCTCTATAAAAAAATGAGCCTGAAACACTTTGGAGGGGGTATCTGAAGGCATCAAAAATTACCTATAGGTTCCCACACATAGTTCGAAATGGAAAGAAGGTGATGAATGCTATTATTTGATGCCAAAAAGAGGAACATCAGAGTCAGAGCGGAAGAAGCACGTGAAAATACAAAGCGAGGAAGCAACAACGAGATTTAGGATGCATGGTTTGAGAAGAATTAAAATTTTGACCATAATTTTCTTCGAATTAGAAAACTCTCAAAAGACAAAAGTTGTAGCTCTCTTCATCACCTTTTCAACACATCTTGAATCACTTTATTCTGAGGTCAGACGAGAGAATTAAAGTCAAAATACCAAAGACAATATAAACTGTCTCGGAAAATCCAAGTCACCTCAAAGTGACTCGGAAATTCCAAGTCATTTCGAAGTGACTCGTGCCCAGCTGAGCATGTTTTCTAATAAGATTGACTTTTAGAACTCTTTGAGGTCATCCATAAACATGTAGGGTTGTCCTTAAATGTGTGGAAGCTCTTACACAATCAAAAACTCACCTAAACGGATAATAACGGTTGTTCTTCGATCCTATCCACAAACACGACATTTAAAATCTATAATTACATCCCTAGCACCCTCATAAAGATAGATCTAAAGGGAGCCATGAATTTCAGAGGAGCTAAGGCGAGGTTCTGATGAATTTCAGAGAGGCTAGCAAATCTTGGCGAAGTTCTTCAGCATAAAGAGGGAGAGTTCGAGAGATTTGAGGCTCATTCCCCTTTCCTCCAGATCAAACTTGGTTTTGATCTTAAGAAGAGTAGTAATCTCACTTGGTCGAGATTATTTACTTCTGAGATTATTTTCTTTGTGAAGCAATAGTATTGATCTTTTATTCTGACAACCGGATCTGATCCGCGGTGGTCCACGGATAAACCCCGACACATGCAAAGATTCCACGCAAGCAGTGGATGATAAATGTCCTCTACGAATGTTTTTTAGAGAGTTGTATTTTTTTCGTTGTGTAAGAAAGTCTTATAAAAAGACTAATTTTACTTTGAATCTGTAATCGATAAACGTGTAATGGATTCAGCAATGAAAACAACTTTCGACACAAACACTAATTATAAAACAACTTGATAAATATATATAACGTCTGTTAGGCAAAGTTGTAAAGTCTAAAAAGAATCTTGCTGACCAATTATCAAAGGGTCTATTTAGGAGTGTGGTTCTGGATTCATCGAGGAAGATGAGGTTAAGACCATAGATGATGTCATTGACAGCGGTAACCCAACCTTTATTTGGAGACGTAGTCCCAATGTTGGTTCAATATGGTAGAAACAAGTTGGACTAGTGATACTCGTGTGGAGCATCGATCTAGATATATTTATATATCATTATAGTAGCATGTGCTACTTCCCCTTCTCTATGATGATGATGCTCTTATGATACAGTTGGTTAGGCTGAGTTTTACTCTTAATAAGTCCAACGCGTATATTGCAGAGAGTATGATATCCAGCTGTAGTACCATTGGAGGACTTATCTACGTGAGAAGAACCGTGATGGCCGCGGTTAGGGGGGCTGGGCTAACCCCTAGAAACTCTTATGAGTCAGAGTCGGTTATTGTAAACATGGCCTTTAATGCTCAACCTACTTTGCTCAATAGATGAAGACGCATTGTGTGTGCTTTCGTTAATACGTGGTACAAGAGACCTAATTTAAGACCTAGTCTATTATGTCCCTCAGGTGGTGATGAACTCACTAAGGAAATGTTCAAAGCCGAAAACTACCTCTCCCGAATTCACGATACGAAAGGTTGCCCAACCTATATTTGTTTTATGATTGGGTTGGATATTTTGTTGGAGAAAAGACAATTTTACCTTCATGGATAGTCCCATATGAAATAGTGTTATGAATAAAATTAAAACGTGCGTAACGACTATACATTATGAGGAACATTACGAAATTTATGACGAGTGTTACCGTATTAATTGTAGGAATTATAATGACTTTCTCAACCCTATATATACACCCCTTATTCACTTTCGGAAAATATACAGAAACAATTCTCTCTTCTTCCTCTTCTCTCCTCTGCATATTGTTTTTGTTCATATGTTGATGTTATTTTTGGGCAATCGTTCTTCGTCTAAGCTGAAGCTCTGTTCTCTCGCTCGAGTACAGAGGTTGACCGCTTCTGGGGGTTTTACCGCTAGGGGAGGAGGGGTCATCTGCGCTAGGGTGATAGGCGAGTCATCAATCTTCTAGGGTAGTGTTTACACGACTGCTCCCGATCAGGCCAGACTTTCTTATTGTTTTATTTCGGATTTATTTTACATGTTATACTTTTATTTGATATTTTTCAAACAGAACTAAAGTCTTAATTATAACAAATATAATGTAATGGCTAACAAACTTAAATATGTCTTAATTATAACAAATATAACCTAGAGATGCACTCAATATGAAATAACCAAACCAAGAGTTGGCTTTTCTCATGACAACAATTGCAGAGCACTTGGTTCTTAAGGTTACTATAGACAGAATCAAAAACATGGAAGGAAGCCAAACAAACAAATAAGGTTAAAGTCTAGGTTTAACAAGGATGCAGTCTTCACCTGAATTGGTTAAAGATTAATAAAGTCACCAATTAATTAGTTGGAACAAAGCTTAGCAACTATCGAAATGATAAGCAAAGAAATATCCCTGTGAGAATAGGTCACCACAAGAAAAAAAACAATACGAAGAGAGGTCCAAACACACATATCATACAATAGCAATCAATTATAGAAACTCATGCAATTCACAATCAACAATTCAAAACGAGTTTCAAGCACTAAAGTATGTTACCATAGAAATATGTTCACTCAACAAATGGAGAGCACAACAGAAGCATTTATATTTATAATGAGTGTAATTCTAAAACACTGTGGAATCATCATCACGATATCTAAGTAATTCAGGGAGAACATGTAAATAATTCAGGGCCAAAGGAATTTGTTAACAAGGAGCACTTTTTCACTCACATGTTCAAGCTTCTACTGCCCACAATTACCATATAATTACTTTCATATAATTCAGGGTGAATACGTAAATAATTCAGGGCCAAAGGAATTTGTTAACAAGGAGCACTTTTTCACTCACATGTTCAAGATTCTACTGCCCACTATTATCATAGAATTAATTTCATATAGAGTCCTCATGTAACTAACAATTCAACAAATCAGTCTATCAAATGTATTATTAAGAAAAAAAATCATATAAATACTGAAAAAGTACTAAAAATTAAGAAAATATTATCACCCTCCACCATTTTTTAAGAGCATATATCCATCCAAAACCTTAGCTAGCTAAAAAACCCTAGATTTTAACATCAAATAGAATCAAGAAACTGCATAATTTTATAAAGTTTCAGTTTTGTATTTGATTAAATCATTTTGAAATATGATCGGTTTAAATAGGAAAAATATTAAAATTTGTAAAATTAGCTTTAAAAAAAGGAGAGAAAAATTAGGGGAAAAGAGCACGTACCAAGCAAAGGAGATGCTCTCTGGGTTCGAGAGACGATTGAGGCGGCGACGGAGGAGGAGGGATTGGGTCAGAGGCTCTGGGTCCGAGAGGCGGTTGAGGCGGCGGAGGAGGAGGCGGAAGAGGAGGGATTGATGTCGGAAGAACGCGATGGAAGAAGAAGAGACGCTGTAGGGAGGGTGAGAGGGCAAGATTACCCCAATGTTGTTATTCCAGCAAGTGATTTGGTGTAATTTTGAGGGTGGGGGTATGAGGGATGTTTATATAGTTGGGGTAATTTTAGGGGAAGTGAAGTATTTGTCCCACAATTATCCCAACAAACCAATAACACTATAAAGTTGAATCCATACTCAATTACCCTAATGAATAACTCCAAAAAGTGTTGTTCCGAAAATTATCCCATTATCCCTAAATTTACACCAATGAATAACCCCCCTTAGGCCCCGTTTGGCAAAGGGTTAAGGAAGAAGGGTTAAAGAAAAGGATTAATGTACTTATCCTATTCGATAATCTGAAGGACTAAATTATTAACCCGTTAAATAAGTTTTATTTTAATACTTGTGATTAGTTTTAGTGTTTGGGAATAACAATAGTTTTGACTATTTTCTTTATAATTAGAATGGTTAACTCTTATTCCTTCTAAATAGGAGTATTAGTAAACCCCTCAATTTGAGGGGTTAACTCATTTTAATCCCTCTAGAGGGGTTAGGTTAACCCTTCTATATTTTTTTATGTTTGGAAAATTATGAAGGGTTAACTCACTTTAACCCTTGTATAGATTTTTTGTGTTTGGCAAGTTAAGAAGAGGTTAAGTCTCCTTAACCCCTCACTTAACCCTTTACCAAACGGTACCTTGGAGAACAAAAGTTCAAAAACTCATTTCCAAACCCTTTTCTTAAAATACTTCTTTTCAATCAAACTTCATAAAAAAGAAGAATCTCATTCAAAAGCCGAACATCTTTCTTTATAGTTCGACATTTTTTATACTATAATATATTGTACACTTACAACACACTCATTTCTTACACAACACGAGTCATTTAAATTAATCCGTACCCTATCTATTTATTAAGGGAAAATTGCTTGAAGGAACCAAAATAAGTTGGCTCATGCATCCTCACCCCCAGTCCAATAACCATAACCATAAACCCCTAAAAGTGAAAAAAAAGTGCAACTAAACCCCAAACCCACTGCCCAAGAAAAACATTCCTAAATTACCCTTCTTCCTAAATAGTTCATCTTCCTCCTCCCCTCCCCTTCTCCTCTATCCTCATCTGCACCTTTTCCTCCTCTCCCCCTTCCCCCTCCTCTCCGACCTCCTCCTTGGCTCCGTTCGCCTCCTCCCCTCCCATCCCCTCCCTTCCTCCTCCCTTCTCATCCGCATCCTCACCTCCTCCCCCTTCCCCCTCCTCCCCGACCCTATCCTTGGCTCCATCACTAATGGGTAGTTCGAGGTCTGAGTCCTGATTCTTGATCTCTTTACTAGGTATGCTTCAAATTTTGATTTTTAATGAATTTCTATGATCTGACAATTTTGGGTAAATTTTTTTATTGTTGTGATTTTTTTTGTTGTTGTAAATTTTTTCCGCCAACCGCCGGGCCCACTCCTCCTCCGGCCCCATCCCCTCCCTCTCCCCCCTCCTCCGACGACCTAGAGGTGAGTTCTAATCTTCTCAAATTTCTATCCTAAATCCTTAGGAGTTTAGTTTTTGATGTTTTATTAGTAAATTGAATGGCGAACGAGCTTCAATCTCAAAAGGAATTATTTCTAGGGTTCGAAAATCCGTCAAATTTGTTTATTTTACCTAAAATTTTCAAAAGGAATTATTTCTAGGGTTCGAAAATCCGTCAAATTTGTTTATTTTACCTAAAATTTTGGACTCGTGAATCTAAATTAGAGTTTGTTTGTTTACAGTGATTTGAAGCATTAGCTTATTTTTTTCACAAAAATCTTAATTTTTTTTGGGTTTGTAGTAGAAATGAAAGGATTTAACTAAGGAGGAGCTAGTAAAGTGTTCCTTGCCAAATTACAAGCTTGGGAAGACACTGGGTATTGGGTCATTTGGAAAGGTGAAGATTGCTGAGCATGTTTTGATTGGGCATAAGGTCGCCATCAAGATTCTTAATCGGCGCAAGATTAAGAATATGAGATAGAGGAGAAATGTATATTTTGATCATGGGATGGTTAATCCTCAAAAATAGTTTTTAGATATTTGTTTAATTATAATTTTCCTTAGTTTCCCAGGAGAAAATGATACTGATGAATGTTCATTTTGAACGGGTATTTACCAAATCATAATGTTACTACAACATGCATGTGTGCAACAATACTAGTGCTAACTCCCGTGCATAACAACTAGTTGCAACCTGAATATTATGATGTGGTTAAGCAACTTTTGGACACATTGTTTGTTAGTAGACGGTTTCCTGTGATATGGGTGATTTACTTACAGCTTTAGCATGCAAAGAAAAGCCTTTTATGTTTGCTTATCATGTGGGATTATCTTAACTTGTAGAAACTTTTATTGGATGTGATTATCAATGAAAATTTGAGATAATCCCCTTTTACGTTTGTGCCCTATATGTGATATTTGGTATGTTGTGTGATTTATGTGTTGTTATGTGATATTTTGGTATTTTGCGTGACTTATGCTGCTGTTATGTGATATTTTGGTATTCTGTGTGACTTATGCTGCTGTTATGTGATATTTTGGTATTCTGTGTGATGTATGCTGCTGTTATGTGACATTTTGGTATTTTGTGTGACATATGCTGTTGTTATGTGATATTTTTACATTCTGTGTGATATATTCTCGTTACCAGTTATATATGCTGCAGTTTAAGTGTTATGTGATATTTTTACAGATATAATTGTTGCATACATGCATATTTTTTCATCAAGGCGATCCTAGAGGGAAGGGAGACAATAAATATTGAAGCCTTATAAAGGGAGTCTGAGATGTTAGGAGCATGACTTGCTGCTCAAATCATATGTGAACGTGGTGAATGGAAGAAGTTGCAATTGAAGTTAGATATTGATGATCCAGAATATCTTTTGTACTTTAGGGGTAATGATGTACCATTGATTGAGTGGAAGTATTAGACAACCACACGTAACTATTTTATTTGTTGGATGTTGGATGTTTACTAGCTGTTTGTAAATGATAAAATTTACATTTGTATCTTATTGGTGATCTTTATTGTTTAGCATATTAAATGGAATCTGAAAGTAAAGTTGTTACAGGTGTCACAGTTAATACCAATAAGGCACACGAACAGGTAATATGTCACAATTAAGTAGTAAATATCACAACAAAATGTCAAAAGTAACATGTAACAGACAACAGTCACAAAAGAGTTTGAATTCTGCCAAGAAACGTTAGTCTTGGATAGGTTCAGTGCACATGACTCGGTTATGTCCTTCAGTGATACTTCAAGAGTGAGAAACGTTAGTCTTGGATAGGTTCAGTGCACATGACTCGGTTATGTCCTTCAGTGATACTTCAAGAGTGCTTCCCTTCATGCAATTTTGTTGAAGAATTACATGACTCGGTTATGTCCTTCAGTGATACTTCAAGAGTGCTTCCCTTCATGCAATTTTGTTGAAGAATTTTTTCTGCTTCAGGACATAGATAGCTATTCGATTTTGTTGTCCATGGATCAACGTTACTCTTAGTCTCCCTCTACAAGGCTTCAATATTCATAACAGATAAATGTCACATATAAACGACAACTATCACAAATAATAGCAAAATATCACATAACACAGATAAGAGTCATGTATAAAGAGTATTGCCACACGAGACGAGTAAAGGTCACACATAACAGACAATTAAACGTGTACTTGTATGCAGTAAACTCCAATAATTTTGAAATACGTTGAGTAACACTTGAGGCAAAAACCATCGCTCTAAACTTCAATTTATAATTCTCAATAAGATGAAGTACACATCTAGAATGGTACACATCTAGAAATATATCTTTTATATGAGGTACACATCTAACCAAGATGAAGTACACATCTAGAATGGTACACATCTAGAAATATATCTTTTATATGAGGTACACATCTAACGTTCACATATAATACATTAACGTCAAAATATATCTTTTATATGAGGTACACATCTAACGTTCACATATAATACATTAACGTCACATATGATGTCTTTATGTCACATGTAATACTCAAAAGTCACAAATCAGATCTAAATATCATATATAAGGTAGAACCGTCACATGTAGGATTGAATTGTCACATATAACATTGAAATATCACATATATGGTCATATAAGGTAGAACCGTCACATGTAGGATTGAATTGTCACATATAACATTGAAATATCACATATATGGTTCACCAAAGTACGTTATTTATTGAATAAAATCACATATAACATTGAAATATCACATATATGGTTCACCAAAGTACGTTATTTATTGAATAAAAATTTTAGAAAACATTGTTGTAGATTGGTTACACGAAGGAAATGGGATGATGAGTTGAGATTGTAACTTAGTTATTTAAGGTTAAATGGGAAAATGATGGATTTTTTGGAATAATGATATTTCAATGTCATATGTGACAATTCAACCTATAGGTGACAGTTCTACCATATATGTGATATTTAGATCTGATTTGTGACTTTTGAGTATTACATGTGACATTGAGACCTCATATGTGACGTTAACGTATTATATGTGAACGTTAAATGTGTACCTCAAATAAAAGATATATTTCTAGATGTGTATTCTAGATGTGTACTTCATCTTGTTTAGTATTATAAATTGAAGTTTAGAGCAATGGGTTTTGCCTCAAGTGTTGCTTAACGTATTATATGCTAAAGAACAAAGATCACCAATAAATTACAAATACACATTTTATCATTTACAAACAGCTAGTAAACATCCAACAAATGAAACAGTTACATGTGGTTGTCTAATACTTCCACTCAATCAATGGTACATCATTACCCCCAAAGTACAAAAGATATTCTGGATCGTCAATATCTAACTTCAATTGCAACTTCTTCCATTCACCACGTTCACATATGATTTGAGCAGCAAGTCATGCTCCTAACATCTCAGACTCCCTTTATAAGGCTTCAATATTTATTGTCTCCCTTCCCTCTAGGATCGCCTTGATGAAAAAATATGCGTGTATGCAACAATTATATCTGTAAAAATATCACATAACACTTAAACTGTAGCATATATAATTGGTAACAAGAATATATCACACAGAATGTAAAAAAATCGCATAACAACAACATATGTCACACAAAATACCAAAATGTCACATAACAGCAGCATACATCATACAGAATACCAAAATATCACATAAGTCACACAGAATACCAAAATATCACATAACAGAAGCATAAGTCACGCAAAATACCAAAATATCACATAACAACACATAAATCACACAACATACCAAATATCACATATAGGGCACAAACGTAAAAGGGGATTATCTCAAATTTTCATTGATAATCACATCCAATAAAAAGTTTCTACAAGTTAAGATAATCCCACATGATAAGCAAACATAAAAGGCTTTTCTTTGCATGCTAAAGCTGTAAGTAAATCACCCATATCACAGGAAACCGTCTACTAACAAACAATGTGTCCAAAAGTTGCTTAACCACATCATAATATTCAGGTTGCAACTAGTTGTTATGCACGGGAGTTAGCACTAGTATTGTTGCACACATGCATGTTGTAGTAACATTATGATTTGGTAAATACCCGTTCAAAATGAACATTCATCAGTATCATTTTCTCCTGGGAAACTAAGGAAAATTATAATGAAACAAATATCTAAAAACTATTTTTAAAGATTAACCATCCATGATCAAAATATACATTTCTCCTCCATCTCATATTCTTAATCTTGTGCCGATTAAGAATCTTGATGGCGACCTTATGCCCAATCAAAACATGCTCAGCAATCTTCACCTTTCCAAATGACCCAATACCCAGTGTCTTCCCAAGCTTGCATCTAGAAATATATCTTTTATATGAGGTACACATCTAACGTTCACATATAATACATTAACGTCACATATGATGTCTCAATGTCACATGTAATACTCAAAAGTCACAAATCAGATCTAAATATCACATATAAGGTAGAACCGTCACATGTAGGATTGAATTGTCACATATAACATTGAAATATCACATATATGGTTCACCAAAGTACGTTATTTATTGAATAAAAATTTTAGGAAACATTGTTGTAGATTGGTTACACGAAGGAAATGGGATGATGGGTTGAGATTGTAACTTAGTTATTTAAGGTTAAATGGGAAAATGATGGATTTTTTGGAATAATGATATTTCAATGTTATATGTGACAATTCAATCCTACATGTGACGGTTCTACCTTATATGTGATATTTAGATCTGATTTGTGACTTTTGAGTATTACATGTGACATTGAGACCTCATATGTGACGTTAACGTATTATATGTGAACGTTAAATGTGTACCTCAAATAAAAGATATATTTCTAGATGTGTATTCTAGATGTGTACTTCATCTTGTTTAGTATTATAAATTGAAGTTTAGAGCGATGGGTTTTGCCTCAAGTGTTGCTTAACGTATTATATGCTAAAGAACAAAGATCACCAATAAATTACAAATACACATTTTATCATTTACAAACAGCTAGTAAACATCCAACAAATAAAATAGTTACGTGTGGTTGTCTAATACTTCCACTCAATCAATGGTACATCATTACCCCCAAAGTACAAAAGATATTCTGGATCGTCAATATCTAACTTCAATTGCAACTACTTCCATTCACCACGTTCGCATATGATTTGAGCAGCAAGTCATGCTCCTAACATCTCAGACTCCCTTTATAAGGCTTCAATATTTATTGTCTCCCTTCCCTCTAGGATCGCCTTGATGAAAAAATATGCGTGTATGCAACAATTATATCTGTAAAAATATCACATAACACTTAAACTGTAGCATATATAATTGGTAACAAGAATATATCACACAGAATGTAAAAAAATCGCATAACAACAACATATGTCACACAAAATACCAAAATGTCACATAACAGCAGCATACATCATACAGAATACCAAAATATCACATAAGTCACACAGAATACCAAAATATCACATAACAGTAGCATAAGTCACGCAAAATACCAAAATATCACATAACAACACATAAATCACACAATATACCAAATATCACATATATGGCACAAACGTAAAAGGGGATTATCTCAAATTTTCATTGATAATCACATCCAATAAAAGTTTCTACAAGTTAAGATAATCCCACATGATAAACAAACATAAAAGGCTTTTCTTTGCATGCTAAAGCCGTCTACTAACAAACAATGTGTCCAAAAGTTGCTTAACCACATCATAATATTCAGGTTGCAACTAGTTGTTATGCACGGGAGTTAGCACTAGTATTGTTGCACACATGCATGTTGTAGTAACATTATGATTTGGTAAATACCCGTTCAAAATGAACATTCATCAGTATCATTTTCTCCTGGGAAACTAAGGAAAATTATAATGAAACAAATATCTAAAAACTATTTTTGAGGATTAACCATCCCATGATCAAAATATACATTTCTCCTCCATCTCATATTCTTAATCTTGCGCCGATTAAGAATCTTGATGGCGACCTTATGCCCAATCAAAACATGCTCAGCAATCTTCACCTTTCCAAATGACCCAATACCCATTTTCTTCCCAAGCTTGTAATTTGGCAAGGAACACTTTACTAGCTCCTCCTTAGTTAAATCCTTTCATTTCTACTGCAAACCCAAAAAAAAATTAAGAATTTTGTGAAAAAATAAGCTAATGCTTCAAATCACTGTAAACAAACATAAGAATTTTGTGAAAAAATAAGCTAATGCTTCAAATCACTGTAAACAAACAAACTCTAATTTAGATTCATGAGTCCAAAATTTTAGGTAAAATAAACAAATTTGACGGATTTTCGAACCCTAGAAATAATTCCTTTTGAGATGGAAGCTCGTTCGCCATTCGATTTACTAATAAAACATCAAAAACTAAACTCCTAAGGATTTAGGATAGAAATTTGAGAAGATTAGAACTCACCTCTATCGATCCCACGAAGAAGGTGATTTTAAGAGATTATTAAACTTGGTTCTTATATTTTGTGCGTGACAATTAGGAATAAAGAATAAGTGTGATTGTATGAGTGGTTGTTTTGATTTATATGCAAGAGGTAATAAATTGAATTTTAGAGGAGAGAAGGAAGAATTAAAGAATAAATGAAATCACAAGGCAAGAAATATGAATTAATAAAATCAAGAAATAAAACCAAAAATGAAAAGAAAATTTAAGAAAGTTAAGATGAAGGATTCAAAAGAGGTAAGAAATCTAGAATATAATCCACTAACCAATTTCAATTACAAAATATAAACTATTCTCTTTTTATCATATTTCAACTTAGATTTATTAAGCATAGATTATCAAACCATTTAAGGAAAGTGTAACCTATCAAATTATCATCTAAGCTAAAATTACTATTCATGATAAGAACAACAACATGATAATAATCCTAGAATTCATAAGCATAACCTATCAAACCATTTAAGATAAGCATAGATTATCAAATTCTTCTTCTACCGATTAGTTCTCTAGTTGATTATCCTAACATGAACATTTTAAGTACAAGAGAATAATTCATACAATATAAAAGAAATTAGACTAGTTTCATACAATTCTAAGATTCCTACAAGAATTAAATTCACATCTTAAGAAATAAAAACAAGAAAAAGAAGACTAATTACAAAATTAAAAAGAAAAGAAAAATCTAAACTATGAACAAGAAATAAATCTAATTACAAAGAAAATAAAAATCTAAACTACAAAATAAATTGCAGAAATTAAATGCAAGAAAAATAAATCTACTCTACAAATTAAAGTGCAAAAAGAAAATAAAAAAGACAAGAAAGTAAATCTATACTACAAGCATGAATTTAAATCTAACTAATAAGCAATAATAAAGAAATTACTAAAAAGAAATAAAAGAGCAAAGAAATGCAAACCTTCAAATTGCTCTTCATCTCCATCCTCATCATTCAACAAGAGGAGAAAGAACAAATTTAAAGAGGAAAAAATTATTTTTATTAATTGCAACTAAAGTTATAATTTTTGGAAGGCCTTCTCAATTAAGAGTAGCCCTCCTCTCCAAAAGGAGTTTACAAAAATTTTCACACCTCTAACCTCTCACTCTTTACCCCTATTTATAGTAAACATCAGTGAATGAGAGCCATTGGATCGAAATCTTATCCAAAAACATCAATAATCAGCCATTGGATTGTAACTGCCTGGACGTCCGTAATTTCACGAATAGCTTCGTCTCGTCGAGGTAGGCGATTTTCATATATTATATGTTAAATTCCGCCTTCCGGATTAGGAGATATCGTCGTTTCTTTGTGGCCAACCATTTTGAATATGATTTCTTTTCATATTGGATTTTTGATTTTCTCCGGCTTCTACAGGCTACACGACTTGATTCTGGGCTTTTGGATAATTTGGAAATTGATTTTCCAATGTGCTTCTTTGCTTCATTTCTTCATTTAATCAATGGGTTTTTGTTGAGAGATGGGAAGTTGAGATTTATTCTTCATTAACCTGCAATTAAAAGATAAAAACAATTATTAGTGGTATATTTATTCATATAAAATAGATAATGGGGGTATAAAATTGTAATAAAATATGATTATCAATGATTATGGTTATTGGACTGGGGGTGAGGATGCATGAGCTAACTTATTTTGGTTCCTTCAAGCAATTTTCCCGTTTATTAATAGAGCCCACCCGTATGTGACCTATGTCCACGTATCATGATCCATATCCATCAATGACGGGTCGGGTCGGGTCAGGTCGGGTCAGCATTTGCCACCCACTTCAACGTAGTATACTGAAGACGCCCTTTACA
Source organism: Asparagus officinalis (assembly GCF_001876935.1). Taxonomy (NCBI): domain Eukaryota; kingdom Viridiplantae; phylum Streptophyta; class Magnoliopsida; order Asparagales; family Asparagaceae; genus Asparagus; species Asparagus officinalis. Next base: position 33,430,780 of record NC_033799.1, on the reverse strand, counting down.
AAGAGTTCCTATAAAGTTCTACCAGCTCGACTCCGAGAACCCAACCCTAGCTCAATTAGAAACGGGCGCCAACACTCGAACCTTCCAGTTCTCATTTCGACACTAAAGCCCTTCGTTCTCTCTCTTTCTAGGGTTTCTCTCCTCCTTCTCCAATGGCGTTCGGATCCCAGATCCCTGACATCCTCGGCGATCGCCAATCTGGCCAAGACGTCCGCACCCAAAATGGTACCTTTCTCTTCAGTCCCTTTGATTGCAGTCCAAAAAGATCCAATCTTTGGATCCTTCATGTTTTCACTGGTTCTTTGGTGTAGTTATGGCGTGCCAAGCAATTGCCAATGTCGTCAAGTCTTCGCTCGGCCCCGTTGGCCTTGATAAGGTATAAACCCTAACTTTTATTCTGCTGTATGAAGTTCTTCATGCTGCCCTTGTAGTGTTGCATGCTTGGATCTGGATCAAGCGGTCCATTCTGCAACCTGACAAGGAAGTACTTTATACTCCGATATTTGGTTTGAAACATTGTAATTAGTAAAGCTAAATGAACTCATAGTCCGTAGCAAATCCGCGATCAATGTTGCCACCAATTTGTTGGAAGCAAAAGATGCATCTTTTAGAAACGGAAAATGAAAAATAAAAAATAATTCCACCTCATCATTTCCCCCCCTAAACCAAACACTATATTTGCATTGGGAATACACTTCCTACAATAAATTGTGGGTTATCCTAACAATGAATTTGAAGCTGACATCTTGCAACAAACGGTTCATGCGACATTTGCTATGATTTATCTTTGAAGAAAACTAAACAGCCTTCTAAGGGGAGCTAGGAGGGGGAAAAAGACATTGGACTATTAATGACTAATAAAGAGGAATTTTGCAAGAAAGAAGAGATCTATTAAGATTGGATAACTAGGTTTTAAGAGGAGCCTCAAACTCAGAAAACTAAAGGAAGGGAAAGTAAATAACATTTCAGTAATCAACTAATACAGATGTATCTTCTTCTCTGCATCGGGAACTTAGCGATCCTCATGGGAGCTTGATGATAGATGATTCTCATGGGAGTTTGAGAATAGAGGTGTGAGTGGCGCCATTGGTGGTGGCGAAAGCGGTCAAAAGTAGGAAACAACGAAATCAGGAATCTGGGGGACAAGTCTCTGGCTGGTCGACCGAACACTCAACACCGGTCGACCGGATTAGTGCACACTACAGGACAAGAAACATGTTCTCTGGTCGGTCAATCGAGACATACTTGTCGGTCGACCGATAGTGGGAGACCGGTCGATCGGTATTGGTACATCGGTTGATCGGATCAGTTTCTTAGGCCGAGTTGGACTCTGTTTTGAGACGAATCTTGATTGGGTTTTGACTTTGTTATTTACGATTTTATCATCCACGTTGTTTATCCTATAAATAGAGATTGTTTAGGGGTTTCTAAACATCGGAGGAGAGATTATAATCACGAGATTAGAGTTTAGTGAGGATAGAGAAATTGTTCTTTATTCTAGAGAGATTGTCAGAGAGAGATTTTGTTATTTTTTTATTCTTCATAATCTAGAGAGTGTATTTTCCTTCACCACTTTAATTTTCGTGTGTTCTTGTTGTTATCTTCTCAACCCTACCTTTGATAATTTCGCGATCAAAGGTGCTTGCGACTCGTATCAAGTTAGTATCAGAGTGATCAGATCCTGTGAAGAGGGTATCCTGTGTATGATCCTTACTCGATCGTAATACAAGAAGCTAGGCGAGATCCTTATTAAAGAGGTCCCAAAATTAAGGAAGAAAAATATGACTGACAGTGACAACTCATCGAGACTTAATGTATTGGAGAAGCAGATCGAGACGATAGGGCCGACTCTCACATAACTCGTCGATCTCATCCATCAAGGGGACAAAAAGGGCGAATCTTCTTCGAAATTTAAGAAGAAACCTGTGAGGTCCGATGGAGAGAGCGTGAATTCTGATTCCGATGAGGAGACAGTCCGTCAAGACTGTTCCACACGAAGGGGGTAAGGGTCCTTATCAGAATCTAAAGATTAACTTCAGAATAGAGATCTTTGTTTATGATGGGAGTGTTAACGTCGAGAGGCTTGATGACTGGATCGAGCGGATGGAGACGTATTTTACTCTTTATGACTATTCGTCTAAGGAGAAGATTGTGTTCGCGATTTTAAAGCTTTCAGGATATGCGTTCACGTGGTGAAAATCCTACTGTCAGCAGGAGAAGAAGACGGTGTCGTGAAACAAGTTTAAGGAGCTATTGAGGAAACAATTCTACTCAATGGGATTCCTTGAGTAGCGTTGATACAAGTGATATAGATTACGCCAAAGACTCAACTAGACCGTTTAAGAATGCACAACGGAGTTCCAACAGCAGGGGATGGTCCTCTACATCGCAACGGATGAATACTCCATCTTCATGAAGTATATGGCGGATCTGAATGAATACATCCGGAAGGAAATGAAGTAATTCACGGTCTAGTCCATTGCAGAAGCGAGTGTGAAGGTTATTGCCATTAAGGGCGAACATAAGAAGAGCAACGAGACGAAGGGAGATGCTAAGCAAGTTGGAGACGAGTCTAGTGGTTCCCAACCTATGAAGGAGAAAAAGAAGGGTGATCTAGGAAAAACATGACTGATTTGTAGTCATTGTGAGAAGACATTACATATAGCTGATCGATGTTGGGAGAAGTATCCTCATCTCAAACCAAAATGGTTGAAAAAAAAAGAGGAGAAAAAGGCATACGTGATAGCACAAGGTTCGAAAGAAATCCCAGGAATGATAGTCCAACAACAATCTCAACCTTATGACAGGAAAACATGTCGTGAAGGAGGACGAAGACCCCAGAGAGCAGCTCTTTATTCTTAAGTTACAGATGAAGATCAGTTTGGCAGATGTCATAATTGATCCAAACGGTGAGAAGAATTTGATATCCGAGACCTTGATTTAGAAATTAGGTATGAAGACAATCAAGCATCCGAAACCCTATCCTTTAGGGTGGATTCAAAAGGAGGCGTGACTGAATGTAGTTAATCAATGTACTTTCAGATTTGCACTCCACGAGTTGTATATTGACGAGATCACGTGCAGTGTAGTCCCATTGGATGATTGTCAGGTTATACTAGGCAATCCGTATTTGTGGGATAGATATGTAATCTACGAAAGACGAGCTCAGAAGTACACATTCACCAAAGACGGTGAGAAGTTTATATTTCGTTCGGCGTCTCTTCTGAAGGAGACAAACTTGGTGACGGTGACCCGGACGAAGAGACTAGTGAATGCAAACAAGAAGTTTGTCTCGCTTCTCGCTGTTCGTTAGGCCTTATGAGGAGCTACTGAAAGCGGATTGCATTTTGGAGCGGAATGTGACTATGACGAGACGCGAGACGAATGAGTCGTTTCTAATCGGACGTCAAGGTCAGGTTCCTAGCAAGACTAAATGGTTCAATAGGGAAGGAGGGCTCGCGAGTTCCCTCAACTGAAGTTCTAACTTGAATGGGACTTCAAGTTCCTAAAGGGAGAGTTATGATACATGTGTATCTTCTTCTCTGCTTCGAGAACTTAGCGATCCTCATGGAAGCTTGAAGATAGATGATTCTCATGGGAGTTTGAGAATAGAGGCGTGAGTGGAGCTGTTGGTGGTGGCGAAAACTGTCAAAAGCAGGAAAACGACGAAATCAGGAATCTGGCGACAAGTCTCTGACCGGTCGACCGAACACTCCGCACCGGTCGACCAGATTAGTGCACACTACAGGACGAGAAACGTGTTCTTTGGTCGGTCGACCGAGACATACTTGTCGGTCGACCGATAGTGGGAGACCGGTCGATCGGATCACTTTCCTGGGCCAAGTTGGACTCTGTTTTGAGACGAATCTTGATTGGATTTTGCCTTGGTTATTTACGATTTTGCCATCCACGTTTACCCTATAAATAAGGATTGTTTAGGGTTTCTAAACATCGGAAGAGAGATTATAATCAAGAGATTAGAGTTTAGTGAGGATAGAGAAGTTGTTCTTTATTCTAGAGAGATTGTGTGGGAGAGATTTTGTAATTTTTTATTCTTCATAATCTAGAGAAGGTATTTTCCTTCGCCACTTTAATTTTCGTGTGTTCTCGTTGTTATCTTCTCAACCCCACATTTGATAATTCCACGATCAAATGTGCTCGTTCGGCGACTCGTACCAATAACCTACCATAACATTTCAGTAATCAACCTACTCGGTGACTCGTACCAACAACCTACCATAACATTTCAGTAATCAACCTACCATCTCTTCTTTGGTGTTAATTTAATTATCTATCACTTTTGACATCCAACTTCTAGAGAATTATAATTTGTGAAATACTTACTAGTAAACCCTTCCAAATTGCGACACATATGTAAGTCTTTGGCAGCATTAGGTATGTATTATTTATATTTTATTGTAAGTAATGAATAGCAGCCAAAATCTATGAGTATATTTGTTTTTGTTAGGTAGTCTAATTTCATCCTCTCAGCTGTGCCGCAGATTATGACAGATTTTTCTAAAATTTATCTGCTGAAAGTTATGGCCAGGACTAATATTAATGCTTTTAGGTTTACTGCAATTTCCTTTTCCAATGTTTTCCCTCAGGTGGGATCATTTTTGTCTAAGCTGAAAAGTTAAGATGTCTACATGAAGTCCTCCGTCTTCCTTTTATCTACCAACTGATAGTGGTTGAAATCACCATTTATCTACAAAATAAAATCTGCAATATGTTGCTAAAATTTTAAGAATTTCTTGATGAATTTTATGTTGGTTCATGAATTTTCTACAATGACCCAGTATTAGCTACTTAGAAAGTCTGTATGCAGCCTTATATTGGAAGCAAAATTAACTTGTTACTGTTTTGATGGGATGGTAAGGTTCACGATTTCTTTGAATATCTCCTAAGCTTGTTAAGTAACTGCATGATGTCAATCTCATAGTTTATTTTTTATCTTATATGCTTAGTCTTTTAGCTGTTCATGCTATAATAATTTTCTCTGCTTTTTCCCACATACCTGCCTGCTTAATCATGATTATTGAATGAACACATCATATAGTTCCAAAACTTTGAAGGCATTTGTGACATATTACAGGCTTACAGCTTTTGTATTATGTTTTGAATGATGATAGTCAAATCATTATGTTTCTCATGTAAAGCGTGTGTTATGTAGTGTATTTCTATGCATCTTTGAAAGCGTATTAAGTTTAATTATGGACCCTTATCCAGATGCTGGTTGATGATATTGGTGATGTGACAATTACTAATGATGGGGCGACCATACTGAAGATGTTAGAAGTTGAACACCCTGCTGCTAAGGTAAACATGAGGAAGTTTTTTCTTGTTAGATAATAATAACCTGATAGTATGATCGTATGTCTAATTTCTAGTCAACCATGTGTTTGAGGATTATTAGGTACTTGTGGAGTTGGCTGAGCTTCAAGACCGTGAAGTAGGAGATGGGACGACATCTGTGGTTATTGTAGCTGCAGAGTTGCTTAAGGCACTGTTTATTGAGTTGATGCATTAAGTTTTTTTACTTGCATTTGTCAGAAGTACAATTTTATATATTTGATTTCCCTGCAGAGAGCAAATGATCTTGTGAGGAACAAGATTCATCCAACATCTATAATCAGCGGGTACAGGGTAAGCTTTCATATTTAGCGTGCTGAAATTCCCAGGATACTTTAACAAAGTATACAAACTCTATGAAATTGAAGGAAAACTTAGAATGATGAATGATATTCTTGGTATGATATTATGATTGCGAAAGCGTACAATATACCCATACATGTATACAAATGAAAATTTTAAACATGGACATGGATTATTATACCATGTGCGGTTAAGAAGTATGTTGACTTTCTGATGAAAATGTCACGACATATTTACCTCCTAGAAAATTATGGTTTCTTGGCGAAAAGGTGAAGAAATAGTTTTCTCATCCTATTATAATATGATCAATGCAAAAAAGAATTTATGCCCTCTTTGGTATTTCAATTGAAATGAGCATAGATGGCATTTGCCACCAGTTCCTGATGCAACTATGAGTGAGCATTGGTGAATTGCAATGTTGGCTAGCATCTTAAAGATTATGCATGCATGATGACAAGTGGCAATACTATGTGATTGTGTGATATTACATTATGCAAATACTTGGTTGAGTATGATCTGAACTGAATTAATGAACTTATCCTCATGCCTCCTTAAATTAGTATCCCTCTATTCCTCCTTGCTAGCTATGATAGATCTCTTACAACTAGCATTGTGATTCATGCATCTCGAACATTATTGACTGAGATAAATGTTAAAAGATTGTTTGAGAGCTGTATCTATGATCATTGATAATTTAACATGTTTTGGAGGTCTTGCTTATCTATTTTAACATGTTTTTTTTGGCGCTTTCCAAACAGCTCGCAATGAGGGAAGCCTGCAAATATGTTGATGAAAAACTTGCTGTAAAGGTATGAACTACATTAAATTGTCAAAAGGATCCATATCAACAATTTTTTAATTCTCTTCCGAATTTGTAGAAGCTTTTCACTTATATATCTAGTGACTGTTTGAATTATTTGCAATTTGTATTTTTAGGTTGAGAAGCTTGGAAAGGATTCTCTTGTGAACTGTGCAAAAACCAGCATGTCCTCAAAATTAGTTGCCAATGATAGTGATTTCTTTGCAAATTTGGTAAGTTTTATGCCAGCGTATTACCATGTCTCAAGATTAAACCCTTGTTTCCCAAATTAATATAATACTTTATTTTCTGTTCTGTATGTAATGTACTCATGACGTTTATTTATTTTCAATCAACTGCCACATCTGTCTGTGTTGTGCACGTATTGGACTATGGACTTTTGTAGCCATATTGATAGGAGTTTTGGGACGAACGAGTTTCATTTTCCTGCCAACAGACAAGATTCGAAAGCCTTTGCACTATCCCTAATCCATCTCTCAGTATTAATTATGGGGGTTTTCATATACACCCCCAAATCATTGCTACTTGTAAATTTACTTCATCAGCCATTGTAATTGTTATTTTTACTCCTAAATTTATATTCATCCCTCAACTTTATCCCCACCCTAACCTTTTAAGGAATAAAATTGGAATATCCTGTTTAAAGGGTTAGTTTTTCCAGAAATGATTTAAGTATCTTAGTTAAGTTAATTAAACTTAAAATAAGTAATCTTAATATTGTTATCAGTAAAATAACGATATTAAGATAAATTATTTCTTAAGTTTAATTAATTTAAAGTAAGGGTAGTTTGGTCGTATCTGGTAAACATTCATTGTAATTAAATATTATAGTTCAATTTTATTCCTCAGAAGTTAAGATTGGTGTAAACTTGAGGTATGATTACAATTTGAAGGGTAAAATGGCAATTATGAGATTTGGGGATATTTGTGACATACCTATTATTTGGGGTGTATATACGGGAAAAAACCCTTTATTGTACTACAAATTGAATTTCCTCCTTATCAATTCTCACCGTTTCTTCTTTTACTTTTATTAAGAATTTAAACGGCAAATGTTACATGTATATCACTCATATTAGACAATACCAAATGCTAATATTCAGCACTTCTCTTTGCCTCTGTTGTTCAACTAGATGTCCTTTTTTTTGCACACATTACCCTACTCCTTTTGTCAGGACTGGATGAAGTCTTTGATGTTTATGTTTCTGTTATTGTTTCTTTATTTCTCCTAATACAACTCTGAGCTCTTCGTTTTTTTTTTGATTTTTTACAATTGAAGAACATAAACTTTTACATGGTTTTTTCTTATAGGTCGTAGATGCAGTTCAGGCGGTGAAGACTACAAATGCTAGAGGAGAAGTCAGATATCCCATCAAGGTTAATTCTTACGGAAACCATTGTTGGATATCAATCACCTTTTCGAGTAGAAAAAACAAATGATTTTTGGATGAAGTTAGCTGTTCGCAGATTTTTTTTAGGGTTGTGATTTCTTCATTTCTTTGTCTATTTTATGCAGACATCTAATTTCTTTTTAATGTTTTCAAGGCTATGCTTTTAAAACCTTAGGATGTAAACTTGCCTTTAAGTTTCTTTAATCGATTATTAAAGGTAGTAGATTGAGAAATCTATGAGGGAGGGAGGCAAGAGCTGGTTCATGTGTTAAGGACAGTTTATTTGTAATTTGATGGTTTTTTACTTCTGGAAACTCTGGAGGGCACTTAGCTGATCCAGACCAGGTGCAGGGTGCTGTAATAAATTTAACCGGCAATGGACTTGTCTTGGTTATAATCTCATCAGTTGCATCAAGTATTTCCAAACCCCCTTGACTGGTTTCAGCCAGATGTCCTTGAGCGATCTGCCTAGATAGACCGCCTACCGCGGTGCTCAGCCTTTTACATCATATTCAACCAGACTGCCTACTACGGTGATCTGTCTAACCCGGACTGCCTACAATGACAATCTGTTTGTTATAGCACCTGCCTTCCTTGATAGGCATGTGATTTACTTAATTTCTCGGTATACACCATTAGAATGCATTATATGTTTCAATATTGACAAAACCCACTTGTCATGTATAGCCTACAACAGAAAAATCAAGTACTTTAATTTTGTCCCAAGTAATGTCAATAACTGTCCATTTGAACCACCCATGTCACATATTGCTGATTTGTTGTTGGCGAGTTGTTTATTTTCAAGACTTTGCCAATTTACTAGGATGTGATTTCTGAATAGGCTACATTGTTGATAGTGTTATACTCTATTATGGACAGAATACCTCTGTTATGAAGCTGTTGTGTCACACATCTAAGAACCATCACTTACAAGGTCATTATCTTTTATGTGCACTATTTTTTGAACATGTCTCGTCATGTAGGGTCCACGTCCATGTATCCAAGCTTGTTAGGCTCATTCATTATTGCTGGCATTTGGTGTGGTCCCAAAATCAAGGAGTCTATACTTGTCTTTCCAGATCTTCACTTGTTTGGTTTCCACCTCTTATGATGGCATGGTTCTAGGATTCGGAACTCGGTTCTTATTAATATTTCTAATCATGAAACTATATGACTGACTACAACTCAGCACGAGTTCACCATTAAAATTGGGGCATCAGGCCAACCTAAAAGACTTGGGATAAAGGCTCAGGCATCTTAATTTCTTTATAACATGCGAGCTCAAATATGAGTATTTTAAAATTCTCTCTCTCTCTCTCTTTGTTTTTTTGGACAGAGCATTAATATTCTAAA
>NC_033799.1:33372156-33421551 GCF_001876935.1 Asparagus officinalis | reverse complement strand
TGCTGAACGGATATGCTTTAAACACCGGTCGTGCTGCTCAAGGGATGCCTACTCGGGTTGCTCCAGCAAGAATTGCTTGTCTTGATTTTAATCTTCAAAAGACAAAAATGCAAATGGGTGTTCAGGTCTTAGTTTCAGATCCTAGAGAACTTGAAAAAATACGTCAGAGGTGATGTTTCCTTCCACTTCCAACTCTTAGAATGTGATATAAACTGGTGAAAGGAAGAATTAGTCATTAAACTTGATTACTTTCATATTATTGGCTATCTTTCTGGGAAGTGTGGTTAAGGTAGGCTCTGTCATGTTTATTACTTTAGAAGCCTGAAATTCTCTAGCTCTCACTTTTATGTAGGTAATGAAATCAGGCTATTTTTAATTCATATGCTTTGTAGTATCATTATTGCGATCTAGTATTTTTCTTTATCTAAGACTGTTGTATAGCTACACTGCATATCCAAATTATTGATATACTACGTAAATATCAATAATCTTATTCTTATGGTTTTTTTATTTATCTGCTCAAAGTTGTCCTTATTTTTATATACCCTCCTCAAATCTTTGTATTTTGAAATACTCCCTTATATCTGTAAGCTATCAATTGGCTTTGGAGTAAATACATGGGATATCCAATTAAGATTCATGAAAAGTTTTTGTTGACATTCTGTCTACTCCACTTTTGCTTGATGTTACTCAGGATAAGGATGACTAATGTTGTAAAGCTAAAGCACATATAAGTTACATGTTTGATTGGGAGGCACGTAATATGCAAATGGACTGTGGTGTGTAATCATGTGGAATGTTTACTATACGAACACACTTGTACACACTCATGTGTATATTATATACGAGGAATATGGGTATCCTTGGTAGCAATGACCAAACTTGGTCTTTGATAGTGAGGTGGCCACTTCTCATCCACTCATCTAATGGGTGAGTAATTAAGTGGGATCATCTTCAAGAGGTGACCTTTTAATGTGTAGATAAAAGTGGTCACCTCATAACCAAGGACCAATGTCCTTGGTACCAAGAATACTCATTTACACACATAGACATGCATAAATATAAGGAGAGGGTAACACAGTGTTAATCAGTTATTGTCAAATTGCAAACTTTTTGGCCTCAACAAATTGTAAAGTCATACAGACAACCAGTTTTTGATAATGTCTCAAAGAGCAGACAGAACTTTAAAAGAAGCATACACTGTGCATTTACATGGTACTTGGATATGCATCAGCAAAATAAAATCATTTACTGATATTTGGGGGATAAATCAGAAAAGAAAAAAAAGTTCTCTTTTAAGTTTAAAAATTCAAGTTAAAACTACTGTAACAACAGTTGTTTGCTGCTGCTGTTTGGAGCCATGGCTTGTGGAGAAGAACTCAGCATAGCAGTACCAACTGCTTCTGTTGCTACTGCCGGTGATCAGAATAGACCATTATAAAGAAATTATCTTACTTCTCATGTTACTTCTCTTATTTCCCCTTTCCTGTAAGGGAGTTGAGTACATAATTGATAGGTTCTTAAAGAACAAAATACATGTAATCATCTGTGTAATCAAACATTTGGTGCATAATCTGCTCAAGATATATTATGTGGTTGCTTTGCGTAATGGGAGAACACAACCCTTTTTTGACGTGATGGTTGCATATCTTTTGCTCAGTCACATTTGTTCATATAATCGATTGTGCAGGTGCATAATCTGCTTCCCATTGATTATTTGGCTACTCTGCACAACTGGACAACATAACCCCTTTTCAATTTTGTGATCAACTACATACTTTTGCGCAGCCATGTAAGCTGCTAATTATCTTTGTTCTCCAATACGAGTATGAATTCTTAGGATGGCAAGGAAACATAGGTCATTTCTATATTCAACCAAGACATTTAACTTCAACTAACTGATTAGGGTGATTCTTGAAAATTTTAATTAAGGGGTGTGTTTGTATATAAAAATATAAAGTTTGAGGAATATCTATGGATTGTATCCTATGTTGCATGGGTACGTGTTTGGGTACGGGACACGACAAATTTGTAAATGGTAGGGTACGGGGACACGGATGTGTAAATATTTATATGCATATATTATCTATTGGAATTAATAATTTATATGAGAACAAGTATGAGAATTAAAATTCCTATAACATTTTTATATTTCTTTTATTATGTGGATTATAAATTGAAAAACCACTAGTTTTTGAAGTAGACATCTAAACGACCCTTCAAAATTGTAATTCGGAACCTGATGTGTGTCCAACTAGTTTCAGGAAGTGGATGTGAAGTGTATGATATATGTCCAAAAAAATGTATGACTAACATTTTAAATTAAGACATGCATTTTATAATTGAGTACGTGTCCAAATAAATACATGCATATATGCAAGGAGTGTCCTAGGAGTTTGGGTACAGGTACGTGCGGGTGCGGGTACGGCTTCATATTAGAAGTACCCAGTTAACATACGTTGTATCTAAAAAGTCCTTAAACCAAAGCATTATAATATAACTACACAAGACATACAGCAAGTAGACTAGACTGCATACATGTGGAAATTCTCATGCAAATTGTAATTAAGCTTTAGATGTTGACTACAGGCAGCTAAATAGAACTTTCCAGCTTACATTGAGCATTGTACAAAGTCGTGTGTCCGCCCACAGTCCAATCCGTCCCTTTGTTCTATAGCCCATGATTGTCAGGGGGCATAAAATACCAAAGCTCCTGAGAGCCTTATTTGATTGATTCATCTGAAAGTGGTTTGCAAGTCATTTCGTCACCATTTCTTTCTCCTGTAACAGGAATGATTCTTTTTGCCTTTGCAACAATCAGACATTAAAAGTAGTCATGCAACTCCCTTGGACTGCGCTGTTGAACACTTCAATATTCCAACTCTCATTTTTTTTCATATTATGTATCTTTTTCTTGTTCACCAAAAGGTGAAAAAATGTTGTCAGAAGATATTGCAGTGAAAGCAACCTGTCCCCGATAGCTGGCACACTTATAAAGACAATCTGCGTGTGACGATTTTTTGGGCCAAATTGTGCAACTGTATTTTCTCGATACGCGAACCATAGAAAATCTATCTTTTGCTCTTTATATTCTTGTATTTTCCTCAAATTTTGGCTATACAATCAACATTCCACCTCTTATGTTACGATGAGCAGCTAGCAATGTCTTTTTTTCTATGGCTGGACTGGTTGAGTTCGTGCATGTATATTTCCAACGTATGCATCACCCAGAATCTTCTTGGTTACCATCATGCGCTAATTTAACCTTTTGTCTTTGCAGAGAAGCTGATATAACAAAAGAAAGGATTGAAAAACTTCTAAAAGCAGGAGCCAATGTTGTACTAACAACCAAGGGAATTGATGATATGGCATTGAAGGTATGTGCTGTTTTATTTATTTATTTATTTATTTATTTGATGTTAGTGTTACTATTTATGCTTTTAACTCTTTCAATATGATTTGGCATGCCAATATTCAAAGCTTGGAGCCTTTAGCTGAGTACCTATATTTATTATTCCAACTGCCTTTTTCTTTTGATGTAGTGCATGTTCCATACTCCTGCATTAACCGACTCTTTCTTCATAATTATCTTATTGATATGGTGATATCCTGTGGTAATACCCATACAATGTGTTGAAGATGTGTGGTTAAGCTTTTCCGTGCTTTTTTCATTTAAAGTGTCAACATAACATAGGTATATACTGCTGTGTCTTTTACTTGGAATTTGAATTATCCTGGAGCATTAACATGTTAAAGGACTGATAATTCTTCCAAAGCGCTTTTGTTTTAATTCGTGATCTTTGAGAACTTTGCTATTACGCACCTGTGTATTCCATTTACTATTGATATTATTCTTATTTGTATGTTCGAGTATGCGATTTATCTAGTCACATACGCATTCACATGTGTGTGGGTGCAAAATTGCAGTGGTATACGTACATCATCAATTGTGCGGGAAGATGTTAACAATGACCGTATAAAAAATTTATGCAGTCTCATACTTGTTATGCGTCTTCATATGTGGTAAATTAAGAATACATGGTGGTTACTTTATGTGTTTTGAGAATTTTACTCTTGATATAAAGTTTTTCTCTTTTCTATTTTGGATTTCAGTATGTTCCCGTCTAGTTTTTTGCTTTGTAGATGTCTTGATCTATTTATATATGTTTTTTCTTCAGTATTTTGTTGAAGCTGGGGCAATTGCTGTGCGACGTGTGAGGAAAGAGGATATGCGTCATGTTGCCAAGGCCACCGGTGCAACTGCGGTATGCTTTAAATCCCTTTTAGCGAAGGAAATATTTGGCAATGTTATTATTCCTTCATAAATTTGTCAATATAGTAGGTTTCTTAAACCTGTAGGTGTTACATGTTAAGTTCTATTTGAAATTTTGAATCAATCTCATCAGGGTTGGATATCGACTTTCTTTTATCTGGCATTTAAATTTTACATGATCCGTTTATTTTTCAACATTTTAGCATCTTCCTTGTAAAGCATATCTTCTTTGTTATTATCAGTTTGTCATTAATATATGCTGTATATCTCCCGCCTAGGTTGTATTACAATAAGAGTTATACGAAACGAGACATGAGTGTCAACTGTCAAGTGCTAAGTGTCCTAAAACGTCTGACACAACAAATTTTAAATTTGGAGGTACAAGATATGGATAATATAAATTATAAATAAATATAAATATAATGTATCCCATACTCAGATGAGCAGTGGGCTCAATTTAACGCCACTTCTTTGCATACCTAACAACATCAGTATATTTAAAACACATGGCAAATATTCGAGTTTTATATAACACTTCAATTTTTTTTCCTATGTTTCTTTTGTAGATATACTCTAATATAATTTCTTAGCCTTGTTATTCTTCAAGTACAACTATATAATGATATTACATTTTTCTTTTTCTATTACATGAGAAGTGATCCAAATCATAGGACATGTTGTGTGAGTGTCCTATTGTGTCCAAATGTCTGGCACCACAAAATTTGGTAAAAATTGAGTTTCCTGGTTACATTCGGATAATTTAAGTCGGATGTCGATTTTCAGGTAAAAATCGGATATATCGGCTAAAAATCGGATATATCGGCCGATATTTCACGTTGAAAAAATCGTCTGATATTTGTTATTTTCGGTTCAGGCTTAATGGGTTGGGTTTGGTTCATTGGGCTCAGTTCGAACCCGATAAGATACCCGATCAATTACCAAAAATGGAGAAAAACCTAGGGCTCAGCTTCTCTCGTCTTCGTAGTTGAAAACCGAACGAGGTTACGCCGCCTTCTCGTCTTCGTCTGCACCATCGTCGTTGAAAACACCCTAGGGCTCAGCTTCTCGTCTTCGCCTTATCTCTGATTATCGTCATCGTCTTTGTCGACTTTGAGCCTTCTCGTCTATCGTCTTCGCCGAAGTTGAAGACTTCTTGTCTTCGTCGACTTTGAGCCTCCTTGACTTCGTCCTCGAAAGTCGTCTCGTCTTTGTCCTTGAAAGCTGCCTTTTCGAAGAACCTTCTCATCTTCGTCGTTGAAGCCGCCTTTTCCCCCCTTTGAGCCGCCATCTCATCTTCGTCCTTGAAATCCGAAGCCCTTGAAGCCGCTCTGAGCGCCCTCTCATCTTCGTCGCTGGCTTCAAATGTCAGGTAAGCCTGTTTCCTTTTTTTCAGAATCGCACAAGTTTCTGTTCTTCGCCGCCCTCTCATCTTTAAAAGGGATTATTTCCTACTGTTGATTGTTGAGTTGCTAACTGATGACTTGTTTTACTGTCTCATCTCTAAAAGCGATCTCAAATGTTTTTGTTTGGTGATGAGAACTTGGGATCCTGAGGGCGCAAATTTATAAGTTGGTCATAAGCCCTGTTATAATTTTTGTTTTCCATATGCACGATATTTTTCTGCATCAGATAGCTAAATCTAAAGAAGAGAGGCAACAATTCATGATTTGATCCCCAGCGATTAAAAAAGGACAAAATGCACATAGAGAAAATTCCATCCTAAAGCATTTAAGACTACACCATTACATTCTTGCAATAGAAAATTCAACTGTCAATTTGAATGCTCAGTCTGTTTCATTTCCATCAAATAATGTTACAAATGTTTGATAATCAATCTAAGCCCGATTGCTCCGGGGTTTCTCAAAATCAGGTAAGCCTCCCTCTTGAATATTTTCCCTGTCAATAAAATTAATTTTAAGTTAGTAATTGAATTATAAAATTAAAATATAACAAATTCAAATGCTAATGCATAGGAGATATTTACAGTCAGCTGCCTCTTCTAAATTCATACCAAGTTATGTAATTTGTCAATTTAAATATGCAAATATAATTGGTTAGTGATCCTAAACATCATATATTGTTTACTTTTTTATATATCTAGTCTATAAAATTTATAAAGTATGCTTATATTGAATTTAGGAATGCGTAGATTACATTTAGGATATGATATTATACATATGCGCCCACCCGATATGACAATCCGATATTTAGTCCATGTCCCCCGATATATCCCCGATTTCCGCTATCCGACATGGATTTCAGCCGTCCGACATGAACCCGACATCCGATATTTAAAACCTTGCCTCCAAGGCTCCAACAGCATATATAGAACAACCTGAACACTGTTTTCTTCTTATTCTTTTTTGTTTGTGCCCCCATTCCGCCTTCATTTGTGCCGTCACTTCACCTTCGTTTGTCCCACTATCACTCAGCGAAGAGGGGAGAGGAGGTGAGGAGATGAAATGATATTTTAGGGCAGTGGGTTATATGTTCATAGGAGAGATGAGTGAATTAAAAAAAGAGGGGAAAAAGAAGGGAAAAGAGAGGATTGTTTCACATGGGAGAAGGGAGGGTACACTGAGAATTTTTAGAAGTTCCCATAGACACAGGTGGTGGACGCATGATTCATTTGGGTAAATGGGGTTTTAACATTGCCGAAAAGGTCGGGAGGATCCTCAAAATTCTATTCTTAGATGCAATTTTCCGTAGCTTTTATATTTATTATCTTTACGGAGGGCATAAGTCCAAATTGCAAGGAAGGTACGCCTGAGTGGAGGGACTAAATCGGGACCTTAGACTGGTTTAATTTCTAATTTTGTTAATATTGTGCATTTAGTATAAGATCCGCGCGATGCATGGATTTATACGTTATTGAAGTTTACAAACTAGATAAATATCATAATTTTTTAAAATTAATTTTATGTACCAAAAAATTGAAATCACAATTGTTTGTTACTTTTAACAAAAGCAAAATAATATAGAATTGGCTCTGTTGTAGTAATATTATGATTCGATAAATACTGATTGAACAATGAATTTTATCAATATCACTCTCTTATAAACACCAAAAATATGAATGTCAACAAATATCTTGAATATTTTCTAGATAAATCATCTCAATAATAAATGATATGAAAAGTAATTATATAGAAGCTAAAAATTCATGAATAATGCCTATTTTTAAGGGAGATGGTTCATGATTAAGTAGAATTACTGTATTCATATAATACAATAATAATAATAATAAATAAATAAATGTTATAGTAGCAAATCAATATTGAGCGGCAATTGAATAAAAAATAATTGACCAAATAATTCCCTCTATTTTGTTGATTCTTCTTTTTTAGATATTTCAACCGATTAATTAAGTGAGTTGAGTCAAAAATGCAACTGCTCCAACTTGCTTAAACATTTACGAATAACGTGACGAGAAATAATGTAGACTAAATGTTTGTTTTTAATTTATAATGCTGATCCAACCAAATTCTAACAATAATTGTAGCAATAATTTTAAAGAGTTAAAGAAAAACATGAAAAAGTTACCTTAATCAGAAGCATAAAATTCCAAGAGATGATCGGAGAGAGTATTTGAGAGATAATCGCTTCAACTATGAGTCTAGTTGAAGCTACATGTAGCATTGTTAGGCCTTCAACAATCTTTCTCCAAAATCGAAGAATATATTTTGGTTAGACCAATATTTTGATTTATTTAATTCATTGATATTTGAGGATTTGTTTCAATCCCTTTCTTTATGTTCTTTTATTTTTATATCTATTTAAGCTCAGGGAAGACCAATAAATTGCACAAAGATGATAATGAGGAATGGGAGAATAAATGGCTTATGAATGAGTAAATTAATGGATTGCGTGTTAAGAAGATAGTGGGATGATGAAAAGTTGGGTAACTTTTCATATTACCATCATCATTTATATATATATTATATTATTATATTGAGCTACATTGTGGATGATCCGTTCCATTGAACTTGATCTACATATTCTAAAACCCCAACACACCAAATTTGAGATTAGTGACAAAATAAATTTTAAAATTCAAAATTCTAAGAAGTCGCAAGGGGCAGTTTAGGGCCTCACTTTAGTATATAGATAGATAGCACCATGACGAGCTTTCTTTCTTTCTATTGTTTTTGAATGGTGCTGGTGGTTGTTGGTGTAGTCACTGTAGTGGCCCATGAAAGAGAAGAGTAGACAGAAATAAGTAGCATAGAAAATTAAACAAGAGGAGAGGGTTTGAGAAGTAGTTATTCTTAAAAAAAACTTTAGGAGATAATTTAATTCACATTGTTGGCAAGCAAACATCAAAGAATTACTAAAGTTCGAGTTAACAGGCCCATATACAGGCTTGATCACCCAATGCCTAATTAATATCAATCTCAAACTCCTACCTGAGTTGCCATTTCCCAAATAATTAACTAGAAAAGGAAACAAATAAAAGTGGCAATTCTTATAGAAAGGACTTTCAATCTTCTAATGAATATTTGTAAAACTTTGATTTCTGTCAGGAGGAAGAGTATTTCTGACAGAGTTCTTGCTTTTCCATGACCAACATTTACTTTTTGCTTCTAGCATTCGGGATTATTTCAATTTCACTAAGTCTGTGTTGTGTTTCTGATGCTACCAACTATCAACAATTAGCTTTTCTGATGATCTACATATTGATTTTCCTCTGTTAATCCATGATTTATTCTGGCTATCCAGAGATATTTTACTGACTTGTGTTCTGTTATTAAGCCAGAACAATTATTGTTTCCCTGATGAATACTTGTTTAACTTGTATTACTTCTGTCCAATGCTATCATGTAAAAGTGATAGACATTGCTACTAAGATGTGCCATGGGAATGGACTTCTTACATTAATGTTGAGAAAAAAATATCAAGTTAGCTGGTCAGCTTTATCTTTAGGTTATTGTTGAAATTTGTGAGAACTGTGTTCGCTTTTCTGTGTATATATTCCTCTGTTGCATTTCTTCTTTTTCCTCCTTTGTCCATCATCCATTTTCTGCTTTTGGAACTTGTGAAATGAATGTACAATATCATGGCTAGTTTCTAACTCATATGATGCAGGTTTCAACCTTTGCTGACATGGAAGGGGAGGAAACATTTGATCCATCATTTCTTGGATCTGCTGATGAAGTTGTGGAGGAACGTATTGCTGATGATGATGTGATTATGATCAAGGGCACAAAGAACACAAATGCGGTTAGTACTCAGTATTAGGAAAGATATTGCAAGATTTCTTTTCTATATCATTTCGGACTGGTATTAAATTTTATTTATCATGTCTGCATTTACCAGGTATCCATGATTCTTAGAGGTGCAAATGACTATATGCTTGATGAGATGGATCGGTCGTTGCATGATGCATTGTGCATTGTGAAGAGGACCCTTGAGTCGAATGCAGTAAGCTTGACATCTAATGTGATATGTTGACTTCTTTTTCAGTTCTATTAAGAACTTTAAAGGGTTAATTTCACAATCCGGAACTTTAACCTTTGCCCATGGAATCCATACCTGTAATTTGCAATTCAATAAAATGTTCTTGAGAGAAAATTTCCCAAAATTTGTCATTTGTAGGGGGTTCGGTGAGAAAAGTCCAAAGTTCAAGGGGGTTTGGGAGACACCTCAAAGTTCAAGTAGGGGGGTCGGTGAGAAAAGTTCAAAGTTCAAGGGGGTTTGGGAGACACCCCAAAGTTCAAGGGGGTTATGCTTATGGTTATGTGAGGTAAACAAAGTTCTGGTGGTCTATGTGAAAAACCCCAAAGTTCAGGGGGGGGGGGGGGTTTTGCCCAACTTTAAGTTTTCATATGTGAAGCACATGCGCGTCTCTTTTTCTTTTTTATTCGAACAAATAATTTATGGTCATTGTCGGTATTGTGAAATTTGCCAAACTTTAATTTCATATGTGAAACGCATGCGTGTCTTTTTTTTATTCAAACAAATAATTTAAGGTGTCATTGTAGGTAATTTCTTTTCTAATTCCGGCGTGTTTCCGGATCCATCTTATTTACGACATAGATAGCACTAATTTAATTTTTGTAAAGTTTGCAGTCTTTTTAGATGTCAAAATTCCTCTTTATTTGTCATCTTTTTGGAGTATCAGATTACTCATCTGAGCTGATGATGCAGGTTGTTCCTGGTGGTGGGGCAGTGGAGTCTGCATTATCTGTATATCTAGAGTATTTTGCAACTACATTAGGTTCCAGAGAGCAGTTAGCAATTGCAGAGTTTGCTGAATCTCTTTTGGTTATTCCTAAGGTATCAGTAGGTTATATTGCTTGGTTTGGTTTTGTTATGTTCATTTGCTTACTTTATTAATAAGGGTCATTTTGGGCCTCATGTAGGTACTTGCTGTTAATGCTGCAAAGGATGCAACCGAGTTGGTTGCAAAACTCAGGGCTTATCACCATACTGCTCAAATAAAGGCAGATAAGCAACATTTTTCAAGGTATTGTGGAACTTTTTTGGTTGAGGAATGGTATTGTGGAACTTTAAATTGTTTTTTTTTACTATTTATTGAGTAATACTTGGTACTTATTTTTCCTGTTTTCCTCTTTGATGATATCTTTATGTTTAGAAACAAAAATTAAATTCCTTGAATTATATATTTGTCCATTTACATTGTCCATCGCTTTTTGTACGTAAGTATTTACTAGTTCCAAGTCTTTTGTTACATCATAAATGTGGCTATAATCAACCTGATAACCTTTATAACGATTGTCAGCCCTCAATGTATCAGTTTCTGTTTGACTTGATTTGTTTAAATTCTTTTTACCAATTATAGAATCTGGATGACTACTTCGCTTGCAATGGGGCAATCTACAACTAGATTATGCACAGTGGAAATTTAAAAAATCCTAGCATGCTTTCTAGTAATCATAAAAAGTAGTTTAGGGATTACTGTATGGATCTTTAATTGTAGGATTGATATGCCAATCTTGAACAACGGCTAGAGGACGAGGACACCGTTAATATGGCGAGAAGCCCTCGCACATCACCCTGCTACTAACCTGTTAACACGAACTCGAATGGGAGAGGAGATGACAGCTATTATTGTTTATTTACTGTAATTCTGAATGGAAAACCCTCACTTGCATATATATATATAGAGTAAGGAAGAATATTATCTCTTATTATCTAAAATAAAAACCCTCACTTTTGTATATATAGAGTAAGGAAGAATATTATCTCTATTCAAATTTTAGATATGAATCCTATCCCGTAACATATAGAATTAATAAGAGATTGGTCGCTTGAACCAAGGGGTCGATCCACCCAAACATATTGGCGGATCCCACTATTTAAACCAACACCAATCATTTCTATGCAGGAGCAACATTCACACTAGGTCTATGCAAACAAACTCAAAAGTAGTGTTCCAAAAATTATCCCATTATCCCAATATTTACACCAATGAATAACACCCCCTTATCTAAAATAAAAACCCTCACTTCTGTATATATAGAGTAAGGAAGAATATTATCTCTATTCAAATTTTAGATATGAATCCTATCCCGTAACATATAGAATTAATAAGAGATTGGTTGCTTGAACCAAGGAGTCGATCCACCCAAACATTTTGGCGGATCCCACTATTTAAACCAACACCAATCATTTCTATGCAGGAGCAACATTCACACTAGGTCTATGCAAACAAACTCAAATTCATAAATCTCAACAAGTTAATCAGCAGAACCTGCTTTGTGCATAGTTCTTTTCTGCATATTTCAAATCTTATGTAGATACTTGATCCATCTTGTATCCACATCTTGTTTCCTTATAATCTTAGAAGCATGGATACAAATATGGGATATGGACATGACACAATATCTACACTGTAATGTGATAAGTTATGTAAATCTAGGACTTAAGTATGGAATATATGGCAAAATTATGTAGATATATTTAGGTTTCCCCCCTAAGAACCACTTTTAATAGAGGGTTAGTTTATAAATCACCTTTCATTGTCACTTTACATGTAAACCACCTATAAACGGTTTTTTGTTGCAAAACCACAAGGACTGACTTTTAAGTCGAAGCTTTCTTGGTTTTGCTATAATATTAGTTGCTAAATACGAGTATAATAGAGAAGATGATCCTGAATTGAGGTTGGGTGGGGTCTAAAAACTTAACTAAAAAGTGGGCTCAAGTGGTTTATTGCAACAAAAGCCTTTTAAATTGAAAACCAAATGTGGTTTTTATGAAATGACCCTATTTTAAACGTGGTTTTTGGGAAAATGCTACATATTTTTATATAGTATTAGATACTGATTACATGACTACATAGAATTTAGGTGATCTAAGATATTGATACCATCGTGTGGAAATACCTGTCACATAACTTGATATTTTACATTATGTAACCTGACAAACTTTAGGTAATCTTTTGAAATAACTACATAGAATTTACGTGTTTTCTTTGATTTTAGTTTCAAATTTCTAGTACATGTGTTTTTTGGTTGATTGTTAAGCATTTATGGTGTATTTTTGCTGAGTAATTGTGATGATATATTTAATATTTACAATGTTATATCATAAAAATCTGATGATTCTATTTATTAGTCATTGTGAATATTTTTTTACTTATTAAATATTTTAAATAAATAATAAAACACCTAACCCATGTTTTACATTACGTCATTATGTTGTCGGGAGGTGAGCATTACATTATGCGGTGTTATTCTCAACATTGCTTTATACATCACAGGTACAAGAACAAAAAGAACAATTTATGTGCATTTGAATCAGCATGTGAACACTTATATTCTTGCTTAGGAATTTGAATGATTTATATAAAATTAAATAATTAGTGCATCTAGAAATCAAATAAAATTGTGAATGCATCATCATACACTCAACACCTTTACTCCTCCTGGCTGGAGAAATCTATCAATGTGTTAGATACATCAATGGGGCATCAATTATGAGGATACATCACACGGAGTGTCCTACGCACATCTATAAAGGATCAACACGTCCAAGTATATTATATTTAGATCGTTTTTTGTGTTTGCTTCGAGACATTGGTTCTCTATAGGTTGTCATGGAGAAACATTGACAATCTATATTTCTTCAGTAATTGGAACATCATGTTGTCATGCAACCTATGTATCATCTGTGAGATTATCTATGTACAACTAGATTTAAGTCATCGAATATTAGTTCAAGTTTCCCCACTGTATTTTTAGAAGCATATAATTCTGGTTACCAGAATGAAATGGATGATGGGACATCAGGACATGATATGTTTTCAGTTTTAGAGAAAGAAACTTATGCATTACAACCTTTACCTATGCTCTGTCACTTGATTCCTGCAGTATGGGACTAGATCTCTCAAAAGGTACAATCCGCAATAATCTTGAAGCTGGGGTTATTGAGCCTGCAATGAGCAAAGTGAAGATAATTCAGGTAACTCAAAGTTAACCACATTACGGTTATGCTTGATTAGTTAGCATAATAGCTTTCATTTATATACTTGTTATGGAGTCTATTGTATTGACTTATTTCGTTTTTTCCCCCTTCTACTAGTTTGCTACAGAGGCTGCCATAACCATTCTGCGAATTGATGACATGATCAAGCTTGTTAAAGATGAATCACAGAACGAGGAGGATTAAGCCTTAACTTGTGTTTCCAGGTTTCTCAATGTATAACCCTGTGCTGAAGAGGCGATAGAATTATTTAGATGTCTTCAAGGTTTCATTTCTCTTTTTCCAGCATTTACTGTTGGCACTGAGCAGTTTATCAAATTTGATGCCTTGGTTGTAGTGTCTTCTTCACGGATCGCTACCTCCTTTTTTTCGTTTGAAAATGAAATTTTGCCTCTTGGATTTTTGGCTTATGTTAACCATGTTTCAAGTATGAAAACGCGGCAAGGGATCACCTGGGCATGATTTAGTGCAAATGTATCACCCTAATCTATAATAGAAAAATGAGAACTATATAGTTTCGGTATAACATTTATGTATCATAGGCCATAGCGCTTTTTACACAATCTCAAACTTGATGGGTCTAGCATAAAGAAGGCTCTCGTTAGGGGTGCTAAACTGTATTTGTCATATTGGTACAATATTCAGATCCGTATCGGAAATGTCCGAATATATATATTGGTCATATTGGTACAATAGTTTTAATTCTTGGATTATGTATTTGAGATTATTTTTGATAATTAAAATGTTTAATCTTTGCTTTCTAGATATAATGAACATAATAGCTACTCAAAAAAAAAATGAACATAATAATGAACTTTTGAGATTAATTTTGATAATTAAGATGTTTAATCTTTGCTTTTTAAATATAATGAACATAGTAGCTACTCAAAAAAAATGAACATAATAATGAACTTTTTTGTATCGTATGAATTATATTTTTTTCAATATTATTTAGTTTTCGCATATCCGTTCTGTATCCGCATGCATATTCATATTTGTATTTGATTTTAGCGAATATGGATATGAAATTTTTTTACTAAGATATATCCGTATTCGTATCCGTGATGATTAAGCGGATATGCATATAGTAAATATTATATCCGGGCCGTATCTGCACGGAATGCACCCCCAGCTCTCGTTTAGCTCTCGTTCATGCTTAAACAGTTTAAATCTTGTTCACTATCCCGTGACACATAATAGGAAAAAGATTAATGCACAGGGACCCTCTTTATAGAAAATCATATAGGTAGCAAGTGGAAATTAAAAAAGTACAAAATTAAAAAAGTACAAAATTACATCAAAAGTTTGTTTCAAAATAAAAAAAACATCAAAAGTCACCTGCTCCGAAATATTCTGTCTTATAATTCAAATAACCCAAAAGGGCCAAAACAAACAGCCTCTTATGACTATCATAATTCCTGAACCATCTGGGACGTGCAAGATTAAAATTCTGTCTCAATGTGTTACAAACAAGAAATTTTGCACTCTATGCCATTTGTTGCAGGGGCCAATTGCTTATTTGCAAAATTATCCAGTTAACAAGTTACAAATAAAATGACATCAAGAAATGTAGTACATTGGGTTTGGAAGCTTGAAGGACCTAGTAGCCATTGGTGAGCCCAACAAATCACTCCATTGATCTCCTGAGCTGCCATGGATCCTGTATCCTTGAGCTACAAGCTCTGCTCGCCTCCCTGATTTATAGACCACAGCAGTTGTGCCTTGATCAGATGGTCCCCTGTTTACGCAAAGCAAGTTTGTGCTGCTCAGAAATATTATGAAGTTGCATAAAACTTGTAAATAATATAAAAAAAAGCTTAATTCTCATGCTAACTACGAAGTCTGTTGAAGACTTAAAAGATAAAATAAGAGCAATTCAGATTAAAATTTCACCGGCGCATGTTTCAAGAAAAGAGTTCATAAGGATTCATTTCACCTCTACCGTTAATGAAGAGTAAAGAGCCACTTCGTTCGTAACAATTGTCTATGATTTAAGGCATGATTATGATTTTTCTTTCACAAAACAGAAAGTGCAAAAATTAAGCTACTTTCAGCTCCCAGTGCAATCAGACTATGTACAGGCTGCACTAGTAGCAGCAGCAATAATGATGTGATCTGACTGTGCTGATAGGTGATAGTGATGAGTTCTGACTGTGCTGATAGGTGATAGTGATGAGTTCTGACTGTGCTGATAGGTGATAGTGATGAGTGAATCAAGATTCGTGTTTGAGTTGAGATCTTTATTGTTAGGTTTCATGTTTATGAGCCTACCATCTAATCTAATTTTGGTGATTAACAAACAATTCCTAATAACATTTGTTGAGTGTTTGTAGTTGCTTGCTAGGTATTCTACACAAGGATCATCCGTTGGAGGTTGGTTGGAATTGAGCTTAACGATGACATTCAAAGGAAGTTGGTGGATATCAGAATGCACCTGTGTGCAATTCAAAGTCAAATACAAGATCAAGCTTCATCCGCAACCAAGATAAGCTACATTGAAGACCTATAGCTTGGGTAAATAGTTTTGTAGTTTAAATTTATACTTTGTGTGTTTATACTTAAAGCTCAAATTATACATACACATTATTTTCATTACCTTCAAGTTTAGCCACATAAATATGAAACAAATAGATATAATTATATATACAGACATATTTGTTTTATGTGTATGTGCTTGAAATGATTTCAACAAAATCAAGCTTTAACAATTTTAAATCAATGGAATCATGTTTGTTTGCACAATATGTGTTTACCATTTAAAAGACTCGTTTATATCAATTTATATCTTTTATAAGTCTATCAATCCATTCAAAAGAAGGTTGAAATTTGTTTGAAAAATATTTTGTCAAAATCATGTGTTGTTGAGTTTTCGTATTTTGGGCCATTTTGCAAAATGATGAGTTTTCACAAATAGAAAATGCAAATTAAAAAATTCTTTTTGTAACATGTTTATTTTCATGTTTATAAACATTTCCCAAAGTATTATAATTTTTGGAATATATTTGCTATTTTTTAAAGGGCTTCAAAGTTCATATTTACTGTTCATGATACACCCTGTGCACTATGCACGTTATCAATCGACTGATGAAATCATCAGTTGACTGATAAAAGTGGCTGGAAAAGCAGAAAGTTTCTGCTTAGTCATCTGATAAACCATCAGTAGATCGATGCAGGTTATCAGCGGCCTGTAACAGTCACCTCATCAGTCGACTAATGAACAATATCAGTTGACTGATGGCACTGTAACGACTAGTTTTCCAGGCTGCGTGATTTTTAAGTTTTTTGCCTTTTTGCTTGGATTTTCTTGGCTTTTGGGCTTTGTTTCATGAACCTATATATACCCCTTTCCCCCTAACTTCTGTACTACCTAAGAAAGTTTTAAAACAAGTTTTACAAGTGTTTAAGAGTTTTTCAAGTTTGTTTTGTGTGAAGAAGTTTTCACAAAGAAGAGACTTACATTTTCGGTTTGAGGAATTCAGCCTCATTCCTTCATCTACATCTCTTTGTGCTTTTGAAGAAGTTTTCTAAACTCAATTATCTAGCTTGTTTATATTTAAATTGTCATATTCATATTTGCTAGATTAATTCGAGTTTGATTTTATTTATACTCATTGACTACACACACCCACTTGAGCTTAAGTATTTTCATACATAGTATATTGGGATTGTGAGATTGTATCTTTAAGTGTGGGCTTAACAAAGTTCTCTTCTTTGTAATAGAGAACAAATCATTTATTTGAGCATTTTTGTTGAGATCACATTGTAATACACAATGACACTAAGAGGAGTGGGTGGGAGAGACGTGGTCGATTCCAAGAGGAGTGACGTCGGTTTTAAAGTCTAGAGAGAGGTTGTAAATCCGAGTACTTGAGGAAGGCGACACGGGCTAGGCCAACACTTAGAGGGTGTGTTGTGTGATTGCATTGTGAGTGTTGTAAACGTTTATCGGTGAGCATTAAAAACTGATTGTGTAGTATTTTTGTGAGATAGTGGAGATTCTCCTCGAGGGTGAGGAGCGGAGACGTAGGTCGTGGGTCGACCAAACTCCGTGATCATTTGTCTTGTGTTTGCGTTTGTCAATTTGTGCACTATCTCTTATTTGTGTGTACATGTTTATATCGCCCTCGTTTTAATTACATATCATTGCTCATAAGTTATTGAATATTATACTTGCTAGGATATAATTGTTAATAAGTTTTAAATTAGTATTTATATCGGATTAGATTAGCATATATCTTATTCATCCCTCTCTAGGGTAATTTTATTTGGTATCAGATCTTGGTGCTCTTTGATTTGTGGCTTAACCGCCTAGAGTCAAAGATCCTCACTTTGATTTTGCTAATATAGTTTTGAGATTTTTTTTTTGCTTGCATAATATATCATGGATATGCACGGTGTACCTAGTTTATGCTATGATATTAATATTGCTCATTTATTCAATAATTTTACTTATGCTCAATGGATGTTTAGATTTAAAATATTTGCTAAATCTAAACATGTCGATTTATGGGAACTTATTGATAGTGCATATGTTGTGCCTAAATTAGATAAATCTAAATGGAGCACAAATGATAAGAGAATGTTTATTTTGAACACGCTATTGTTAGAATTCTTGCTTAAAGCTTTTGATACATCTATTTCTAATAAACTTGCTTGTTTTGATAGTGCCTATACATTATGGAAACATATAAAGACACATCATGATAACTTGGAGGAAATCCAACGTGTTCTGGCAGGTTCCTCTTCAAGTACTACTATTGGAGCTTCATCATACACACGGCTACTATGCGATAGCCCTAGTGAAGTATGCGAATCAAAGTCTGAAAATGAACTATCTATAGATGATCTCGCATGTGCATATGAAAGATTAATGCATGCCTCAAACAAGTTGCATAAAATTTTTATAAATTTAAAAAGCAAGAATGTTGAACTAAAATTTGATCATGAGTCGCTAGCTTCTAAATTTGATATCATTGTAAAATAAAATATAATGTTTAAAGAAAACAATGATAAGTTAAGTTTGGAAAATAAAAATTTGATCTCATCTATTGCTAGTTTAACTCATGAAAAGAATAATCCCATGATAGAAATAGAAGCAATTAAAAATGAATTTACATTATTTAAGAATAATCATGTTTGCTCTACTTCCATTGTCAATGATGTTGTGCCTAATGATGAGTTGAATAATATTAAAAATTGCATCTCTTCCTTAGACTCAACTCTAATTATATGCATTGACAATAATAAGAAACTTATGAATATGTGTGCTAAGTCTTGTACAAATGTTTCTAAATCTCATACACACTATGCACACATATATAACAAAGTTTATAAATGCACCATTTGCTGTCGTAAATGCCATTTACCAAAATTTTGCTATGATGCACATAAACATTCTAATAATACTATTTTATGTGCATCTCATAAAGTTTCTACATCTCATACACATACACATGCACTAAATAGTCATCATAAGCATGTTAATGTGTACAAATATGATTATTGTGGTAAGCATGTTAATGTGTACAAATATGATTATTGTGGTAGATTTGGTCATTTAGCCAAATTTTGTTTTGATTTGAAAAGAGTTTCACATTTGCAAAATAATTTTAAAAGACCATCTTTTGTTTGTAAATGTTTCATGTGCATAAGTTAATGGTCAACATAAACAAGTGCACTCATTTCATTGCATTTATTGCAATAGGAAGGGTCATTTGCGTGATTATTGATATGACCGGACCCGTGCACAAAATACACCCAGATGAGATCATAACCCTAGAGTTTTGGACTTTATTGATAGGGGTCATGTCCCTAAACTCTTCGATACCAAGAGTGCTTGGGTACCAAAACATTTTTGATTTTAAAGAGCAAACTTTTAGAGTTTATTTTTTGGATTTTTAAAACAAAGTTTTAATGATTTTTTATAAAAGAAAATATTTTTATTTGTACGATTCCTTTTTTTTTTTTTAATTCTAGTTTCTCAAAAATTAGTTTTGAATTTGTAGAAGAGGTTAATATTTGAGCAAACCCCCCGGATTTATTGATCTTTCATTGGTATTCTTTCATATCATGTTTATTGGGTGCAAAATATTTCTATATGGGTTGAAACAAGCTCCAAGAGCTTAGCATGATTATTTTTCTTGTTAAAAATAATATTATTCACATTCATTTATTTTGTCATAAGCATAATTCTTTCGACCTTTGCGGATAAAATATATAAATATTTGACATTATAAGTTGCTTGATCACTTATTCTTCAAAATTGATGATTTGTAGATTAAGCATGTTTTAATGTTATTATGGTTTAGATTCATGATTTCATTTGATTGTTTTGACTTTCATTTGGACTTTCATGATTGTCATGATTTTCATGGTTCTCATGATTTGCTTTTATTTAAAAATATCTTTCATGATTCTCATATTTTTCCATTCATTTGATTTCATAAATCTATAACATATTATTTTTATTGAGCCACCATTTTCATAATAATATATCTATATGTGTTATTAATCAATCATTGTTCATGTTTGATAATTTATAAATTGTTTTGGATTTATTGATTAAACAATTGATTTTTGATTTTGAATCTTTGATTTTCATTTTTGGAATACTTTTTTTGTTTTGATATATTTATGTTTAAGACCCTTGTAACACCTTTTTCATAATGATATATCTTTATGTATTCAGATGGTCTCTTTGAATGTGAGGTTTGTTTAGCATGTTTTTATCCATGTTTTTCTCACATATTTGCCTTAGTTTTTCATTTCATACATTCCATGCGGTATTTTGATAGGGGGAGCTTATTCCCTATTATGTTTATACTCACCTATGCATATTTGTAGGGGGAGATTTTGCTCTCTATTCTTATTATTTTTCCCATTTTGATGTTGACAAAGGGGGAGAAACAAGTCAATTGTGAGTATAGCATTCTATTGGTTTTATGCATGATGATTATAATTTATATATTCATTTGGTATCATACATATTTTATATCTTTTTGTGCAGATTGTTTGTCATCATAAAAAAGAGAGAGATTGTTAGGTCTCATGTTTATGAGCCTACTATCTAATCTAGTTTTGATGATTAACAAATAATTCCTAACAATGTTTGTCGAGTGTTTATATTTGTTTATTAGGTATTCTCACAAAGATCATCTATTGGAGGTTGGATGGACTTGCGTCTACACGATCATATCCATTGGAAGATAGAATGAATATTGAATTGAAACCATCGCAATTCAAGTCAAGATTCATATCGCTTCATCCGTAACCAAGACGAGCATATCGAATATCTTTTAGCTTGGGTATATCAATTAGTTTAGTATGTTTATACTTTTTGTATCTATACTTAGAGCTCAAATTATACACACACTGTTTTCATTGCCTTCAAGTTTAGCCACATAAATATGAAATAAATGAATATAATTATATATACACACACATATTTGTTTTATGTTTGTATGTGCTTGAAATGATTTCAAAAAAATCAAGCTTTAACAATTTTAAATCAATGAAATCATGTCTATTTGCACAATATGTGTTTACAGATTAAAAGACTCGTTTATATTATTTTATATCCTTTATAAAGTCTATAAATCTATTCAAAAGAAGTTTCAAACTTGTTTGAAATCATTTTGTCAAAATCATGTGTTTTTGAGATTTCATATTTTGACCAATTTTGCAAAATGATGAGTTTTTACAAATAAAAAATGCAATTTAAATTTTTTTATAACATGTTTATTTTCATGTTTATAAATATTTTCAAAAGTTTTATAATTTTTAGAATTTATTTACTATTTTTAAAAGAGTTTTGAAATTAATATTTAATATTCAAAAAATCTTTGTGCACATTATTAGTCGATTAATGAGTTCATCAGTCGACCAATGAAAGTGGCTAGAAAGACTAAAAGTTTTGCTCAATCGACTGATGAACCATCAGTCGACTGATGCAGGTTATTAGTTGACTGATGAGTTTATCAGTCAACTGATGACGAATGAGCAGCCTGTAAAGGTCAGCTCATCAAGCGACTGATGAACAATATCAGTCGACTGATGGCCTATAACGACTAGTTTTCCAGCCTTGCGTAAATTTTGAGATTTTTATCTTTTTGCTTGGTTTTTGGGTTTGTATATTGTGAACCTATAAATACCCCATTCAGTCTCAATATTTTAGATAATCTAAGAAGTGTTTTAATCAAGTTTACAAGTTTGTTTAAGTGTGTTTTAAGTTTGTTTTCAAGTGTGTTTATGTAAAGAAGTTTTCACAAGAGGAGGAGATCATTTCTTTGGTGTTTGAATTTCAATCTCATTCTCTCTCACTCTTGTTTTCAGAGAAGTTTCACTAAAACTCAACCTCTAGCCATATATACGTATTTTGTTGATTATCATTTCTTTTAGCTAGAATTTAAATTGAGTTTACATTTCATTTTACTCATTGAATGCACACACAACCTTTGAGCTTTTAGTATTTCACGTTAAGTATAATTTGGGTTGTGGTGAGTGATTCCTTGAGTGTGAGCCTAATTGAGTTCTCATCTTATTTAGAGAACAAACACTTTGTATTTGTGCCTAATCGTTGAGAACACATTGTAATACACAAGGACACCGAGAGAAGTGGTTGGTGAGAGACGAGGTCAATTCCAAGAGAAGTGACGTTGGTAGTCAAACCTAGGGAGAGGTGGTACATTCAAGCACTCGAGAAAGTTGACACGGGTTAGGCAACCACTTAGAGGGTGTATTGTGTGATTGTAATAGTATGAGTTATAAACGTTTATTGGTGAGTGTTGAAAACTGATTATGTAGCTTTTTATATTAATAGTGGAGATTCTCCTCGAGGGTGAGGAGCGGAGACGTAGGTCGTGGGTCGACCGAACTCCGTGATCATTTCTTTTGTGTTAGTGTTTGCCTTGACGTATTTCTTTTGTACTTATTGTTCATCATATTACTATATCACCATTGTTGCATGTTTATATCGCTTATTGTTTTATTGTATATCCTTGCACATATCTTATTGTATATCACTGTGCTTGGATATTAGTTAATAAGTTTTTAATTTGGCATTAATATCAGATTAGATTAACAAATACCATATTTTTTGTGCGGAACGGAGCTCGAAAGCCAAATAGTGAACGACAAGACAACGAGAAAGATCACAACCATACAAGCAACCACAAATCACAGTAAGACAAACAAGTTTTTCGTGGTTCGGCAAATTGCCTACGTCCACGGGGCAAGGAGGAGGGGGGAGGTATTTACTATTAGAGACAAAGAGAATTACAAATAGGGTTACAAATCTTACCAAAACTCTCAAACAAAGCTCTCTAGATCTCTCACAAATCCTCCCACAAAGGATGCACAATACTCTCTCAAAAGTCTGCTCAAATCGTTCTTGCTTAATCCTAAAAAAACGTGTTTAGGGTTATATATCAACTCACAATGAAACGGATCAGAAAATAGAATCAAACCCAAATCCGCTACGCGGTTACAAATCTTACCAAAACCCTCAAACAAAGCTCTCTAGATTTCTCACAAATCCTCCCACAAAGGATGCACAATACTCTCTCAAAAGTATGTTCAAATCGTCCTTGCTTAACCTTAAAAAACATGTTTAGGGTTATATATCAACTCACAATGAAACAGATCAGAAAACAGAATCAGGCCTAAACTTGCTACGTCGTCGACCGTCGAACCCATCGTGCGGTTGACCGCCAAAGGTCTAGAGACCAAATTGCCTACAGGGTTTTGACGCGATCGACCGCAGAACCCATCATGGTCGACCGCAAAAAGTCCAGAGGCCAACCCTATCATGTGCACGTTCGCGGTCGACCGCCGCGTCATGTGCATGGTCGACCGCCAAAAGTCCAGAGGCCAACCCTATCATGTGCACGTTCGCGGTCGACCGCCGCGTCATGTGCGATCGACCGTGAAGCTTCCAAAATGCCTCCTGCTTGTTTTCTCCTGAACTTCATCGTCGTTTTTACAATTCTCCACCTCGACAAACATTTTACCAAAAACTAAACCGACACCAATACTAACAAAACGTCAAACTTGTTGCATCCAGGACGCCATGGAATCAATCCATGAAAACAGACTCAATCCACAATAAGTCAGGAACCAAAACGAGAGTTCAAACAATCCTCCCCCATCGAAATCAACTAATCCAACCGGCTACATCTAAAAGACTGCCTACGTATCCTCTTGTCTAAGGAATCAAGCCTCGCGTAGTTTACCCAAATGGCCTCCAAAGGCCTTAACATCGAAGAATGTTTAATAGCTCCAAACAATGACCAAACTTAACACCCGAAATAACTTTGGTCAACATATCTGCAGGGTTATCCTTTATGTGGACCTTCTCCAACATGACATCTTCATCATCCAACACATCACGAACAAAGTAAAATCTGACATCAATCTGCTTCGTGCGTGCATGATAAACTTGGTCATTTGCCAAATAGATAGCCGACATGCTATCATAATGTACCCGAATGGTCTCCTGTACAATTCCTAACTCCTCTAACAATCCATGTAACCACAAAGCCTCATTCATAGCTTCAGTCACCATCATATACTCCGTCTTTATAGTAGAGAGAGCTACTGTAGACTGAAATGTGTATCTCTAACAAACCGATGCTTCTACCAATGTAAACACATATCTTGAAGTAGACTGGTGCTTGTCAAGATCTCCCGCATTATCAGAATCCACATAACCAATGCAATCCTGCCTAATTTTCTCATTCTTCTAATATACTGTAGAATCCACTTCACGACCTCCCAATGATCATTTCCAGGGTCGTGCATGTACCTTGATATCATGCTCACGGCCTGTGACAAATCTGACCTCGTACACACCATCGCATACATCAAGTTACCCACTGCACTAGCATATAGAACCTTCGACATATAATCTCTATCCTCAACTAAAACATGTAACATATTAGTTAGAAGCTTGAAGTGGGGAGCCAATAGAGTACTCACAGCCTTTTTATTGCCATCAAACCTGAATTTCTTCACCATCTTCTGTAAGTAATTCCTCTGTGTAAGCTTCAATCTCCCCTTCACCCTGTCTCTCTCGATCTCCATACCTAATATCTTCTTAGCTTCTCCAAGATCCTTCATCTCAAACTCGGATGACAGCTCTTTTTTTAACTTTCGAATAGTCGATGAATTCCTGGAATCAATAAACATATCATCAACATATAACAAAAAATAAATGTATTCATAATCCTATATCTTGTGCATGTAAACACATGGGTCATATGGGCTCCTCGTGTATCCATGGCCAATCATGAAGCTGTCGAATCTCTTGTATCATTATCGTAGCGATTGCTTCAAACCATAAAGAGACTTCTTCAGCTTGCACACCAAATCTTCCTTTCCTGTAGCTTTGAATCCCAATGGTTATATCATGTAGATCTCCTTACTAAATCTCCGTATAGAAATACTGTCTTAACATCCATCTGGACCAAATCCAAATCTAACTGTGCCACCAATGCTAATAAAAACCAAATCGGCGAATGCTTCATAATGGGTAAAAATACCTCATTGTAATCAACACTCTCGAGCTGTACATATCCCTTGACAACCAATCTGACTTTGTACCTAATGTCCCAATAGAAGATCTCTCTTTTTTCGTATATACTCACTTGCAACTAATAACTTTCTTTTCCTTAGGTATCTTTGTAAGTTCCCAAGTATCGTTCTTCTGAAGAGACTGTATCTCCTCCTCTATAGCTTCCCTCTAACTGATCAAATCAGAGCTAGACTCTGCCTCCCTAAATGTAGAAGGAACTATATCATCAATGACATCCACTGATAAAGCATATGCAACCATGACATTATTGTATCTAGCTGACCGACTAATTACCCTTCTAGGTCTATTTGCTACAATGGACTCCTGAACATGACGCTGCTCCTGAGTCTCACCATCCACTGTATCCTCCAAATATCTGTTTGTTATCTCATCTTCTTCCAGTATCACCTCTGTATGAACCTCAATGGATACAATGCTATCTGGAGTGTGTGGAGTCACATCATCCTCCACCTGTTACGATATCCTACAAATCTGGTCTTCCTCCACCTGCTGAGGAACTTGAGGCCTCATCATGTACACCTCATCAAATGTGATATCTCTGCTAATGACTATCTTCTTGTCCCGTGGATCCCATAACTTAAAGTCTTTAACACATTCTCCAAATCCTATAAAGTCTGCTTTCCTCATCATCGGATTCAATTTTCCATCATTAACATGATAATAAGCAGGACACCTGAATATCCGAAGTGACTCATTGTCACTATCCACCGAATCAGACCAACGCTCCATAGGGGTCTTCCCCTGTATCACAGTGCACGACAACCTATTAACGAGATGACTCACATAAACTAACGTCCCGACCTAAAAGGATCTAGGCAATCCACTCTGTGTCATCATACATCGCATCTTCTTCAACTATGTACGATTCAATCTCTCAGCCACCCCGTTCTGTTACGGTATCTCTTGAACTGTGAAGTGTCACCTAATACCGTGATCCTGATAAAACTGCAAAAATGGATCACTCTTATACTCTCCACCATTATCTGAATGAAGATTTTTCACCTTTCTACCTGTTTGCAGCTCCACTTTCCTCTTTCACTCCACAAAAATATTCAGGACCTCATGTTTATGCTTCATTATATATACCAAATTTTTTCTAGAATAGTCATCAATAAAAGTAACAAAATAGTTGGTTCCACCGAGTAATGTGTGCTTGGAAGGGCCCTAAATATCTGTGTGACTATAATCTAATATACCTTGGGTGTTGTGAATAGTGGTGCCGAACTTCACTCTAGTCTTCTTTCTAAGTACACAATGCTCACACAGCTCCATCTTACGGGTTTTCACACCTTTCAATAGCCCTTATTTTGTCAATATCTACAGGGACTTATCACCAGTGTGTCATAAACGCATGTGTCATAAGCTGGTAGTGTCCTCCTCTGTAGTGATAGAAGTTGCCAGACCCCCTGTAACTATCTTGCCCTTGAAGTTGACACCTCACTTTACCACTATAGAATCCTTTGTGATCTTCACAATAGCATCCTCTGAGATCACCAGATAACATGCTGCCTCCAAAGTAACAAGAGAAATGATGTTCTTCGTCAACTACGGTACGAACCTCACTTCTTTCAACTCCCTAGCGACTCTGTCATGCATCCTGATCTAGACTAAACTAATACCATCAATAGGGCATACATGGTCATTACCCATAAACACGACATCCCTTCTTTTCAGCTCCTCAAAGTTGGAGAACCAATCCCTCCTAGAACAAATGTGATATGTAACTCCCGAATCAACATCCACTCTGTAGAGTTGGCATAGCAAACAGACGGTAGTGCAAAGCATGAATAACCTGAAGAACCTGAATCTGAATGTTCGTCAATAGTTTTTACAACATTCACTTTTAAAGCTTGTACAATTTTCCCCTTGTTCTTTCCAACTTTATCCTTTAACTTTGGGCAGTCGATCTTCCAATGTCTCTCTTCTTTACAAAAACGATATTGATTTCTACCAACACTCCTATAACCACCTCTATTCTTCGATTTTGAGCGGTTGACTTGGCGGCGGTTTGGACTATAGCCTCGAACTGCTAATGCATCTTCCGATGCCTTCTCGGAGGCTTCGCCATCACTCTTCCTCAACTCATAGTTCACCAATGCTAAGGTCACATCTTTGTAGCTAACAGTAGTTGTTCCATTGATCATAGTGAGAACAAACGTATAATAATCATCCTCCAGCAACGAACACAAAAATAGCATCGCCTTGTCTTCATTCTCAACCATGATGTCCATATTAGCCATATCTGAAAGTAATTTCGTGAATTTATTTACATGCTCTCTAATGGAAAATCCCCTCTTTATCTTGAACTGGTAAAATCTTTTTTTTAAGTGAAGTTGATTCTCAATGCTCTTCGTAAGATACTTCTCATTGAGCTTTTTTTACAATCTCTTCACCGACGTCTCAATCATCACATCATAAATAAGATCCGGCGTCAAACATGACCGAATAACTCCACAACCGTACTGTTCATCTTCGTCCAAACCTTATCCTCCATGTCAGCTGGTTTTCCTTGTAGCTCAAGAGTCTCCTTCAAATTTTGTGCATCCAACGCATCCATCACCTGGCATCTCCACAAACCGAAATTGATATTACCATCGAACTTCGGAACATAAATCTTCATATTATTGATGCTCAGATTCTGTATCGTCTTTGTAAGAGACGATCCTGATGTTCTTGCTTCTCCCATATTGTAGATCTAACTCTCCAAGTAAGAATCCTTCAGCGAATCCTTCGAACAAACTCCAAGCCAAACCCGAAGCTTTGATACCACTTGTTGTGCGCAGCGGAGCTCGAAAGCCAAATAGTGCACGACAAGACAACGAGAAAGATCACAACCACACAAGCAACCACAAATCATAGCAAGACAAGCAAGTTTTATGTGATTCGGCAAGTTGTCTACGTCCACGGGGTAAGGAGGGAGGAGTATTTACTATTAGAGATAAAGAGAATTACAAATAGAGTTATAAATCTCATAAAAACCCTCAAACAAAGCTCTCTAGATCTCACACAAATCCTCCCACAAAGGATGCACAATACTCTCTCAAAAGTCTGATCAAATCGTCCTTGCTTAACCCTAAAAAACATGTTTAGGGTTATATATCAACTCACAATGAAACAGATCAAAAAACAGAATCAGGCCCAAACCTGCTACGCCGTCGACCGTCGAATCCATCGTGCGGTCGACCGCCAAAGGTCCAGAGACCAAATTGCCTACAGGGTTTTGACGCAGTCGACCGCAGAACCCATCATGGTCGACCGCCAAAAGTCCAGAGGCCAACCCTATCATGTGCACGTTCGCGGTCGACCGCCCTGCAGCATCATGTGCGATCGACCGTGAAGCTTCCAAAATGCCTCCTGCTTGTTTTCTCCTAAACTTCGTCGCCGTTTCTACAGTATTCACCCCCTCTAGGGTAATTTCAATTATCACATGTCTTACTACACGATTTTCTACAGATTTTCTAGGTTATATTTGAACGTACCTCAAGAAGAGCCTCTCCCAGGAATGGTAACCAGCGAGCTTTAGATTATGTTCAGTGACTGCACGCTGCTCCTCAGACCTGCCCGTCAATATGACCAATTTAAATCCAAGCCCTTGAAGCTCCTCATACAGCTTCAAGCTTGCTGGTAATGCTGGGGCCTTTGCCAGAAAGGCCCAATCATCGAATGAAGTCTCATTGAATTCCTCTGACCTGCAAAAGCATCAAAGACAAATTAAGATGAAAGGAGAAGATCACCGTTGACTGAAAAAAGAGAGAACAAAACAAGAAGAGCTTGTTATAGGAATACCAACTCATGTCAGGTACTGCACGAACT
This sequence comes from Asparagus officinalis, assembly GCF_001876935.1. Classification (NCBI taxonomy): domain Eukaryota; kingdom Viridiplantae; phylum Streptophyta; class Magnoliopsida; order Asparagales; family Asparagaceae; genus Asparagus; species Asparagus officinalis. The sequence continues at coordinate 33,392,428 of NC_033799.1, read as the reverse complement.
TACTAATTAGGTTCTCTTGGGCAAATCTTTAAAGAAGTGGATTAAGAAAAAAAGTTTAAACTAATTATTAATCTATTTCAAGCATATCGAGAAGATTTAGTTAACCAACTTCAGGCAAAATTTATTTATGAGGATTGTCTTTTTTTTTTAAATATATTTATAGGGATTATTTGTTTATTATTTTAGAATTTTTATTAGCATTTAGATCATCTCTTTATATCAAACATCCATTGCCACTAATCAAAACTTCAAAGTTATAGTGATAGTTATATACTCTCACACTTTGTTATTTGTACCTAAGAGGCGTATATGTAAAAATGGATCTCTTTACAACATACTGGAAATCAAGATATATATGTAGAAACTATTTTCTTAATACTTTGTTTGATACCATGTATGACACCCTTCAAAAAGAGTACACATCTATACCATTATATTAAATTCCTAGTAAGGACATCGAAAAGTATGAAGGACAATTGCCGCCACAATAGAAAGGCTAGGGGTATTTTGGTAATTTTGCGCTTTCTTAAAAAAATGGAAAATGCGCAATCACCCTCTCTCCCTTCAACACGTGTCCAAGATTTTTCTTTCCGTGTTGCACGTGCATTGAGATGTTTTTGTGTTTAGTCTAATGCATTATTATTTTTTTCTAGAAAATATTCTATATCATTTCAATGCCATGCAAATAAATCAAACATTTTTGTTTCTTTCTTTTTCGTTTAGAATATTCTATATCATTTCAATATCATGAAAATAAGATTGAAACCCCACATAACTCAATATTATTATAAAAAGTGTAAAGTAGTGGTAAAGATTTGTAAGAAAAAGTAAATATATGCACTTAGAAAACTAAGAGTATATACATATATATATTTATACTACTCATTATACTAATACATAATAAAATAGTGAGGTTAGAAATTCATAATTTTACAAGAGAAATTTAACTCTTTTCTTTGCTTATTTCTAGAACCTTCTAAATCACGACATGAGAATTTGATTTGAACTCAAATGATGAAATTCATGAAATTATATGATAAGAGATCTAAATATAAAATAACAATAAGAGATATAAATATCAAAAGATGAGCTTCTTTTCCAAGAAAGATAAAACATCATATATATGCCAATGCTAAACATAAAAATTTAAAAAATGACTATGATCAATTTAAAGCATATTTTAAATAATAGAAACACTTTTAAAATAAGTGGACAGGTCGAAACACTTTTAAAATAAGTGGACAATAACATTCTCATACACTTATTATAACCTCACCCCTAGGTCTCAGATTTATAATAACATTACAATATTACATTTTTAAGACTATGTCTTAAAAACTTTTGTGTGTTCTTGAGCAACTAAACTTCATACTATAAAACTTAGAAACCTAATGAAACTTTACTGCATTTTAATGCAATTAACCTTTTTAAATAAAATTTAGGATATGTAAGTTCGGAGTCTATTGCACGTGCATTAGCAAATGCAGTAATGCTAGTATATAATACCATTTGGACATCAAGTGCCTAATAGCTAACAAGAATGTTTAGAAATAATAAATTATTAACCCACATTGTTACGTAAGTAAAACTTATTATTGGAGAATTTGTTCTTTTAGTTACTTTAATGTGGAGCCCATGAAATGACATGCCACCCTGTGCCTAAGCCTTAGGGGGTGTTTGGTTCAATTTCTAGAAATTATAGGAAATGTTTTCCACCTAAAATATGATTTCCTTGTATTTCTTAAAAAAATTATAGGAAAAGTTTTGAGAAATCAAAAAGTACCAATTTTCTTGTTTTTTGCACTTTGCTTGTTTGGTTCAAAACAAGAAAATAGCTCATAACTTTATAGAAAATAATAAGATTTGGTAGGTTTTTAATTAAATATGGTATGTGTCAGATTTCTGGTGATTTCCTCTCATTTTGAGAGGAAATTGCTTTTTGTAAAATTTGGTAGGTTTTGATATTTTATAGAAAATATTTCTGTAAATTTTTTGTTGAACCAAACACAATTTACAGAAATCTCTGAAAAACTTTTAATTACAAATTTACCATTGTTAGATGTTTTGAGAAAAGTTTTCTTAAAAAGTGTGCAACCAAACAGCCCCTTAGCCTGAACCGGTATCCACGTAATCAATGATTGATCAATTCAATCCCAATCTCCTTACCTCATCCCATATAGAGAGGACCAACAAAATCCAACTTCAAAAAGGTAATGTAAAGAAAGAAAGAAAGAAATAAAGAAAAAGGAAAAGAAAAAGGAAAAAAAAAACTTGAAAATTGCCCATGATGTACTTTCTATTATAAAATGAAAAAATTCGAAAAAAATTAAGTTGTTGTTCCACGTCACTACCATTACAGCACGGGGATAATAGATATTGGGTTCCACTTCTAGCCGGATCAATTAACTAATGCTGGTGGGGTATTTGACAACTTCCTTAGTGGTCGTCTCTAATCTGGTTAAGGGTTTAAATTTTATTGGGCTAAAAGTAGGGCCTTGATTAAATCTTATTTTATTAACTTAAATTGGACTCTCAATTAAAGTAGATTTATTGGTCCACCTCTTTCCAGAAAGGAATTAATTAACTTGGTTAACGATTTTATCCCCCCATATCAGAACTAACTTGGCCAAGATCTTTACTTTTAGAGGGTTGGCAGACACTCTTCTTAGATTTATATACTACCATCAGATCAGTTTTCTACTCATTCAGGTAAATGGTTAATCATTCTACATATGCTAACTCAAGCAATTAACCCTTGAAGTCCTCTCATATATCAAAATATTGAAATGACAGTGAGGATTGAAAGTTATAATTTTACATTCTCACTTGTCCTTACAAATTGAAGGCCCACGGAATTTGAACCTGGATTTGCTCAGAGCATCATATTAAAACCCATGTTGCTATATAAAAAAAAAACTCTGAGGTTACGATGAGAACCGATAGTTATAACTTAATATATTTTAAGACTAACAGCCAATCAGTTGAACTTACAAGTAAAGGGGGGAAAATCCATAATATATATATAGTACGTACCCATATCCAGCATCTCTGTAGTAAGGCAGATTACTAAGCAAAGTCTCGTCAACATCAAACACCCACACATCCTTCCCATCGCCAGCAACCGGCACCGTCGTCGCGAACGCCAGCGCCTCTCCGGCGATGACTTCGGAGTCCGATAAGTACCTCTCCCCGTTCATGCATGTACGCAGCGACGAGCCCTGCATTTGAGGGACTACGCCCAAACGCCGGCGTTTGTTCGTACTCCTCCGATAGCCGCAGCTGTCAGCGAGAAGAGGTCGGCGTCAGCAGCGGGGCTCTCGACGCGAAGCTGGAGGTGGGCGAGAGAGGAGGGGAAGGAGGTGAGAGTTGAGATTAGGAGGAGGAGGAGGGAGAGGCTGAGGAGAGACATGAATGCGTGAGAGAGAGCGACAGTCAGGGGATCGGTGGAATATATTTTGTAGAGAGCTTTTTAATGGATGGGAGGAGTTGTTCTTGTAATTGAGTGTTATGCAATTATTGTGGTTGATGAATATTGGTGCTTGATATTATTGGGACTTGTTAATGTTGGAACATGCTTCAATGCGTTGACTTTCGATTCCGATTCCTTTTCTTATCGTAGGAGATGAAAATTGCCTTAGGGGGTGTGTGTGTTGTGTGTGTGTGGTGTGTGGGGGGGGGGGTGGGGGGGGGTGGAAGGGTTGCTTATTATTGGTGTAAATTTGGGGATAATGAGATAATTTTTGAAACAACACTTTTTAGTGTTATTCATTGGTGTAATTGGAACTGAATTCAATTTTATGGTGTTATTGATTTGTTGGTATAATTGTGAGACAAATACCCCACCCCAACTATATAAAGCCCCTTTACACATCGCCCTCAAATTATCCCAGATTCGTTGTTGGAACAAGATGGGGTAACCTTCCCCTGATCCTTCCTCCCCTTCCTCCCTCCTCCTCTCCTCTGCCCTCTCCCTCCACCTCACCGCCGCCCTCGACCACTTCCTCTCCCTCCTCGCCTGCCGCCCCCAACCTCTCGACCCGAAAGCCCTCGCCTCCATCAGCTACGCCCTCTCCTCCCCCCACTCATACGACGCCCGATTCCCCCGAGTTCTGGTTTCCTTGTTCGATCTGCAAGCAGGTCGCCTCACCGTTTACCATGGCCTCATGGTTCTCCATCTCCTTGAGTGTGTTTCTAATGGTAGTGGAGAGGGCGGTGGGATGGAGAGGAAGGTTTTACTTCATTTCATTTCGCTAGGTCTGGTTCGTTGTGGGTCGATTGGGTTCGAGGTTCTTTGTTTTTGTGCCTTTGCTCGGCATTGGTGGACGAAGTGTTTCTGTAATGACCGTGAATTTTGATACTAGTTAAAATAATTTTTCGGTATTTTTAAATATTAAATTATTATTTTAAAAAGAGTATTTTTATTTTTATTTTCTAGAATATACTATGATTTAAAAATCTAGTTTTATATTTACTTTAATAGTTTTGTTAATTATAAATTTAATAGTTGCGGTGAATATTTTTAGGTTGTTATTTGGTCATTGATATTGTTAATGATCTTGTTATTATTAATATAAACATGAGCATAGTACAAAAGTATATGAATATAAATATAAAGATATTTGGTTGTTAATATTATTATTCGTATAATTATTACTATGATTGTTATAATTATCACTATGTACATAGTACTTGGTTAATATTATTAATATTTGTTTAATATTGTTATACACGTGCATATTTTCTCTCCTCTTAATATTCCCTCTTTTGAATTCTTTTCTTAACCTCTTTCATAACCGACATTATCTCTCTAATTGATTCTGTCCATAAACTCTCCAATCAATCCCCTAATTTCCTTCCCAAACCAACCCCAATCACGTGCATAATCCCCTCTCTCCTCATCATCAATCATATTTTAATTTTTTATTATTAAAATTTTCCTATTTAAACCTCACCCAGCTCATCTCTCTCGTACACTCCTCTCTCTCTCTCTCTCTCTCTCTCTCTCTCTCTCGCTTCCCCCGCCTGCAGCCCAGCGACGCCCCCTCAGCCGCCTCCATCCCCCATCTCCAGTCCACCGCCGCCTGAGCCGCTCTCCGAGCTCGACCAGCAGCGCGCAGTCCCGCTTCTCCTCCGACACCCAGCTCTCCGACCCGCCACCGACAGCCTGAGCTCCGCCTCCCCGTAGCCTCGTCACCGTCGCTCTCCGATCGACCAGCACCTCCTCCGACACCCCCTGCAGCACCACCCTCGCCCCTCGCCGCCGCTGCCTCCTCTCTTCCTCCTGCAGCCGCGCCTCCTCAGCAACCTGACCACGACCCCATCTCCTCCATCACCCCCTGAACCAGCCCCGACGACCGCTTCCAAGCTCTCCCGATCTCGTCGCCAACCAACGCCTCCATCGCACGCCACATGTTCGACGATATGTCAACAGCCCCGTCGCACCCCGTTGAGCCCCTCAGTGATGACAACCGCCGTCGTTGTCGCCGTCCCCAAACATCGCCACTCGTCGTCAGGCCCTCGGCCTCGTAGGCAAGATCCTGATACTCCCTTGACTTGATATTCAATTCTTAGATCCGCTCTGAATTAATTAGTTACTTGCAAGATCCCTATTCTTGCTCAGTATAATTTTAGATTGATTACAAATTTATTATGCATACGAACTCGTTACCCGAATAATTATTCATTACAAATACGGAACTGTCGTGAACATATTGGACTGAGAACTATAACGTATAGAACTGTCGTGAACGAAATGGACTGTGGACAATAACGTATGACCATTCACATTGTAATACATATACGGTGGTGACCTGTACGGATTTATTTGACGAATGATATTAAAAATAATATGTGATAATAGATACTGTTATTTTAGATTAATTTATAATTTTAAAGAATTTTATTGACAAAATAATTAATTTAAAATAATTACTATTTTGGTGAAAAATCATTTTAGAGTAATTATAATAAATTAATAGAATTTATTTGATAAAAGAATTATTTTAGAATAATTATAAATAATTTAAAAGAATTTATTTTAGAATAAGTATCAATTTAGAATAATTTCAGTAATTTAAGAAAGTTTTATAAAAGGAATTATTTTAGGATATTTATAAATATTTTTAAAGGATTTATTTTAGAGAAATGATTATTATGAATTTTTCATGATTTATGTTTCTAAAATTTAATTATGTGATATGCTATGATCTTGTTGTATATTATTAGTCGCATTTATTACTCTTTGTTATGCTTGAGAACCGTTAGAAATTCATGACTAGTGTGGCCTGGTGTGTCCTGTTTAAGACTTAGAAACTTATGCGTATAGAAAACAAGAGAGTTGGGATGGAGAAGTTAATGTTCATGAGATCGGATAAGATTGTTGATGTATCTTCCAGGCTCGCTCCCGTGGTTGGTGTCGCCACCGGGGTTGGTTTGTAGGGCTAAAGTGAAGTGTGTACATCACTTTAGTCAGTGAAATCGTTTCGTCACTCGGGTTCTGTTTGAAGTTCGAACTAGGCAGAAAACGGTTTACGTGTAGTCCTCTAGGCCGCATGTGTAACGGGATTGGATGCACGTAGAGGATTTGTGAACAGTCAGTTATCCGATGATATGAGCGTTGACTCTGTGTGAGATGTGAACCAGTGACCTGTTATAGGATGGCTAGTTACATGACTTGTTACCAGTGGATCGGTGTCGCCACTGGAGTTGGTTTGTTGGATCAAGGTGAATCGGTGTCGTCACTTTGGTTAGGATTTATGGATTCTTGTGAGATGTAGGCCAGTTGTGTTTCTCTTCGTACATAGATCAGGATTAATATTTAATTATTTACAATTCATTGTTATTACCATTATTGCATTGGTCGCACGACCGTTCTATTCTCCCTTTTGGGATCTTGCCGTGTGCCATGCACCCTGACGTACACCTGTTTTCTCTGGTGTACGTCAGACTTAGAAGAAGAACAGGTTCAGCTTGGAGATGCGCCAGAGCTGAGTATTCTCAGCAGGAGTGTCTTGTAGACGAAGCATAAGAAGAGTTGAAGTTCAGTTATTCCTTTCAGTTTATTTTCGTAGCATTTCCTTTTCCGCCTGATCATTGTATTTTATATTCTCCAGTATTTCATTCAGATAGTTTGTATAAGGGCATGTTTGGCCTGAATATTATGTCTGGATGATCATTTCAGTTGTGATATGTATCTTTTGGTTCTGAGTTGCTTATTATATTCTCATTACTGTGATCGGGGACTCGTGCCTTCGTTTGTATTTCTTGACGCTTAGCGTATTAGATTGATAAGACGGGGTCTAGCACTTATCTCTTCTCAGTTTAATACGTCGCGGGCTTGCTCGCGTCCCGATTCTCTGGTATTTTGGGAAGCGGGGTGTGACAGTTTCCGCTGAGGGTTTTGATTCCGATGGTTCTGGAGGGGGAGGGGTAGCTGAGAGCGGTAGGAGATGAAGGAGAGACAGGAGGGGAGGGAGTTGCAGGTGTAGCCGCAGTTGAGCTGGGGGTTGTTCACCTCGTAGGCCTGTTGGGATTTTATAGAGGGGAGGAGGAGGAGGAGGAGGAGGAGGGAGGAGATGTGGGCGGGTCTCATGGTGGCTGTGTGGGTGAGTGGGTAATTGAGTGATTTTTTTTGTAAATTTATGGATGAGATTTAATATCTAAATTTAGTTTTTATGTAAATCATCATTAGAAGAATACATGGAGGAACTTGGCATTCTTTCGAGCTTGATAATTCTGGGAACAATTTGTTGTGGATGTGCATTCTTATGTTGTATATGTTTGTATATGTTATATATTTCATACCAATTGTCCCACTCAAATTGTTCCATTATCCCATTTTACCATATTTTACCTCATTTTATCCCACTCAAATTATCCCAATGGGTAAAATTATCCTATTAGGACAATTAACCCAAATTTCCCCAATATACCCCAATGAATAATCCCCCATTAGGGACCCTAAAACATGGGACCCTACATGAGACATGTGAGGTGTCGGCTCCCTGTCTCATGTAGGGTCTCATGTTTTTGAGTCCATGTAGCACCACTCTGTAGAGATTTAAAGTCGGAAATTTTGATAGAAACTATATTTTTTATACAGAAGTAATCATATAAATTGGTTTGACTTTAGGTGATCAAAATTGACTTGTGTTTTGCTGCGCTATTAGTGTGAAAAAAATTCCAAAAAAAAAGTCTAAACCATCTGGTGTAAACTACATTGCATGTACCACTTATAAACCATCTGGTGTAAACTACGTTGCATGTACCGCTTAGAACGAATATATATAACTTTGCAACAAAATATAGTAACTTACACCCTGTATCGCATTGTTGAATACAATTAAATAATAATTTGGTGGTGTATTTAGGATAAGTTTTGTTCAATTTTTTACATCAAAAAAAAAAAAGTTTTGTTCAATTTTAACTCAACTATTCAAAATAATATTCTTCAACGGCCTAAATAGTTTGTACTAACATTGATAACTTTGAAGTATACCAAGAATCAATTGTTCTAAAACTTAAAAACAAAATGATTTATTTTATCTCGTTATTTCCTTGTCTACACTTGTTTAGAATTGAAATTTGAATGGTGCATTTCATGTGAAATTTTAAAAGGTTGCAATTAAAGTTCATGAAATTAAAAATTAGAACTTAATCATGCAAGAAAGGATAGTACGTAGATAGAGACTAAAATGAGAAAATATTCTGGTAAACCAACAAATACTCCTTTAACCCCGATGGAGGCAGGCTTGTTGCTTAATCAATGGGGATTGAGTAGAACTTTTATTGTAGCACACAATACAAGGTCACATCAATTTCTAGCTACGAAAAATAGGAAGTTATTTTGTTTGGGTGTGACAGCTGCTGGAGTTTTTCTAATGAAGTGACCGTGGTTGGCCCAAGACCAAGTGTTGTGCCAAATTGAATAAGTTAGGCCCATATGGACCACATCTCAATGTCCATATTACTTTCTTTTCTCCTTGTGCTCGCGACTTTTTATATGCACGCCATGTGACTTGGGTTAGGGTTTGTCTTAGGGTTAGCGTTGGCGATCCGATGTTTTGTGCTCGACTAAATTTAGACCAAAACTATTCCAGAATTGTTAAGCCTAATTACGTCTTATAACTAGTTCTAAGACCCAACCCAGCCCGGAACAACACTGAACCAATTTAATTTAAAAGAGCTGCCAAACCGACCCTCAAAAAGTAGAAAAGATAGATTAATACTTGTTCAAAGATATATCTTGACTCCATATCCAAAATGCAAGGACATGATAAGTTGGTTATTACAAATACTCATTATCCGTAAAAAAAAAAATCCTCTACATTCATTTTTTAATAACATTTTGTACATCCTTTATTATAGACAATTTCTACAACTTACCAATCACAGCTTCTCACTTAGTGGACTGAATAGATGACATTCATTACAGAAATTATATTATTTTTTAATTATACAACTCATTGAACAATCCAATACTATTAGTTAATGTAATCAATTGTAGACGTTCTCTATAAATTATTAAAATCACTATAATAAAGAATGTAGAGAATTTGAAAAAAAAATGAGCTGACGACTGTTCTAATTCAAAATGTTATAAAAATATTAAATTATACTCCACTCTAGTGTGGACACGAATCAAAATATTATAATTTTTAAGTGGATGATCTTAATCTACTTCAATATTAAAATATTAAAAAGCCTACATTGAAATATTAAATAACACAAACTCTTGAATATCCAGTTACGTACCTAAGTCCTAATTACATGAACATTAAAACAAGAAAGTAGAGCCATATCAAATTGCTAAAAATATTGCACTCTCTACCATTGTTTACCCTCCCATACAAAGACGAGTTAAGCCTTAATAGGCGGAATAGTTAACCCTTCGCTTCGACATGTTAACTTGCCTTAACCCTTGAAAACGGGCTAACAAACCCCTCAGATGTAAATGGGTGTTTGGAAGGTTAGTGTTGGATTACATCTCTTTGACCCTTCTGCTAACCCTTTATCAAATGAACCTAAAAATGACCATTGATATTTGAAAGTTTGACCTCAATGGCTACCTCCATGAACTTTATATATCTCGCTGAATCTCTGTTGACTTTGGTTATTTAACATAAATGACATGGAAGTGTGTCTGTTGGGAAAAATTTGAAAGTTTAGAAGATTTAGTGAAATATACAAAGTTGATAATAGTTTAGTGCCAAACTCCACATAATTCAGAGATGTTTTGTGAAATTAAATCAAAGTTTATAGAAGTTCCAAGTAAGACTTGCATTCTACTTTTAACGCTTTGTTTGGGAGTTTACTAAGGGAAGAGACGGAAAGTTAAATAATGGAAAGGAAAGGTAATGAATAGGATTGAAAAGATAAAATGTTGTTTGGGAGTTTAGTAAGGCCGAACGGAAGTAAATTTATTTTAGCTTGTTTGGGAGTTCTAATAAAGAGGAGGGAAGTGAAGTGAATATGTATAAAGTTACATTACCCTTACATATTGGATGTGAGTATATCTTAGCCATTGATTTTAATGTCATAAGAGTATAATTGCCTTATTTTTTTTGGTCAATGAAAAAGCTTTTATTCATTTACCAATATGAAAATTATGTACATCAAGATTTCTCAAAATTGAGAAAGGCAACCTAAAAACAGATATCAGGGTGTACAACTACCTGTACATGATTTACAATGTAAGAATCCAAGCTTCATTCTCAGCTAAAGTAGGAGAGTTGAGAAGAATTGTCATAATATCAACTTTGATACTTTTAACCAAAAGCTCCCCAGACCTGTGCTTTTGCTGGAATATCCTCATATTCTGTTCATTCCAAATTGAGTAAATAGCAGCTGATAGAGCCATCCTTTTTACTTTTTGTTTAAAACATTTCCCTCTAAGTCTTGAACAAAACCAGTCCATCAGTAAATCTCAATTACATGTCTTCCAAATGCATCTTTAACTAAATATATATTGGGAATCTAGCGATGCTTAAAACCGTTGGAGCAATTATAGCGCATGTTAGTGTTCGCGGGAAAATTCGTTGCTTTCTTTGTTGAATTCATTGTTCTCTTTTACAACAGTTTATCGGTTACAAAAGATCCGGTCTTTTTATAAGATCCGGTTACAATGAAAATCAAATAAAAGTAAAGAAAGATTACAACTTTATTTCCTTGTTTGTCGAACGAATCGCGAGCTCCTGTTTTGCGGTCGCTCGCTTTGTGGGTTCTTTGCCTGCGCCGGGGTTGTTTGCCGTGGACCACCGCGAGATCTAGATCCGGTCGGATCTACGCAGTACGACGGGTATTATTCCACGAAGGAAATAATAGCCGGGAGGGATTGATTCACCAAGGAAACAATCGCTCAAGTCTCGGGATCTAAGACCAAGCTTAGATCCGGAGTTCGTACACGTAGATCTGAGATCTGGTCCTCTCGAACACCTGCCTTATTTGGCGTTGACGGTCGCCGAGCACCAGATCTGGATGAGCAAGTCCTTGAAGTCCTAAAGTTTGAATCTTGTTAAGTTCTGAGTCTCCAATCCAGCAGGGCTTCGCCTCTCCAAAATTTCCAACCTTCAAAAATGAACCAAGGCCTAGCCTATTTATAGGCACTCAGATCTGTGCCTAGGCACAGATCTGGGCCGGCTCGGCCTTGGCCGAGCCACCTTGAGGTGGCTCGGCTTGGGCCGAGCCACCTGAAGTTGGCTCGGCTTCGGCCGAGCCCCTCTAGGTGATAGTTTTGGTGTTTTCCGCCTTTGGTTCTGTCCGTGATTCGGTTGATCCAGACTCTGATTTGATTCCTGATTTGGCAGTAAGTCGGATTCCTGATTTGGCAGTAAATCCACTTCTGAGTTCGAGTCCGAAACCGATCTTGATTCGATCGTGATTCGTTCGAGTCCGCTCTCGGTTGGATGACTCGTTGACTCTTCGAACACTTGGCTTGATCCCACACGCGAATGGACGTATTCTGTTGCTTGCGTGCGATTCGTCGATCTCGTCGCCTCGTTGGTTTGTCGGTTCGTGCCGAGCTGAGCTAAGGGACCTATAAGCAATTTTATATGCCTACAGATACCCCCTCCAAAGTATTTCAGTCTCGTTCTTTTATAGAAGAGTCTGGAATACTTTGGATATGATTGTCCCCACCTTCAGTCGGTGTAATGGGACCTTGGAATGACTTCCGTTCTTGATTCCTTCAATCTTCCAGGCTATTCGGTGCTTTGTCGAATGTCTGCAAGAGTTCCGGTGCTGCATTTATTGTCTGACCGTTGTCGGAAATTCGAACTTGAAGTCAATTCCTGGTTTTCTGATTTTTAGCTCGTGCTTGCTGGTTGAACACAGAACTGGCCCTCGACTGTCGGCGTTGAGTCTTTATTTGCGACGCGTTGTCCGGCGTAGTGTTGTTGAGTTATCCTTAAGAATGAAAATATTCTCCAGGAACTTCTCAACCAACAATAGGGAATAGTTTATACTCGTATACCTTATTGGAGTATTAAGAAGCAGTTTATACTCGTATACTTTTCGGAGTAAGGAGCAGTTTATACTCGTATACTTTTCGGAGTAAGGAGCAGTTTATACTCGTATACTTTTCGGAGTAAGGAGCAGTTTATACTCGTATACTTTTGGGAGTGTTCATTCTTTCGTTGCAACGCATTGATTGGCGTTGACCCAGGGTTACGCGTTGACCGACGTTAACCCTAGGGTTTCGAACGTCGTACGTTGAATTTTTGCTCGCAACGCGTTGACTGGCGTTGACCTAAGGTTACGCGTTGTCCGGCGTTGACCCTGGGGTTTTGACCGTCGTACGTTGACCTTTTGATCGCAACGCGTTGACTGGCGTTGACCTAAGGTTACGCGTTGTCTGGCGTAGACCTTAGGGTTTTGAACGTCGTATGTTGCTCAGGTCACGAGACCAACTAAAGAAGCTGATGCGTCAGTGACTTTCGTATTTATAGGATTTTTGGCAAATCCTCAGCCATCAACGGGTTTGATGCGCCTTTACCGACTACCGTTTGAGTCGGGCTAGCATGCGGATTGTTTAAGTCCGTTCCGCATGTGACGTTACGCTAAAAGAGTTAACCCTTTTAGTGCTACGATATTGAATACGTAGACTTCGTCTTTCTCCTGTGAAAAGACTAAACAGCAACGTGTATCAGACGTTGACTTAGGATTTTTGGCAAATCCTCAGCCTTCAACGGATTTGACATGCTTTTACCGATTACCGTTTGAATCGGGCTTACATGCGGATTGTCTTAAGTCCGTTCCGCATGTGACGTTGTGCTAAAGGAATGAACTCCCTTAGACTTGATGCTACGACTTCGAATACGTAGACTTCGTCTTTCTCACGGGAATAGACTACCCGGCGACGCGTGTTAGGCGTTGACTTTAGGATTTTTGGCTAACCCCAAGCCTTTAACGGATTTGATTAGCCTTTACCGACTACCGTTTGAGTCGGGCTAGCATGCGGATTGACGAAATCCGTTCCGCATGTAACGTTGTGCTAAGAGAGTGAATTCTCTTAGACTTTGTGCTATGATGTTGAATACATAGGCTTTACCATTGTTATGGGAATAGGCTACCCAGCAACGTGTATTAGACGTTGACTTATCCCTACTTAGGCTTCGGGATAAAAATACCCCAGACTGGTATTCTGGTGTCTTTTTCAATCGGTAAAAGACTAAACCGGCGACACGTGTTAGGTGTCGACATATCCTTTCTTAGGATTCAGGATGACATTCCCCATGCGTGTAAGGCATGGATTTTGGTGTTATTAATAACAACCTGCCGCAATGTTGAATATGCGGACGAGTGTTCTTTTTAACGGTTAAGAACTAACCGGCAGCGCAGGTTAAGCGCAAACTTATCCTTGCTTAGGTTTCAGGATAAAATACCCCAGAATCGAACTCTGGTGTCTTTTTGTGCGGAAAAAGACTAAACCGGCAGCGCGTGTTAGGCGCAGACTTATCCCTGCTTAGGATTCGGGATAAACTTCCTAGTACCTGTGAGGCACAAATTTTGGGATTTGAAAAAGGTGGTGTCTTCTCTTGGGGCAAAGACGAACCCGAAATGGGAGAGGAAGAATTTTATATTCTATCTCCCGAAAATGAAGAAGAAGAATTTTATATTCTCTCTTCAATTGGAAAGGAGACTCGAGGTGGGATCTCCACCCCCAGAATCCGGAAAGGTGAAACTGAGAGTGGGATCTCCACTCCGAGAATCGAAAAGATTCGGATAACCCTAACTGTCGGAAGGTTTGATTACCGAACTAAAGATGAATTTCTCGTTTATCGAGAGTGAATTATGGTTTTGACCCTAACTGTAGGAAGGTTTGGCCAAACAGGAGTTTGAGGTGACCCTAACTGTAGGAAGGTTTGATCACTCGATTTGAAAGTGGACCTCTCGTTCATTGGAGGAATCGAGAGGGGATTTTGACTGTGGTCCTAACTGTAAGAAGGTTTGACCAAGTGGGTGTTTTGAGACAATCCTAACTGTAGGAAGGTTTGATCGCTCAATTTGTGGACCTCTCGTTCATTGGGGGAATCGAGAGGGGATTTTGACTGTGGTCCTAACTGTAAGAAGGTTTGACCAAGTGGGTGTTTTGAGACAATCCTAACTGTAGGAAGGTTTGATCGCTCAATTTGTGGACCTCTCGTTCATTGGGGGAATCGAGAGGGGATTTTGACTGTGGTCCTAACTGTAAGAAGGTTTGACCAAGTGGGTGTTTTGAGACAATCCTAACTGTAGGAAGGTTTGATCGCTCAATTTGTGGACCTCTCGTTCATTGGGGGAATCGAGAGGGGATTTTGACTGTGGTCCTAACTGTAAGAAGGTTTGACCAAGTGGGTACTTTACGTCCAGACTCTAACAGAGAGAGTGTTGAGTGCATAGACATGGTGAGAATGGGAGTTCTTATTCATTACATTGCTGTGGTTTTGGGAACTTCCCATTACATAAATCGTCCACCCCCAGTTTCCTCTGCGGAACTGGTTCGGACATTATTATCAGTTAACTAACCGGGTTATCCTTAAGAATATTAGCTTAATATTCTCCAGGAACTTCCCGTCAAAAGTGGGGAAACAGTTTAGACTCATATACCTATTGGAGTATCAGGGAGTAGTTTAACCTCTTATACCGGTCGGAGGATTGAGAAACAGTTTATACTCGTATACTCTTTGGAGTTTTAGGAAGCAGTTTATACTCTTATACCGGTCGGAGTTTTGCCATTCTCAATTGGCTTACCTCAGCGTTATGACGCCGGCTTCAACCAAGGTCTGAATGCTATTCTTGAGAGCAAAGCAATCCTTGGTGGGATGAACGACCCTCCTGTGGTATGCACAGTACTTTGGGTCCGTAGTGTTGTCAGCTTCCTCCTGATTTGTGATAGGTGGTAGCTTGATCTTGTTACCTTCAAGGAGGGATTCGAAGATGGCTGGAACGTCTTCGTCCTTGAAGGAATACTCTCTTTGGAGTCTCGGACCCGAAGTCTTTTGCTGCCTTCGGGATTGCTGTTGTGACGCTTGATTAGCACCACCAGTAGCTGCAGGTGTTTTGCCCTTACCACGAGAGGCGAAATTTGAGTCCAGCGGATTAACCGTCGGTTGGTTCCTCTCGGCCTTCTTCCTTCTAAGGAATCGCTCAGCCTGCTCCCCTCGGACCTTCAGATCCTTCCAAGTGTCAGACGGTGCTGTTCCCATTGCTTCCAACACGTCCAACGCAAGGTTGTTGTGGCAAGTTTGGAGGATGAATTCCTCTGTGATCGGGTCCCGGCAATTCATCGCCTTGTTCCGGAACCTTTTGACGAAGGTGTCGACTAACTCCCCGTCCTTCTGCTTCTCATCGAGCAATGATCCGATAGATATCTCGGTGTCGTCGTCGAAGAAGTTGGCCAGGAACTTGGTCTCCATGTCATCCCAGCTGTTCACGCTTCCTGGCTTGAGGCGGCGGTACCAATCGAAGGCGGCTCCGCGAAGAGTGCCGACGAATGACCGCACCATCAGAGGCTCATTGCCGGAAATAATACCCAGGTGCGATTTGAAATAAATCAAATGCTGAGTGGGGGAACCCTTCCCATCAAACGGCGTAAAGTTAATCAGACTAAACTTCGCCGGATAGGGGATCGATTCCCACTCTCTTGGGTATGGACAGGGAATGCCTGTTTTCTTCGTCTCTTGAGCGGAGATCAATGTGTTGATTTTGCTCTCGAGATCTTTGATCTTCAAGTCTTCACTTGTATCTTCGTTGGCATCCTCGTTACCACCCCCTGTATTGACAGGAGGGTTATTGGCATTGTGAGCTTCATCCCTTTCTGCGTGCTCCTTTTCCTGAACAATCGGGTTACGGCGGTTCGATTCACTTTGCTGGTTCCTGAATGCCTGGATTTGCTGCTCATGCATCTCTCTCATCTGCTGCATGGCCATCTCCATCTCGAATTTGAAACTTTCTTTCTGCTTAGCCAAAGCGTCTTCAAGCATCTTGGCCATTTCTTCCGCGCTTATCATAAATGACTCGCGGGGTTGTCCTTCGCTGGACACTGTATTGTCCGATGCGACAGCAGAGCAGGAATCCGATTCTTCATCTTCCGAAGGCAATCTTGTCCGAACCCTACCATAAGTTCCTCGTGCGATGGCTCCGGACTGCAGACGGGTTACACGCCGGGACGCTTCCAGAAACGATTTGAGATCAATCTGTGTCGATGTCTCTTTGCTGGTCATGTTGGCGGTGACCCTCGGAAATTCTCCGTCTTTAACCACCGTTCTTCTTTGCCGGAAACGCCTATGCCTTGGTTTTGGCGTTTCGGTGCCGAGCCTTTCGAACACTGAAATTCTCTCGGGGACTACCTTGATGCAGTTGCATTGAGACAGTACCGCCCGAATGAGCTTTGAACAAGGGCACTGAGTTTCCTGTTCTCGGGGACTCCTCTTTCTGGTTCTGTTCGTACCCCCAGCACGATAGTACAACTCGTCATTTTGACAGTCGGAGTAACCTATCGTGTGTGGGCACGACTTCTCAGGTATAACATTATCACTATCAGATGATAATGTTTCCATCTGAGGGCGAATTGCCTTCCTTGGACTTTCAAGAGTCACGCGCCTTGAGACATGCCTTTTTGGGCGTGAATTCTCAGCGGGCTCTTGGACCTCAATGCGCAAATTAGCGCGCGCAGTTGCCTTGAGCTCCTTGTCATGTTGGAGGTAGCGGTGACCCCCAGCGTGTTGATTCGTTCGGGGTTTTCTTAGTGGGCCCAAACGTTCTTGGATCGGAGCTTTGCTTCGCTCATCGGGAATTGGACCGAGGCGCTCCAAGACTGGCTTTCTTCTTCGGGAGGATTCTGCATGATCTCCCGGAGTAGCTATGGGAATTCTCGGCGACTTAGCTGGGTTCGCCGGAGGTTGAATTTTGGTTGGAGGCTGCAAAGGTTGCTCCTTAGCCTGAATTGCCGCTTCAGACTTTGGCCTCCAAACTTTGCGAGTTGGTGGCGGCTTCTTGGCCACTTCTTTCTGCAACTTTCTACGGGCTTCTTCGGCTTGAGCCCGTGCCTGCGCTGATAGTGCGCGGCGTTTGCGGATGCGTTCTTCCAGCGTCGAACGATTCCGTTTGACACGGACCCATTCCATTGTTGGCGGCTTGGAAGAGGCGCCGTTCATCTGTTGTTGAGGCTGTTTGCCTCTCTTGTTCTTCAGACCCGCGTTGTAGCGGACTCCGTCGGTGGACTCCATCGCTTTGGCGAATTGTTTGGCCAAGCGTTGGCGTTGCCTTTGGCGGGCTCTCTTTGAGAGAGTCACCGCTCCTTTGGTGACGGAGGAATTGGTTGGAACCAGCTTGATCTGGTTGGAGATTGGTGGAGCCTCATCTGACGCAACTTTGGCGTCAATCGAGATGAGGTCGTCGTTGGTAGCTTCAACTTCTTCGTACCAACGCACCTTTCTGTTGGAAGAGAACTTGGACTTCTTGGACTTGCGGGGGGAGGTTGATCTAGACGAGGATGAAAGGTATTCCTCGAACTTGGTCTGATCGAACTCGTATTCGACCTCCTCCACGACTGGGATCAAGATCCGCGGCTGCGACGCTCCGATCTCGGCAGCGAGATCGGTGGCTCCCACTGTGGTCGCCAGATTGTTCGCTGGAAAATTCGCTGGAGGTGGCTCGGCCTTGGCCGAGCCACCTTGAGGTGGCTCGGCTTGGGCCGAGCCACCTGAAGTTGGCTCGGCTTCGGCCGAGCCCCTCTAGGTGGTGGTTTTGGTGTTTTCCGCCTTTGGTTCTGTCCGTGATTCGGTTGATCCAGACTCTGATTTGATTCCTGATTTGGCAGTAAGTCGGATTCCTGATTTGGCAGTAAATCCACTTCTGAGTTCGAGTCCGAAACCGATCTTGATTCGATCGTGATTCGTTCGAGTCCGCTCTCGGTTGGATGACTCGTTGACTCTTCGAACACTTGGCTTGATCCCGCACGCGAATGGATGTATTCCGTTGCTTCCGTGCGATTCGTCGATCTCGTCGCCTCGTTGGTTTGTCGGTTCGTGCCGAGCTGAGCTAAGGGACCTATAAGCAATTTTATATGCCTACAGTTAGCAGGCGATTTTTTCCCTGCTAACCTGAGCATCTGCTGCGATCTCAATGGTGAAGAAGAAGAAGTTTAGAGGGAAAAAGATTCTCAAATCTGGATTAGGAGCTTCAATTTCATCTCCGATCGATCCTAAGGAGCATTCAGATGCTAATTCTGTAGATAGTGGGGATGATGAAGGTTCTCTCATGGGATCGATGGGTCCAAAGGGAGTGAGGAAGTCTAAATCGGTGGCGGAGATTCTGGTATCTTCGTGTTCATTAATTGATTCAAATCTTGATCAAATGTCATCTCTGCAGGAGGGAGCTCATGGTCATAAATTTCAAGATCGTCAGCTATCTCCAATCGAGGGACTTCTAGATCGTCAGCTCTGTAAGTTCTCTCTTTCTTGTAATGGTGGAAAGAACTCTGCTAGGGTTTCTTGGGTAGAGGAGACTGAATCTGAGTTACTGTCAAGATCCTTACCTATCTCTGGGCATGTGCTCTTGAATTCAAACATTAAGTTTGTTGAAACTCCTGTTTCTTTGAATTCGAACACTAAGGATGATGATTCTTTAATTTTGAATAAGGAGAATAAAGTTAGTTTGGATGAAACTCTTGATCCTCCTTTAGAGAATTCCAAAATCCCTGTCAAGAGCTGGAGTAGCCTGTTTTCAGATAACAGAAAACCTAGGAAAGGCATGATGTTGGATTTTTTGCCTTCAGATACAAATGATTCAGTGGTATTCAATGAATAAGAGTGGAATGATGGAGCTTCAATGTGGACTTCCTTTGTTGTTGGGCAGGTTCTTGGTTTGAATGTTAGTTTCAAGGCTATGGAAAGTTATGTGCACAAGGTATGGCCTCAAACTCCTGAAATCTGTCTACTAAAGGCAGATTTGTTTTTGTTTAAATTCAAAGGGAAGGAAGAAATGTATGAGGTTCTTTGTAAGGGACCTTGGTTTTTTGGACCTAGACCAATGCTTTTGAAACCATGAACTATAGATGAAGAAACAAATAAATCTGATGAGCGTGTATATCCTTTGTGGATTTAACTTCCTGCTTTGAGACTAAATCTGTGGAATTCTAAAAGTATAAGTAAAATTACCAGTATAATTGGGAGACCTATTGCTACTGATATGTTGACAACAAACAAACAAAGGCTGACATATGCTAGAGTTTTGGTAGAGGTTAAAATGTCATCCCCCCTACCTGATCATGTCACCATCCAAGGGCCAAATGGTAAGACTTATAATCAGAAGGTGATCTATGAATTTAAACCAAGATGGTGTGATTTTTGCAAATTTGTGGGTCATGATACAAATTTTTGTAATAAAAGATTAAAAGTGCAGAAATGGATTCCCAAGAAGAAGCATGTTACTGGAGTTAATAGCAAATTTGGCTCCATATTAAATGTCAATCAAGATGCAGTCGAAGGGGGAAATAAGGGAAAATCTGTAGTACAAGATCTTATGAATGCTAGGAATTACTAGTCACCTGTGCATGTGGTGCATGTTTTAGGGGAATCTTCAAATAAAGAGGTAAAGTCTGCTCATTCTGAGAAACCAGGACTAAATGTGAATACTGGAAAATCTCCACAGCTTGTACATGAAATACATCATGGGAGGGACTTTTCAAACAAAGAGGCACATTTTGATGAACTTTCAAGTTTGAATAGTGTAGGCATATAAAATTGCTTATAGGTCCCCTAGCATAGCTCGGCACAAACCGACGAACCAACGA